>NC_067472.1:30797910-31161601 GCF_947179515.1 Apodemus sylvaticus
TAACATACACCAATTCTAAGGTCCAGTGCATTTTCAATTTAATTTAATAAGCCTATAAGGCACTTTGATACTGAACGACCCGGCTCTCTGTCTTCTGAAGTTGTTTGATTGGAAAGCAAGAAATAACTTCTTCCTACCCTTTAGTATAATTGAATAGAACCCTTGGGTTTTGTGATTTCATTATGTTTGGCAAATTCTGATTTGTTTATATGCTTATGATACTGATAGTATATAATATGTAATAAATAATAATTAAAATCTAGCTTCATAATGGGGAACCATGCAGTAACCAGTTAATAGAATTATCAAAGGAACTTGGTTGCGCATTCCATTTCCCAAACTTAATTACAGCCAAACTTAAGTTAATAAGACTTGAAAAGTTATAGTTGACTACATATGTAGCAAAGATATGTGTGCTTGTATGTGTGAACATTCACAAATTATACTGAGATGAAAAACAAAGGGGGATCTAAAATGGCCATATTTGGATAACAAAATGAAATTCTTATCCTGTAGAAGCAGTTGCTTATATAATCAGGTTATTATAGGTTATTATAGCAAATATTGTTAAAATGGAGGCAATCATGTGCTTATAGGTACCAACAAGTGTTTGATATTTACCCCAGGTTACATAGTGGATGGATGATGCTACATTGGGAGAAGGTCTTCATGTAACAATATTTTCTGATTCATTATAGATCAATAAATCATTTTCTTTAGGAAATGACCTGAATTATCATAAATTGAAAAGGCACAGTTTAAATAAATGAGCTTTAGGTTTCCTGTGCTGTGATTAAGATATCTTTGTTAGGTCATTTGAAAGATTGGTAGCAAATAATCATTTGCACACCTACATGTATAGTGAACTGCTGATCCAAATGAATTAAAATAACACACAAGGTCTCCATTATTGTACTGTTATAGGCCTAAACATTTTTTAAGCTATTCCTTTATGTATAGTTTTAAATTGGTGATGCCTACAAAAAAATATCAGGCCAGCTCTTGATAGATGAACCATTAAGACAAGTATGATGCCAGGAGCCATGTCAGTCCTATTAACATTACATGAGGCACTCTGAGATTAGGGAGGGTTTGGTAACACAAGCTGGATTCACTGCTGGTTTTATTTTTCATTAAAAATAAACACAAATATAAGAAACACCGATAATATGAAGTACATTAAAGTTAAATACGCCTGGTCATCCAAACTCATAACTCAGAGAGGGAAACAACCAGGCACTTTGAGTTACTTACTTCTCATGGGAATTGTATGTAGGAGACACAGTTAACACAGCATCTCAGTGGAAGAGACAACATAAAGCAAATGAACAGATATGAATAAATAGTCCACCAGTGAGAGAAATCCAAATGGTTGACAGGTATACAACGTATTGACTAAGCTCATTCTTAATAGAAAACTACATCAACTTCTGAGAAAGTGCACAAGGACTAATGAGTATGCGTCTGGAGCCACTGGAACTCCTATGAGTTGCTAGTTGGAGAACAAATTATTTCCCTGCTCCTTATAAGTTATATATCAGTAGCTATCAGAAAATACATATATCACAATATAGTGATATATATACCTAGTAATAAAATGTAAATATATGTAGAGGAGGCATAGATCATAATAATATTCAAGGTATTTGTTTATAGCAGTTATAAACTGAAAGTAGTGAAAATGATTATCTATTAATGGTAATAATGTGGATAAATAAGTTGTGACCTAGAAATGCAGTTAGATACTATAGAGTAATAAAAAAAAACCTACCACATACAACAGAAATCTTCTAAATATATTGAGCATAAAATTGTCAGTCATATAGTACACAGTAGTGAGAGCAACTGATTCTATTACACAATGCACCAACAGATATGCAGGAAAGCTGCTTGGCTTATAGTAGAGTGTGGGTCACTGGTGGGTCCTCCCTCATCTTGAATGTCATGAGTTGTGATTGTGTGAGTGTGTTTAGCGTTTAGAAATCCCTTGTGCATGTAACTCAAATAAGCACCCTTAATGCAAATGGCAAGGTTTTAATGAACACTTATAAGAACTCTGTTTAATCACAAAAGATAAAAGAACATAGATGTAGCTGGAGAGATGGCTCGCTTGTTAAAGGCACGTGCTGTTCTTATGGTTCCGTGTCCAGTGCCCATGTCAGGTCGCTCACGAGCACCTGCAGCTCCAGCTAAGGGGCTCCAAGGCCCTCCTCTGGCTTCTGCAGGCATGTACATGCACCTAGCAGACACACTCACAACACACACACACACACACACACACACACAACTACAACTAAGCATAGGTGTGTGAGTATGGCCCCAGGACTTTCATTGAAGGAAAATATTTATTAGCCTCTCATTAGTTCAAAGAAAGGCAGTAATTGGTCAAAATACTCAGCAGTAAGGCAAAGTACATGTTTTTGAGAAAGTCTCTGTATGACTTTTAAAGACTCAAAAATCAGTCCAGATGTACAGAATTTCCAAGTATGTAGCAAGGTGGCAGTGCTGCTGCCTCTGCTGCCACAGCTGCCCCAGCTGCCACAGCTGCCGGGCATTTACTGAAGTCAGCCTGAGCAGTGTGGATGGCGCTGATCTTTCTCCCAGGAGTGTCAACAACCATGCAGCAAAACAGAGAAAAGCATTCTCAAGTTTTCAAGCTTCCAGGGAGGGCTTTAAACTTCTGCTTGGGGAAAATTATTGAGATTTAAATCTAGACACATCAGACATCTGGGTCAATCTGCGTTTCTCAAGTCATTCAAGCCATGCATGTGTTTGGATAGAGGATGTAGGAGGACGTCGTGTGTGTGTGTGTGTGTGTGTGTGTGTGTGTGTGTGTGTGTGTGTGTGTCACTAGTAATGTGGTTCCACCAGCATGATTATTAGAAATTATCTCCAGACGTTCCCATGCTTTTTTGGGAAAGAGAAAAAACTTCCCAGTTCCTAATGGAAAAAAATAGAAAAAAAATGTCTTTATATACAAGTAAAGATTATGATAAATAACTTTGTTCTGTGCTGAATTATATATTTTACACAATCATCTACAAAATATAGTACAATTAACCATTGAGAGGGATAAGAATGAAAAGTAGTGTTTTTCAATGTTTACATCCATTTGGAGATAACACTGTTTAGAGTTAATAACTTTACTCATTTTAATGGAAATAAATTCTTCTTAGATTTTAGGTGGGGTTTTTTTTCAATAAAGAAAGAGAATTATCAGTATAAATTAGCCAATTCCAAAATTAACCACCAGAATAGCTAGCTTGTGAGATGTCTTTAGAATATGACTCTTCCAGGGAGGTAAATTCTAATGATGGCCTGGTAAGATCTCAATTCCATTTGCTTGACATTTTTGGCCTTTCATAGGAAATCGACAACTACAGCGAACTGATTATTTCTCTCAGGATGACCTCATATGCCATCTGGATCATCCTGACCAGTCACACTCCTCTCTCCTCTCCTTTCTGATTTTTGAAATTTCTCCAATTAGACTCTCAGCTCAGAGACCCCTTGTCTTAGTACATTTTGTGCCATTTATGTCACAGTCTGGGGATTCATTCAAATCTTCATGCATTATAAGTATTATATAAATACATATTATAGATTACAAATAAGTTTCAACAGCATTAAATTCTGAGATCTGCAAATTAAAAAACCCTGAAGAAATAATCACACTGGTGCATGACTGAGTGGGCTGGGTGCAGACAGAGTCCTGGGTCAGAAAGGCATTCTAACAGAAACTTTTAAATAATTAGGGCTTCTGAGGACATTATTGATGTACTGAGTTATATAACAAGAAATTCTTGACCCCATCACAAGGGCAGTTCTATTCTAAGCACTGGAAATAGAGAACTAAATACAATTCATTGAGCTTACGTTTCAACGTGGGAGGTAAGAAAATAAATATAAACAAGTTACAATTGAAAAAAAGAGCCACAGGAGGAACTATCAAAGAAAAGAGGGAGCTATTTTAGAAGGGCCAGTGACGAAGAATTTGTATGAGGAGAAACTATATGAATTGCATGGAGGGAAAAAGATGTTTTTTCTCTCTATATACAACTAGAACTCCAGCTGAGGCCTTATAAACTACACTAAAAAAGACAGATTAGTAATAGAAAAGGTTATGTATTATTTACTAAGTCTTATGTGACATGAAAACCTCCATAAAGAAATATAGACCTCAGAAGCCATTAAACCTGGTGTTTTGAAGTACAGACATAGAAAAATGTACTCAGGAGGAGGGGATGGGAGCCAAGAGTTAAACTGGAGCAAGTCCTGCTTGTCTATACTTCTCTCCAGTACCTCTGTCCTCAGAAATGAGGATGCTCCTTTCTTCCTGGTATATAGAAGACACATCTCAATGGAGAGAGCCAATAGTTATCAAGGAATTTGTATGTGTTGGTAGACAGACTTGGTTTGCAGGTGGTATGAATCTCAAGACCCAGAGGAAGGATGGGGTCAAAGTTGACCACTAGGACTTTTGCCATTCACGGATTGAAAAGCCTGACAGTTATCAGAATGGTGATAGAATTTGCAAACTTATTGAAACATGTAAATCAAAGTTATTTAAATTTGTATCTTAGGTCTCTATTATCTGGTCTGTCCATGTCTATGTTTTTATTATTTGATTTGCTTCCTAGCATGCCTAGTCATATTTTATTGGGTTTTGGCATTTATGTTTTTAAAAATTCTGATTCCTAATTTCTCTTCCAGAATCCTTTCTCATTTTCATTTTATCAGACTGTTAGAAAAGGGGCAGGAAACAAGGCTGAGCTAGCTTAGAATTATGTTTGTACTTCTGATGTTTCTATATGTTCTGATCAATTTCACCCTTTGCTGCTAAGGTGAAACCTTTGGTCATCTTAGGATCCAGTCCAGTGTAATCCTCACATTAGCCCTTGGTAAACAGGCCCTGAGCTGCAATTTCAGGAGCCCCAAATTGTCAGATTGACTCGTTCTCTTATAATTTCTTAATTGTCAGTAGTCTTTTTTTGTGCTGGGTGCCAGGCCTTCTCCTATAACTTTGCCCTCTCTGCCAGTTCTTAACTCCCTGAGTTTTGCAGCATAGGACTGAAATTCTGTTCTGAAACTACTGAGGGATTTTGTGTATTTAAACAATACATGATATGGTCTGATTTGTCTCAGAAAGTTTGCTGTACTAACATCAGTGTAAAGGAGGGATTGCAGAAGTCAACTATAGACACCAAGAGTCTAGGAAAAAAATTCTTTAAATTGACACTTGCCGCCAGGAGACAATGAAGATCTGAGTTAGGACACTGAGTATAAACTAGAGAAGAGAAAACAGAAGCAAGAACCAACCACACATGGAGATATATTTTTAAAAGAAAATAGAAAATTAAGCTGTCACCATCTCTTAAATATTTGTGCGTGTGTCAGAATAAGGATAACATGTTGCCTCATTAATTCTGTGTCCCTCATAATTTTAAAGGCTGGTCAAGGATGACTGGATTATGAACAAAATAATCTACTCTTTCATATTTCTCCTGGTTATGATATTATTCTTAGCTGTGCAAATTTAAAGGGGGAAGATACTTTAATTTTCCATCATTGTTCAAAGTAAGAGCTTGAGTTCATTGGAGAGTCTATATGCATGATCTCTTTGGAGAGAGGCATATGCTCTGTAATTCAGGAAGTATGGAAAATATTTAAAGCCAAACCTCCATTAGTCTGATGATAACATTTTATGGAGGAAGTCGAGCCATTCAGCTTGAAGAAATATATCAAGCTGAGCTGGTAATGCACATCATTTAACAATGCATTAGAGATGAATGAAGCATTTGTTCTTAAGTTCTTTAGTAGCAAAATGAGTAGAAAAATGACAACTTAGAAGCTAGCTCCTGCTATAAACCATAAACCTAGTTTATGTTCTAGGTATACTTTAATTCAAATTTTAGCAAATTCTTAAGTAAGATACAGATATAACACATTTTATAGAGCCAAGGCTAAATATTTGGAGATATTTTGTTTGGAATTATATAATTTATACACAGTAGAACCAAGATTGAAACTAGACTGTGTTTTACTCCACTCTCTTTTCTTTTCTCAGGGAAGCACAAATATGCACCTTTCTCACACTTGAGGAAAAATCAAATGGGCAGGAAGGGGAAATGTGGATCATATTATTTGGATTTGAGTAAAGATTTATGTTATTGTCCAAAATGAATGACAGTTTCAACTAAATTCTTCCCAAGTAAAGTAATATGTTTACTCATAAAACTATAATGCAGTCCATATGCTTATTAACTTGAATTCTGAGCCATTGCATTGTGTACCTCCTAAACTCTAAATATGGCCTCATCCCTTCAAAATTTAATATACCTATTACCAAAATACAGGAACAGCACAACTAGGTATTTTAAAATAACCCTGTTACCTCTCCTTCATCTCTTCTCTGTTCATGGGAAGTTGTCCTGAATGCATCAACAAAAACCAGCAAAAATATGAGACAGATGAGAAAATGAACAGATGCGTCCACAGATGGCAGTAATTTGGTACCTAAAGGGAAATACAAAGGAGCTTACCATTCATTGCGTGGACGCTGTGTTGTAGGCATCTAATAGTTAACTATCTTCCTTAATCCTTGTCACAATAAACTTATAAGGTATATACAACTTTCCCATATAATTTACTGATAGTACATGGAAATAAAATGATATGGCTAATATACCTAAGTATATTATTATATTAGTAGTACATTATTAACTATTATAAATATTTTCATTAATTACTTGAGGAGTTCACAAAATGTGTTTTGATCATTTTCTACTCCAGATCCTCCCCAGTGTCTTTCAAATTGACCCCTACTTCCTGACTCTAACAATTTTATGTCCTTTCTTTAAACTCTAATCCAGAAAGTCCACTTGATGCTGTCCATATATTCTTGGATATCAGGCCATCCAGTGGAACTTGTTTGACCTACCAGTAGCCACACCCCGAAAAGAATTACTTTCCCTCCTAAGCCATCAAGTGATCAAAGCTCTTCAGTTAGAGGTGAAGGTTCATCGGTCCCTTCTCATTCCAGGCTAAAATGTTGACTGGCTTGATCCTGTGCAGGTCTTGTGTTGGTAATCATCCCTGATGTGAACTCTTGAATACATTGGTCCTGTCATTTCCACAAGACACTGTTTTGCTCCAGTTATCCCCAACCTCTGATTCATACCGTCTTTCCCTTCCTCTTTTGCCATGGCCCCTATGCCTTAGGTTGAGGAGGGTGATATCAATAGTCCAGTTATGGCGAGTACATCCCTCACAGCTATTTTCTACATTTTGACCAATAGCTTCTATGTTAACCACAATCCATTATACATAGAAATTTATCTGATAAGGTCTGGAAGCTTCACTAATCTATGAACAAAAATATACCAATGGAGAGGGGCAGTAAAATGGTATGTCCATTTAGCAGGATAATTTAGAATTACTCATAGAGTATGTGAGTTTCCCCAACCATAGGTTTTTGGCCAGATTCACAGTGCCAAAATTTCCATATTCACAGTGCCATATATTTCCTCTTGTGGAGTATACCAGAAAATGATTGGTTGCCCTGTAAATGTATCTTTGGTTCACCTGTAGTAATTGTCATCTTGGAAGCTTACTTCTTCAGTGTGTGAACCTGAGGCCTTCATCTGGAAGATTCTAGTCTCTGTACAATCTAATATAGGCCTCTGAGACATACTGCTGAAAAGGCTCACCCTTTGTTCTTGTTCTTTCTGACCTCTGGTTGGCTGATTTAACTCCGTTGTTCTGGCTCAAAACTCTTCTCCAAGATAAAGGATTCAATTGGTTTCTCTCAGCTTCTCCATGAATTGCTCTGCTTGGCCTCATAGTAACTTTGGCAATTTCTTCCAATACTCTGACTCTTTCTCATACTCTGGCTCCTTCTCATTCTGCCTTTACCTATGTATAGCTTGATCTTTCTTCAACCCATCTCTATAAAACTCTCCTGGTAAAACTGCTTCCTTCTTTTTTTCTCTCTGCCCTGCTTTAAGTAGCTTCCCTTTCTTCTCTTTTCTCATGAGAGTTGGGCAAATCCTATTCTGTCAATTTTTTCTCTGACTCATCACTTTTTCTTCTTCTCAATTAGACATAGCTTTCAAACATGGGTGCTTCATTCTATAAACTTTACCTTCTAGTTTTGGATTAAAGTTGTGTATTAAGAGTGTGTCTTTATTCCAGCCATAGAGATTATAGGTATGTGCTAAGGCTGAACCATACCACAACTAGAAACAATTTTCTCAGTAAATAAAATTTTGGGGTTTATCATGTGATCGAATCCTACAACATTGCCCCATTATATTTGTGCCAGTATTGAACCATCTGGGCACCCAGGGATGTTGAAAACTTTTATTCTTAAAAAGTTCCAGCCGGCAGGTGGTGGCGCATGCCTTTAATCCCAGCACTTGGGAGGCAGAGGCAGGCAGATTTCTGAGTTCGAGGCCAGCCTCGTCTACAAAGTGAGTTCCAGGACAGCCAGGGCTACACAGAGAAACTCTGTCTCAAAAAAAAAAAAAAAAAAAAAAAGTTCCAATATCTTGGTTAAAATTAGCTCAGTTAAACATAATTTCCTGGTAAGACACTGTGTTAAATTTAAAATAGATTACTATAAAAGTATATAAAGTTAAAATTCATAATAAAACCAAATATTAAACAAGATAAATATTCTAAATTCCAAAGTATTGCTCAAAGGAATTTATAACTGACAAAGGAAATAAATCCACTGAACTAAACTCTATCCTTAAGATAATGGAAGTCCAGTTCTCTCTGCTGTTAATTTTTCCATGATAATTCTAATTTTGCAAATAACCTTATCTGTAAAATGGCAAAGATCACTTAAAGATATCTGTAAAATACTTTGAGCTTCTCGAAGAAAAGTATCTATAAATAGAACTTAACAAGTAATTAGTAATTTCAGTACTATAAATGAGCATGACATGAACAATTTTTCTAAGTTGCTCTTTTTACACCGTGCATTTACCATAAAGCTGTGAAATACTTTAAGACACTTTGGTATGCAAAACATCATAACTTCCCTTTGTTGTAATCATTTAATTAATGCACTTCTATTTGAATGCTTCGTGGGAAGCAGAAAACTAGCTCATAGCCAACAAATTGGATCTTAGGAGAGAAAAAGAATTTCCAATATCTTTTTGGATCATAATTTATGCTTATTCCTTATCAAGCCCACTGTTTTCAATACTATCAAAGAATTAATGGCTGTGTTTGTTAATTCTGTAGGTCTTGAACATACAATTTCCTCCTAGATTTTCCTACCTTTGTGTTACTGAACATTGTTTTGTAATCATAAATATGGTACTGAATGTCATGCTCAATGTCCTGGTCCTTGCTTGACCCATTTTCCAAATGAGAAGTATTTATTTTTTTCATTTTGCAAAGCAAAACTTTAAACTCATCATATAAGCATTGAAGACCAATCATAAAATACTTGGGAAATATTGGCTCTAATGTTGAACAGTTTAGAGTCCCATGATTGAAAGTGTTGCTTGGTGATGAAATTGATTTTCCACCTTCATTCCTGGAGTCAGGGTGATGAGAAAGTAGCCTGGTGAGATAAGAATAATTCAGTCTGATTTTTCTACATAGAAATTTGTGCAGCCTTTGCTACCCATCTTTAACATTTTTGCCATGTTCAAATTCTTCCTTATTAAGTGAACTTTGATAAATGGTTTATGGAGATGACAGATTGATTGCAAATGTGTGTGTGTGTGTGTGTGTGTGTGTGTGTGTGAGAGAGAGAGAGAGAGAGAGAGACAGAGACAGAGACAGAGAGACAGACAGAGAGAGAGAGACAGAGAGTTGTAATTAGGTGAATTAAAAATTTGTTTACTGTAGTCATTGAAGTATGAGATTTCACTTCTATTGATTAAAATATCAGAAATCATTTCTCTCTGTTTTAATTTCCACTAAAGTGTTTGAGCTTTGAAAATAATCTAGCTGGTGTTACTACATTATCATGTCAATGTCACCATAGGCAATTCAGAAATGAATTATTGCTAAGGCGATAAGTTCTTACCTAAATTACTCACTGGGAAAGTTACTTTAGCACTCTGTGGACTGTTACTTGGTATATCACTTCATTTGTTAACATCTAAGACGGGGAGAGACAAATAAATGTGTTGAATTGTGACAGATTCATGCTTTTTTTTTTTTAAAGTCATTTCTTTACTGCTGTATTTGTATTGCTTAAGTGAGCATGCATGAGAGTTATTTACCAGGACAGAGCAACTTACTAGTGGATTAACCATTGAAAAAAATCTCTCCCCCTCCTCTCACAACGTGCAATTGCCAGTAGCTTTTACTGGGGACATGTGGGGTCTTATGAGACCTGACTCAGCATCATCCAGACAGTGTGTTGGCAAGCCCAATCCTATGCAAGAGACGATGCCTGCTGAGAGTTCAGAGGTACAATAGCCATGCCACAATGCAAAGACATGATTTCATGGGACTCTGCCTCATCCTGCAACATTTAAAATCTTTCTATTCCTCTTCTGTAAGGTTTCCTGAGCCTTGGGAGCGGGGGGTGCTAATGTTGATGTCTCAATTAGGGCTGAACATTCAACAGTAACCTATTCTTAGCATCTTGAAAATAAGTTATATGTCTCTAGAGTAACTGCAGTCCAATGCAAAATGAGGTCTCTGTGACCCAGGCTGAGAACAGCACTCATTGGGGATTTCATTGAATCTCTAGATTGTTTGTAGTAAAATACCATTTTTACGATATCAAAGTCTTCAGATCCATGATCTTGGGAAAATTTTCCATCTTCTAATGTCTTCTTCAATTTCTGTCCTGACTGTTTTAAAAATTTCATTGTAGAGATCCTTTACTTCCTTAATATATTAAATAAGTGTAAGTTTTACGTTTAAATTTTAGTCACTAAACAATAACATATATATTGTATGAAATAATTACTCGTTGTTTTGTGCAACATTAATCATTTAGGATATTGCTACATACCTGTATCCAATCTCATACTCAGGATACTTTTTCTGAGTCTTTCATTAAAGTTTGACTTTTTTTAGTTTCATTATGCACATGTGTGCCATTAAATTATGTCATATGTTTTATTCATTTTACACCCCACTCACTGTTGCTCTCCCAGTCACCCCTCCCACAATGCTGCCCCATCCTCCCTCCCCTTCTCCCCTGAGTGTGTGAGGTTCCCCTAGGTATCATCAATTCTATGCAAAGCTAGGCATTGAGGTCCTCCCATTGAGGTCAGACAAGGCAGCCCAGATAGAAGAACACATTCCATGGACAGGCAACAGCTTTTGGGATGACCCTGCTCCATTTGTTCAGGACCCACATAAAAACCAAGCTGCACATGTGCTACATATGTGCGGGGAGGCCTAGGTCTAGCCCATGTATGCTCTTTGGTTGGTATTTCAGTCTCTGTGATCCCCAAGTGTCCAGATTGGTTGACTCTGTTGATGTTCCTGTAGAGTTCTTATCCCCTTTGGGCCCACAATTCTTCCCCTTGTTCTTTTATAGGAGTCCCCCAGCTGTATCTACTCTTTTCCTCTGGGTGTGTGCATCTGTCTGAGTCAGCTGCTGAGTGGAGCCTCTCAGAGGACAGCCATGCTAGGCTCCTGTCTACAAACATAATAGAATATCATTAATAGTGTAAGGGATTGGTGCTTGCCCGTGGGATTTGTCTCACCTTTGGCCAGCGATTGGTTGGCTCTTCACTAAGTCTCTGCTCCATCCCTTGTCCCTGCATTTCTTGTAGACAGGTTAAATTTTGGGTCAAAAATTTGGTGGGTGGGTTGGTGTCTCTTTCTGCTTCACTGGGGTTCCTGCCTGGCTACAGAACGTCTTTGGAACTTTTGTTTTAGAAATTATACTATATTTAGAGTTGCGATAGACACCAGAAGAACAATACCCTATGAATCAGCTGAAAAGGCTCTTAACTCACTGAAAATGAAGGAGCGGTCAAAGGACCTACATGGGTCTGTACCAGGTCCTCTGTGTGTATATTACAGTTTTCAGCTTAAGAATTTTATGAAAATCCTCAGAGTGTTAGCCAGCAGGACTCTGATTCTTGTGTGTGCTGTCTGGGTTCTTCTCCTTCTGCAGGTCGCCTTGCTCAGCCATGCTGCAATGGTTGGTTTATCTTACTGTCTCATTTTGTCATGTTTGGTTGCTATCTCTTAGTTGCCTGATCTTTCCTAAGGAGAGACAGAAAGGGAGTGGCTCTGGAGGGGAGGTGACATGGAGAGGAGCTGCTGGGAAGAGTAGAGGAAGGGGAAAGTGAATCAGGACATATTGTATGAGAAAACGATCAATAAGAGGAACAAAAGAATTACATTGTATTTCACTCAATATTAACATGAGGTTCCCTAATTCCTATACCCATGTCCAATTTCTGGCTTTCATATGCTTTTCTCTCTTAACTACCTGTTCCATAGTGTGTGTGTGTGTGTGTGTTTGTGTGTGTGTGTGTGTGTGTGTACATATATGTATATAGAGAAAAGGGGAGCTTTTATGATTTATACTATAAAAAAGTCTTGTACACTTGATCTGCTATTGCTATCATATTATTCATGGTATGTTATATGATATAATTATGGTCCACCTTCTAAGGTGACTTTATAAAATCATGATGGTTGTTTGAAATAACCTTTATTATCTTATAATTTTGTGGTAAAGAATTATAATGAATATGCTGTCACAATATTGGATTTGAAATTATAAATTATACAAAGGCATAAAAATTGCTCTGCTAGACAACTGAATTACTATATTATCTGCCCAAATACTATATGTTAAAGAAGTACTAAGAACTCAAGATTCTGATGGAAATGGACTGTGAAAGACACTGACTGGCAAGTAAGAAATAGAGTGTTATCAAGGGATTCACTGTTTTTCAAGTTAGTAAAAGTGTATGATCCAAGATTCACTAAGTAGGAATTTCTTAAGACACATAAACTGCTCTTTACATATTGAGCAAACATCATCAATGGAAAGACATTGTTGCTGGTCTTGCAGAATTCAAGTTATTGGTGGATCCTCAAGCCTGTATTTCCAGTGATTCTAATTCTACACAAATACCTTTTCAATGAAATAAATGCAAAAGAAAGAAAAGAAAAAAATACCACCGTCAATGCTAAAGTCCTTATTAAAAGTGATCATGCTGTGTGTCCAGCTCCTTTCCACTAAATTGCACTGGCTTCTCTACTGACTTGAAGAGTATCCAGTGTAGTTTCCAGTGGTGATATGTTTGCTATTAACAATTTGCAAATGGACATTGGGACCCCCCATCCCATCACGTTTCCCTTTGCAAAATTTCTCCTTATCTTCAAATGATGTATATAAGCTCATGGGAGCAAATGGCCAACGGCAAAGCTCTGACAGCCACCCAGAGTCCTAACAGAACCACTTAGACTCACTCTGTTCAATTAAAGACCACCCCAGCAGGAATCTGGAGTTACTGAGTAACATTTAGTTATGTTATTAATTCCTTTTTAAGCAGGTAACCTGTTTATAATAGTCTTTTGAGTATAAACAAATTGAATTAATTTTAAGACAAAATTTAATAGGACTGGAGATGTAGCTCAGAGGTTAAGAGCACTGATGGCTCTTCCAGAAGTCCTGAGTTCAATTCCCAGCAACCACATGCTGGCTCACAACCCTCATAATGGAATGTGATGCCCTCTTCTGGTGTGTCTGAAGATAGCTACAGTGTACTCACATACATAAAATAAGTAAATACATCTTTTTTAAAAAAAGCGAAAACATTAAATAGGAAACTCTGATGAATGCTATGTGAACTACAGCAAAACATGTATGTGATATGATGATGATTGGGCCTTGGGAATATTGTTCATAGTGCATATATTTAAGTCATATTTGCTATCATCTTCTGAAGAGATAAACCACTTGACTCAAGTGGATTGTTAAATTTTCCTTCACAGAACTCATTCAATAGAAAGAGAAAAAAAAAAGAAAGAAAGATTCAATTCTGGTATGAATCCTAAGTTGCTCTATGCAGAAAACTGACTTAACGTTTAAGAGAGGGCTGCTATTTTTTATTTCCTGTGAGTGCATAGCTCTGGCAGAGAGCTAATTTAACTTCATGTGAATTATTACAGTAAGTATGCTTTGGCCACCACTGATGGAGGGCCTTGCATCCTTAGGAAGTAAATTAAGATCTAATACACCAGCTAAGGAAACTAGGACTATAAGAAATCTTATAAGGACAATTCCATATATCAGGTCACTGGAGAAAGAAATGTCTGAAAGTTTTTAAACACATTCTGTCTACCATGAGACTACTTAAACATTCTAGTAAAAGCCCCCTTTACTGTAAGAGGACTAGTATGCTGAATGCTGAATAGTATCAAATCTGAACATTAAGATATATACATTTCATAGTTTGTCCCCAACTTCTAGTCTCTCCTATCTCAGTGGATGGTACCGACATGTCTTTTGTTGCCTAGACTCTGGGCCTCCACTTGTGTCTTCACCACCAACAACCAAAAGTCCAGAAAGTCCTGTTGACATGATCTTCAGAATATACCCCAAACTCATCACCACCATAACCATCCCTGTTCAAGACATCACCTCTTAGCCCTACAGTAGATCCACTGCAGTCTTTCATTCATGGTGTAACCCCAAACTTATAACACTAAGTCAGATGTTTGCTCATCTTTAGTTACTCATCATATTCACATTACAGTCGATTCCTACATCCAACCTGCATGTGGTGCTCTTTCTGAAGACACTCTGATGTACCACCCAGAGATCACCTGTCTGCTTCTCGGTAGCCAGATTAACATTTTCTGGAGTCTCTGACCCTGAACTTGATGGTTCCTTTCTGTGGATCTTTTACATCTTCATACATCATGGATAGCATGTTGGTCACTACAGAAATGTCACTTCCTTTTTTCCTGGATAACCTCACTAAAATAGAAACAACTCCCACATACACAAATCTCCAAGTCCTCTATTACTTTTCTATGTAGTGTATATTACATTTATTTATATAGTTATCTTATATAATTTATCAAATGTTGAATATTTTTATGTAAAAGAACCTTAAAAAGCACTATGTGAATGATGGTTAATAGAGCTAATTTAGTATTTTATAATCTAATAATGATATGAATCTAAATGCTTTTGTTGATTTAATTAATTAAAATTATTTTTGTTTTCTCTTGCTTCATTAAGTTGCTTACTGGTCATTTAGGTGACACTGTAATTTTTAGTAATTCTCCATTCTTATAATATTGTTATTGATTTCTCACACATCCTTTGCATCATAATATTTACTCAGTGTGACCCAAGTACATATTGGGATTTCAAATAATGCTTGTCTCATTAAAATATCAGACTTCCCTGAGATTCACAGCATCTCTAGTATCTTAACATATTATTTTATAAGCATGCCACTAATTCACTCTAAAATTAAGAGAAACGCATCTTCAGTTTTCCTTCATGTATTAGATACACAAATTATGATGCAGACTGAAATCATATCTCCCTGGTTTGAGTAAATAATAAATAATATGTCCCAATCTTCTGCAAATGGACCCTTTATGTCAAACAACTACCCTAGCCAGCTCCGCCACATCTCAGGTTCAGTTTGCAATTTTCTGTCATCCTGTCCTTTTTGCAGCTGAACAATTTGTCCACATAGATTACAGACGAAATGCCTGTCATTGTGGTTACCAAAGGCACTTGGTGTTTGCTACCTTTCCTAGGAACACAGAATCTTCTTTGATTCATTGCTTTGGTTCACTGTGCCTAGATACAAGAGATTTCTATCCCTACAAGGCTACCAGGAGGTGCACACCACACAGCCCTCCAAACACTCCACTTCTCTCATCCACCCTCCCACTAGCCCAGGAAACTATACTTGATCTTGTCGCTGTCAGCCATTATATAAATGTTCTCAATTTCCTTGAGGGCCTGGGTTTTGGAAACACTAAGCCAGAGTGAATTGTAATGAATTTCTGTTTCTGCCTTTCCAGAACCTTCAGTTAAATCAGTGATTGTTGGGCCAAGTCTCTGTTAAAATTGGGGTGAGATGAAATCATAAATACATAAGAGGGAAAAAAAAAACAGGTTAGTACCACAAAACAGCGTCTTTCTGTGATGGTTTTCAATTTTATTCTTCAGTATAAGATTCAAACAACAGAGTATCTGCTTTCTAAATAGTTCTTCTATATCACATACTGACTGGCAACACCCCTCCCTCTTATTTTCCCCTTCAAATTCAAGCATGAAGAAAGTCTTCAAAATTATCCATGTAAAAGAGCCACACTGATTCCCTGACAATAATACCCAACCTTTTCATGGGACAAAATGAAACTCAAAGGTAATGCAGAGGACTGAAGCTCTGGGTGTAGACATGTGTGGTTCACTGACTCCAATCCATGGTTTGACTCTTTAGAAATAATACCTGGAATTAATAATAGTGTCTATCATCCATTCCAGACTGACCTGTCATCTAACTCTACCTACACATCCGTGTCTATATTCTTATATCAGAGCAAATGTGCCATTTGTCAGAATTCTTCCTATTTAACCTCTGTAAATTGTGACATGGTTTTGAACTATAGCAAAATTTTCTTTTTAAAAATGACAACCATGATATGCAATGTTTGCATTATGCAGCCTTTCTGAAGAGAGGGTTCTTACAAAAAAAAAATCAACTAATCTCCAATTGGTTCAGTCCATTGGCAGAATGTGGATATGTGGTTCTCCCCACGCGCCCTCCAGATTTGTTCCTTGACCCACACATTGCTTCTCTCAGTGAGAATTGCTAACATTTTAGCCACATCAGTATATGTTGAGAGGCTTTACCTCACAGCTCTGGTCACCACACCATAACTCACGCGAATCCACAGCCAACGGCTGTTTCAGCTGGTTGTGTGTTAAAGTGCAAACTATTAAGCCTCAGGATATAAAGACCCTGTTGTTTCAGGTGGCACTGTTTCCTTTCATGAGTTTTTAGCTTCCCTGACTCACAAAGAATGCTTCAAAGATTATATCCCAGTCCCTTGAGATCATATCATTGAACATCACTAACGCATGGAACTTAACAAGCAGCCTTCTTGGCAACCCTATTTCCAATGTGATTCCCAAGGTACATTATTATATTAACATTTTATTATATTAACAGATAAAATGGGATTTAAAATCAACATTTGTGTCTCAGCTAACCATCATGGAGCAAAATATGGCCACCAGACAAAGCTAGTGCTAATTATGTTCTTTGAATCTCTGACTACTGACAAGCAATACCTTGACTGGAGTCATCAGAGGACCGTCCTTTAAATGATGCTTACTTTTAACATTGTGTGTTAAACGATCTAACACGTCATCGCTGAGATAACTGTAGCTGCACGAGGAAGCACTTTGACTCAAGGGAGTCCCATCCTTAGCCAACATGCCTGTATCAAGTCCCCAGTCCACTGAATCGATTTATTTGGCAAACACCTAAGTCACTCTCCCTTCCTCCTTTCCTCACCCTGTGCCTTCCTTCCTGGTGTTTGCTTTCTTTTTGTATTCAGAACTATAAAGCCATAGTCAATCACAAGCATGAAGATCCAAGGATGCTAAACTAATTATCAACCTAGGAAGGAAAGATCAAAAGATGAGAGGGGGATAGATTGCTCCTCTCCCTCATCAAATAAACTTTCCTAAAACTTTACACAAAGTTATGTAGTGTTCAAGATAGAGCTCAGATGGGAGAGCGTGTACCTAACATACATAGAGCCAGGCATTAGCTCCTAGCATTAGAGGACCACAGTTAGAGTTAGTGCAAGAACTGTGCCCCTGGCCCTCAAGCGGTTACTATCTGCAGTACGCCATATCCTAGAGCTGGTTCCCTGGGATTCAAACGTTTTACTCATCCTCTCCACTCAAGCCCATGTTCACAGCCTTCCCATGTTGTCAGCTTAAAATCAGGGCAATCAATGGGAAAGCAGTTACACAACAGAAATCACATGACAACTCAGGGCTTATTTTTTAATAATTTATTGATTTTATTCATGTGGATATGTGTGAAGGAGTGTGCAGAGGGCAGAAGAGGGCATCGGATCCTTTGCAAAGTTAGCATTATAGGTGATTGTGAGAATCTCAACATGAGTGCTGAAAACTGAACTTGGGTCCATTGCAAGAGCCTTAAGCACTTCACAGGTGAACCATCTTACCAGCACATTGAGGACTTTTTTTTAAGTACTAGTGGTTCGGCATTTGCCAGTATACTACTGCCTCCAATAAACAAAATACTTTATTAAACCATATTAAATCACTGATTATATATTCCCTATATTTTCATATATCTTCAAAGAGTGATAGAAAAATTCTTAGTTTATTTTAATTGTAATTTACAATTCTTTTCACCAAGGGTAACTTCCAGCTGGGGTGTAAATACCTGTGTTATGTTGCAAGGGAAATAACCATCTTAGAAATTTTGGTCTGTCTTGAAATTGGAAGCTTAAAAGAGTTTGCAGTATTATATAGCTCAGCCCCATTATTTCACACAGGAGGGAAGAAATGGAGCATGATTTCTCCAAGAGGATACAAGGAAATTCATGGAGGGAAATTCAATTCTGGGGAAAATATGGGTTTAAAACATCAAGACAGACAGACTCAAGACTAGGAATGGAGACAAAGGTAGAGGGCAAAATCCTAGCAAGCTTATGAATGGGTGGGAAAACAGGGGGAGGGAAGGGGACTGATGGGACTTTGGGGAGTGGGGGTCCAGAAAAGGGGAAATCATTTGAAATGTAAATAAATATATCAATAAATTAAAAAAATAGAAAAAATGAAAAAAATATTATTGGAAAAATTGCTGTTCCTCCATTAATGTTGTAATGGTGCTAGATAATTTGTTCATTAATGTATGTAAACAAATGGATGTGTCTAACAATTAAATATAAAATTAATTAACTTAGAATTTAGTCACAGGACTAATTATTTGTTAAATTCAAAAGATGCTTTGTGTGATGAAAACTGTTGGCAGTAAAGGAAGATAAAATAAAAACAAAAGGCTATTCTATTCTTCCCAATAAGACATTACCCTTATTGAGAAAAGGAGTTTTTATTTTTAGTAAGCAGTAAACGAAATGGAAGGCTGATTTTATGTAAGGAACATTAGTAGAATATAAAACAGGTTTATGCCTGATTTAAAATATAGACCACTTGAGAATAAAATTTGTTTTAAGTTGTCTGTGTTTATCATACAAATTCGGTAAACTAGTATCATGTCAATCAGCAGGCAAAGAAAGCAAAACATACCTATCTAGGTTTTATCCATGCTTCACAAAATCACTGATGAGCCTTTTATGTGAGCTTGGACTACCTGGGAAGGGGGTCCATGATTTTCCTGACATAACTGAAGGTGCAGTGGTAATACAACTTGAAAATTAAACATCATTGCATCATTATCTCCTTTACCTAAACAATGGGGAAATTCACTTGTAAGTAGGAAACCAATATCCTAAACGTACAACATGCAGTGAAAAGTCTTTGAATAGGTAATACTCTGTGGTAACAGTCTCCTAAAGAATGTGGAATTGATCATAGGAAATATTAATGTATCGCAACCAAACATTCTTACCCCCTATCTTCTTGCCCCAAATTCTGCTTAAAGTCAATAATGTGAAAAGAGCTTACTTAAAGTTGCTTTAACCACATTCAAGATCACCCAATAAAATCATCTCTGCAAGTGCTTGCCTCAAAACCAACATTCTTTTTTATTGTGTCCCTTCATTGGTAAATGCTCTTCATGCAAATTAGAAGAGATGGATGAATAAAATTAGAAGAGAACCCTGTCGAGCTTGATATAAGTCTAAGCTTTCTCTTTACTTGCTTGTTCCCAAGATGGATTCTCTTGGTCAGCACATAGTATGAGGGGGGCTCTCAAAGTGGGGGTCTCCTAACAGTAACAGCCCTCTGCAAGTGAATTCTTGTACTTCATCCTAAGACTACAAAACTCTGGGTCAGGAAAAGCTGTCAAGTCTAAACAACTGCAATGCTCTCTAGAGCTTGAGAACTTAGGAGAAAAGATCTTAAAGATGAATGCATGAAAGTAGACAATTGATAACTCCCTTCTTCCCACCCACAAGTGTATGTAGAATCACTCAGTGCAATAGCCTACAACATGGCTCTATGAACATGAAATCTATATGGCTCCATGGGCAATCACTGCATTCTATAAGCTTTTTATTTTCTATTCAGGTGGTGATTAATTTGATAATCAAGTAGGGATAAGATCTGGGGGACAAGGAAAAATATGCCAAAACAAGAAGTAGAACCAGATGAGATGTTCACAATTTTTCAAGAGAAGATGGAATCACTACAGAAGCCTGGAGTGAGGTGAATAGAGATGCTCAAAGTTCAACAATCCTGCACCCTCAGCTTGGGACCAGTTCATTGCCAGCCATTCAGCTATTGGCCCCACTGCCCACCTCAAAATCAACTACTCTTGAAGTTAAGCTACTTTAAATTATCAGTATCCTTGTCCTAAGGTCATGTGTAGTAATTCACTGAAACTTGTCACTTCTTCTTTGAAAGGCATAAATGCTACAGACATTGATTTGCACAGACATGTTTGCTTGCCTGTAGTGTAAGCACTACTTGGCCTTATTTCCCAGCCCTGAGAGAGAGTGTCCACAGCTTCCCCTGTTGGAAGACCATAAATATGGTTCTCTTTTGACTTTTTGTGCTTTTAAAACATATACAGGGAGAAAAATCATTTTGGGGATCTAGGTGAAGACTACATAGAAAATTTTTATACTCACATTGCCACTTTTCCAATAAAGTCGAAATGACTTCACACTGAAGTTTCAAGTTCCAGGTGCCCTACATTTCACTGTTTCCATTTTCCTTCCTCTTTGCTGGTAGGCAGGTCTTCTCTTATGAAATCACAATATCACCTTCTCCACACCTACTTTTCATCATGCAATGAGTATCTGATTACCCAGAACCTATCTTTAAAACATCCCTCTGTTTGCATTTCCTATTCATATTATACTGTCAAACTTTAACTAGGTCAGTAGAGATCTTTCTTTTATTAGTGTACTGTTCTAGACTATGTGTTTGTATCTTCTCTATACTTTTTTTATTTTTGTTTTCTATTTTTTGTTCTATCATGATCAGACTGTGTGTGTGTGTGTGTGTGTGTGTGTGTGTGTGCGCGCGCGCGCGCGCTTACTCCAAGATTTGCTTTGAGTCCTAAAATATATACAATCTTAGAGAAAGTTCTATATGCCACAGAAGAGAATTGTCTTCTGCAGTCTTCCAGTAGGATATACTGTAGGTGTCTATTAATCCCTTTTAAAGTATAATAGTACCTACCACTGCTATCTTATTTTTTAATGAGCTATTAATGGAAATAGCATATTATATTTATCCACTTTTCTTGCACTGAAGTAGATCTGCCCCTTTTCTTCAAGTAATATTTGTTTCAGGAAATTGAGTTTGCTGATATTTGGTGGATCTATGTTTATCATAGATATATTCTGTGAATGGGTTGTCCCTTCAACAATATGAAACAATTTTTCTTATCTATTGAAGAAATATATTTTGTTCTTATTTTATTACTTTATCACTGTCTGGTATTCCGATTTATCCACTTTTTCTTCAATATCTGATATCTGTCTTATTTTTGATCTACTCTATTGCTGAGACTTTGCCCTGACTTTTAAATGTGATTTATTAAGCATTTGTCCCTAAAATAGCATTTTATATTTTCAGTATATCTATGTCTTCATTGAATTCCTCAATCTTACATGTATTGTTTCATGTTCTACTCAACTGTTAATTTATACTGGGTTTTTTATTCATATAGGAGTTTGTGTTTGATTTCATGAAATTTTTTCATAATTATTTTATAATCATTTATTTGAATGTCTCGTTGAGTTCACTATCATGATAATCCATTACTGTGGAACTTATCATTTTCACAGGCTTTGTGCTGTCTTGGTTGTTCTTAATTTTGAGGCGCTTTTGGTTGGTTGGTTGGTTTGGTTTTTGCTTTTCCTTTTTTTGCTTTACCTTTCAGATTGTGTCCTGGAGATTAGATCACTATTGGATTTTTCTTTTTCTCATTGTATTATTTTAATTGAATTGTTTTCATATGTAAGTGAGACTAGGTTATAGTAAGGTTGGAGTGTCATTTCTCCTAACCAGACAGAGGCTACATCTCAGTAGTTAAGGCCATGTGATCAAGGTTCCAGCATGAACTCTAGTGTCTAGAGTAGAATGCTAACTAGAGAAACAACCTGTACTAATACTAGTGGATCTGATATGTAAATAATGGGATAGTGAATTAAAAGGTATGTCTATTCAACTCTAATAATTTGTGAAACATAAAAACACAAATGTCATATAACCTAATAGTACAAAGATAGTATTCAGCTTGAAATGCTGTCATATCTGTAGGAAAGATCAACCATTTATTAACAATATAATGAATATTTCTGAAGCTCATAGGGGGAAACTGCATTAGTAGTGATTTGAGTTGGATAAGGTTATAAGTTACGAAATGGGCAAGATGACCTCAAGCATATCAATCTTGGACTGACCCAGGTAAGACAATTAAGACATAATTAACCCAAGAATCTGATGCCTACTGAAGAGATTGAAAAAAATAGTCCACAGAAATATAAGCTATGTATAGGATATGGGATAATGAGTAAACATTTGTTCAATTTACAAACAAAAATATGGTGAGAAAAATAAATAAAAAAGTGAATTTGGTATATTATTAATATAATATAAATTTTAAATTACTAAAACTATAGATACTTAGAGTTACATTGCAAAAGAAGAACATATTAGAATAATATAAAAAGAAAAATAGTTAAAATGAGTATTACGTGGGTTGCAGGTAAGAAATATGTGCACATAATAGACAAAGTACAAAAACAGCTAGAGTAATCCCAATTTAGTAATTTAAAAAAAAAACTAGCACAAACCAAACATTTTTGTAAAAGTTGATAAAAACCTACAAGTCAGTGTAGCATAGAGGTAAAATTAAAACATAATATAGCGTGAACCAATCTCTTACTTGCCAGGCGGGATGTTGGATCTCCTTCCCTAAAGATTTTGTGGACCAAATTGTAGTAACAAAAGACCTATGTTGGTATCTGCAGAATAAACTCTTTAGCCCAGACTGACAGGTATGAAATATTTCCATGGATTCAAATGCTTTACATCTTAGGTTAAATTTGGCCTGGATATCATCCTTGTATGACGTACAGTGTGCCCCACACCTACCTCACATACCATTTTCCTCATATGCTAGATGGTCAACTTTGCCTTGTGTGGCTTCCAATGTCTGAGACTACAGTGAGGTTACATTACTGCTTTTGTGTACCTTTTGGAAGGGTGTAATTGCCTTGCCAGTGCACTGGCTGCCTATTTCTCTTAGGTTGAAAGAGTTTTGGTAGTTCTGTGGTCCTCTTTGCCCAAAGTCTTAGGAGGGCAAGCTTCTGAGTTTGAAGTCATGATTGAGTAGAGCTTTTTCTCTGCCCCAGATTTACTCATACCATATGGGATGGTTAGCACTGGGCAATTTCCCAAATGTCTGCTATACATAGACTTGTATATCTTCCAAGGCTTTAGATTTCTCTATCTCAGCTTCTCGGGATTTTCCTTCTCTCTTTGTCTTGCCACCCACTATGGGAGCAGGAAGAATTTCCCACACTCCTTGCTGCTTTATTTGCTACTCTGGGTTAGAGTCTACTCTTTCCCTATAAATCCAGCAATCAATATTTCTGTTAATCTGGTCCCCAACAGTCTCCTGTTGACTGTTAAATTCTTGTTTTTCTATGCCTCTCACTTATTTATGGAATCAATCTTCAGGTGTCTTTTTCAAGGTCTGAGGGGACATGGAAGAGAGCTGTTTGTCCCTAATCCACCAACATTCTTTGAATGGGTTATTTTTTTAAAGAAGGAAGCAAGCATTGAGGCCTCAGGATAATAAGTTTTATGATATGCTCTAGATCACATAAAACAAGCTGGGAAGTATCAGGGCAGTCAATTTGTGCTTCAGCAAAGCAATATTGCCTTTGCTCTCCAACATTAAGTAATCTCTCTAGGACAATAACTAATGCAAAAGTCGACAGTAAAGGAGAAGAACAAAGGGGGAAATTAAACATGAAATATTTGATAAACATCAACAAATTTAAATCAAAGATTTTTTAATTATTTACTTATTTATTAATTATATTTTGTATATGGGTATATTCCATGTATATCTATGCATAAGATGCATACAGTGTCTGCCAAGTCCAGATGGTTTCCACAAACTGGAGTTACAGATATTTGCGAGCCTCTTTGCAGGTGCAGGGAATCCAACCCTGATCCTCTTGAAAGGCAACCAGTACTCTTAACCACTGAGCAGTCACTTCATTTCCCAAAACAAAGGTTTTTAAACTATGAATTGGAAAAATCAGGGGTGTATTAGGAATCATAAAACCAGTATAAAGTTGGAGTCTATATATGTTAACATTTTTCATATACCCAACTTGAATATTGGACAAATAGAGGTTTAAGAAAGGAAACTCTCATCTAAGTTTCTTCCTAAATTGAAGCTTACATTAGACCTGGCAAATAATCTCAACCAAATAACACCATTTCCACAGAATGATTTTATCTATGACCCTCTATGTGGCATATTTGGCTAAGAGTATCTTAAGTCTTCTGCAGTAAAACAGCAAACTATATGGAACTCAAACACCCATCACTGTGTCATGTACTAAACACCCAGCATTGATCCAGTATCACCTTTCTTTGTGAAAATCACACAGCTCGCTGTCTCAGAATCTCAGAACATCCAGCTCAAGGAAATCAATACTAGATGCTGGGTTTATTGTATTTTATTGGATTGGTTATCTAATGAGGTTTAACACTTTAAAAATATAAATAATAATTGTCAACAGAGCCACTGACAGACATTAACCCCTGTGAATATTGGTAACACTGTACCAACCTCATTCCATTTAGAACGACCTATTTCTAAGGACTGCCAACTAGTACAAAAGTCAGGTCACCCACTCTCAGGAAGGACTGTAATCCTGTAAGTTATTTAAGGACAGTGGCCTATTTTCAACTATCTTTTTTTGTGTTCATAATATACTATGCTAGAATGGTTTAAAGAACTATAAAAGAGATAGAATCTGGCTTTAGAAGTCACTAAGAAGCTACAACAATGTTATCAAATACAAACATGTATGGTTTTTGAGGTAATTTCACTTTACTTTTCAGATTAGAAATGGGAGTTGTAATGAAGATGTGCATTTTCATAGCCCTTAGTGTGACTAATCCACAAAAATATCATTAGAACAAAAAGGACTAGTGGAACAGAGTAGTGGTGGTGCACACCTTTAATCCCAGCACTTGGAAGGCAGAAGCAGGCAGATTTCTGAGTTCCAGGTCAGCCTGGTCTACAGAGTTCCAGGATAGCCAGAGCTACACAGAGAAACCCTGTCTAAAAAAAAAAAAAAAAAAAAAAAAAAAAAAAAAAAAAGACTAATGGAAGTGAAAATTATAAAGGCAAAAATACAGGCTGGACAATCATAATAAAATTAAATTTACTTCAGAAGCCTCTGTGTACACATTATACACTTGAAAACATATGGTATCACTCACTCTTTGAACATCATTGTTCATATTTTATAGCACAAATGAGTATAGTTTTTTAACTCCTTCTGACCATCTCATTTAGAACATTGTTCTGCCAATGTCTAATCTTAGAAATCAGATAGTAAGAACACAAGTCACTCAATTTAATTCCATAGAGTATTCTGTTAATATGACATACAATGATTCCACTTATTAAAACAAGATCTACTTGAAGAAACATGATATCTGCATTTGGAAAACCTATCTGAAATAAAAATGGAAGAAACAGAGCTTGCCACTATCACCATAGTCCTTGTTATACACCTCTACAATTTCCAAATGTATTCACATCTAGGTGTCTGTCCTGAGCTTTTATAGGATTGCTATATAATTAATGGTCACAAAACTTTTGAAGGCAAAAGTATCCTGGGCTCAGTTTCTTGATGGCAGAGGTTGTGGTTTCTTTAGTTTTTAATTTTGCATTCTTGAAACCTAGCATTTTGCGTACTAACTGCTAAGTGAAGACATTGGAAAATGATTCATAGAAAGAATGAAATAAAATATTTAGATTATACACATATCATACTCTACTGTCAAGTTAAATATAGATGCCAGAGGTGGCGCATTCTACTCTAGCTTGGTACTGGACTTGCCCAAGGGGATTTTATCACATACAAGTTCCTGGATTACTCCAAAGGGTATCTATCCTTTATCATCCCAGGGCAAGTGATATTTAAGACCCCCCAGTGATGTACAGGAGCAGCTAAATTTGAGAGCCATGGATTTGTAGGTGGATTTCATGTGTTTCTCACAAATGATACATTCATTTCAGTTTTAAGCTAGACAAGTACATTGTTTTTATTTCCAAAACAAGAACACTGAGCATAAAAACAGATTAAATTACTTCTCTAATGGTAAACATCTAATACATGTCCAAGCTAAGATTGAAATTCCATCCTTCCCTGATCTAGTGTTCATTTTTCATACCACACTGAGTTATTTCTCTCATCTTAGAGATGATTTTAGGGGAAAAAAAGAAACGAAAGCTGCTTCCAAGTCTAAGGTGCTTGTCTGCCCAGGTTCAATTCCAAACACACCACAGAATTCAACGCAAAGAAACTGCATTTTATTATTTCTGTGTTCACTGCCAAACATAATCCTCCCAAGTATTGTGGCTTGTATAGTATAATTAGGTGACTTGATGGAAAATAAAAAAATGTAATATATGATGTGATATACAACCCTGGACATGCATACAAATCTGGTAGAGAACTGGTTTGATTTTAAATTCATTGGCTGTTATGGATGACAGGCAAAGTGATAAATGTCCTAGTCTTGCCATGCCTGATTGTGTCATAATACTAAGCTCCCCTACACATAATTGTCATTTGGCATCCTTAACGAGGAGAAGGGCAAGCAGTACCATTAGGAGTTATCTACCATAATTTTGCTTCATTTAATAGTGAGAGAAAGGGGAATATAATTAGTTGACCTGATCTTTCTTAGCCATTAAATAGCTTTCAAATCAAAAAATAGAGTTGAATTTTTATTCCCTCTTAATTTAAACTATTGGTATTACAGGAATGTCTGAGTGTTTTCTTTATGTTAATTTAAGCCAATATTTTATAATATTTGATTGTAGTTATTGCAATTTCTCTCAAAGACACTATCAAATATGTATGCAAAGATACTTTAGTTCATTAAACCAGAAAGCTAGATGTTGAAAATTAGAAAAAAAGAAAATTGATTTAAAGTTACATTATGAAGGAAATTAGTTTTATCCAATTGTGCTGCTTTTATTTGTGCTGCATAATTGAATCTGAAAAATAGTTGTTCATTAAGAATGTTCACCTCAAATCAAATTGTTCTGTTGTTGTTTTAAATATAGTAGTCACCATATGGCAAATTTATAGATTCATTATAAGGATGTGATTCATTCATTTGCTCTGGTGTGGAAAAGTCTGGGTCAATAATGACACTACCTCATGTAAATACAACTAGATTGGTACATCCCTCAGCCCAAAGGATGCTGAAGAAATCTGCCAAAATATACATTCTCTGTGTATAAATATGCAGTTGGAACAAGATGAATGCGCTTCAAATTGTTAATGGAAGCAATAGGTGTAACCTCCTGTTGGAGTTCCTCTTTGCCTTCTCTGGAACATTTGTGGATCTCTGTGACATGTTCGGAGATGGAATGAACTTCATGAACTTTGGAAGACTAGTACTTCTAAAACACCCACACAAACATCAGGCTCTGATGAATTCTTTTGAAGAATTTGAGGTATTGCTGCATGACACTTAGTATTATTACAATATATTGATGGTTTAAACATAAAGTGTAAACTTACACCATGAGACAAAAGGACAACAGTCCATATTTTCACAGGTCCCAAACAATTGTTGAAATTTTCCTTTTACTTCTGAAGTTGGCACATTTTGGGGAGAAACTATTCTTTTTATTATTATTGTTAATCATTTCATTCTTTTACATCTCAAATGATATCCCACTTCCAGGTTACCCCTCTGCCAACCCCCCCATCCCACATCTGCCAACCCACTGAACTGTCTATTCAAGTCAAGTATGTAATCTATACTTGTGTGTGTGTGTGTATGTGTGTGTGTGTATAGTATACATATATATGGATAGATAGATGAATTTTAAATTTATTTATTACAGTTTGAGATTATATTATAATTATATCATTTCTTCCCTCCTTTTCCTCCCTCCAATTATCCCATAAACTCCTATATCACTCCTTGCTCTCTTTCAAATTCATGGTCTCATCTCTCACTAATTTTTGTTATATTCCTACATGTATATACATATGATTTTCTAAATACAACCTGTTTACCTGTGTAATGTTACTTGTATGTATATTTTCAGGGCTGACCATTCTATTTGGTATGTTCTTCCATGGGAAAGGCTATTTCTTCCCCACACACACACACACCATTTCTTAGCTGTGTGAAGTTCTTTCTGTAGGGTCTCGTGGCCTCATGGGCTTTCCCTTGCCCACTCTGGTGTGTCTATTGATGTTTTCCTTGTTCGTCTCATTCTTAGGCAGTTAAGTAGTAAGACTTTATGGGGACCATGTCTGACATTGTTACTAGGAGAAACAGTCTTACAGCAAGCTACCTGATCCTCTGACTTTTACAAAGCCCCTCTTCTACAATGTTCCCTGAGGTAGAGACGCTGTTGTGTAGATTTATCCACTGGAAATGGTGTCAACAACACAATGTTTTGATTGGTTGTCATTTTCTCTAATGGTTTCCATTTGTTGTAAGAAAAGTTTCTTTGATGAGGAGTGAGAAATACATTGATCTGGGTATCAGGACAAATATTCAGAATGTAGTTAGGAATTGTGTTGTTTTGGTAAATTGATGACTGTAGGTTTTCCTCTAAGATCCACAATTTCATTAGCTCTGGGGAATTGGCTAGGTTTCTAGATCAAGCATGGGCCTTAAGTCTAATTGGAAAGCTGTTGGTTATATCTGTCAAGGTATGTGTGCCACTTCTTTTAGGGTTATGTGCCACGCTGGTCATTGTTGTGGTTCACAGGCCTCGTGAGTATTGGCTGCTTTCCTCCTTTAGGCACTTGCATGGCACCTTCTGGCACCGTGAAAGCTGGTCCTCAGGGAGGAGGCAGTAAGGTCAGTTCTAGCCCAGGGGCCTCTGAGTCACGTGTCCAAAGTATATACTGTCTTCAGCAATAGTGACTTCCACTTCTGGGGTTGGCGACCAAGGACAATAGCAATACTCCATAATATTTTGGGAGCCTCTTGTACAGCCTTGACAAGCAACTCAAAAGAGGGATTCTCGTGCCTGGTGTTGGGCTTTTCTTAGGTGGTCTTTAGTTCTTGGAGGGAGCATTGTCAGCTATGATGAAAAATTCTCATTTAAATTATATGTGTATCTTTATACATGGACTTACAGGTTTTTAGGAAGATAGTTAATACTATGAATTCTTATTTTTTTTTTGACATTCTTACTATAATTTTGCCCTCCTTCTATAATTATCTCCCTCTTCCTTTCCTAATTAGAGCCCCCTTTTCCTAGTTCCCTTATTCAATCACTTGTACCTAACTATTCCCCGTATATATTACTTCACAACCCCAAAAGATGCAATGGTTCCTTTCCACCTTCCCCCAAGCAAGACATTTTTAAACAGCTGTTCAATGTCTGAGCTGTCAATAGTTCCACAGCCGTAATAGTAAAATAATTCCAATAAAGTCAATAGGGATAATTTTGAGCATGTAAAATCTTTGTAACTATTGTCTGTACTTATAAAAACAAAAAACACCCCCCCCCAAAAAAACCCTCTGCTCTTATCAACATTGCTTATATCTGTGCAATGCATTTTGTGGAGAATCTATTTTTTATTAGCCCAAAAGATAAATGTGTCTTTTCTCGGTTAGGGAACACAGTGGTCTTCTTCCAGTTGGCTCCAGATCACTGACTAAGAGGCCATAGGTATCCATTGCAGGTGCCAGGCTGTGACACCGCTGTGAGCACAAACAGCAGGTGCTGCTCAATACTTTGCAGAGACTGTGGTGATCCTTCACCAGTTTCAACTACCAGCTAAGACTTGCCCACAGTTTTCTGGTATGATCACATTAGTTTTACAGCAGGCAACTTCTGAAAAAGAATGCATTATGTAACTGCGATTGTCTTTCCTGTTGTTACAAAGCATTTATGTTCACATCAGTGCAAACCATCAGCACTCAGCCAAGTCAACTGAAAATGTTCCTTCCTCTATAATTTTACATTGGCTCAAAGCACAGCACTAAATTGCAAAGCAGTAGTGACACCAGTCAGTATGTGATGACATCAAGTCTTTTGGCGTGATAGTCTGATTATAAAAATTGCCTATTCATCAACCAATTTTAAGATTTATATTTCTGTATATTGTATATGTGTGTGCATGTGCACATATGTGTGTAATTATGTGTAATAAGTTTACATAAACATTTAGTGTGTGTTATATATGTGAGTGAAATTCACATTTAAAACAAGCTCTTATTTTATACTCTGAAGCAATCATGATTGCTTCTGTCATCTATCCTTTCTTTATTTTAATCTTTCTGGGGTTGCAGTGATTTTTTTATGGCGATTATTATGCTAAAGCATGAATATAAATAGATAAATGAGTGAGCACTTAAATCCTATACTTATGGATCAATACCTAATTATTTACTATGTTCTACTGGGACAGCTTAGCAAAGCTCAGATTGCAATTCAGGAGTATAAAATAAACTGGAATAAATTATTAGAAAGAGCAATAAAGGAGCTAGATAAGAGTAAATAAAATGAAGGAAATTTGAGTCTTGGTTTAAAATTGTGATGTATTATATTGCTTAATATTAGGTATAGTGATTGTTTATCATTTATATGTTATTCATTTAAAAAGCTTCAAAGAAGCTTTAGTTTTGGAAAAATATATTAAATTATCTGTATTTCAGAAAAGATTAGTCTTCAAGCATTCTGCCCAGTAATGTCATATAAATGATAACCAGATCCTCTTTGACTCATCTCAACTAGCATTTTAGAGCCATTTTGGTTTAATAAATGTAAAATAGAAGTGCTTATTAAAAGTTTTCATCATAACAAGTTCGCATACCCTTTTTGTGGTAATGACACCCTGCCCACGCTCTGGTGGCTTTGACTTGTTCTGCACCAGCTACTCTCTTAAGCCTCCTGACCCCTGTCAGCTTCCGTTGCTCTTCATCAGTAATCATGGGGTGTGAAGATATGGGAGATGAGACAAATTACCTTTAGAAACCTTTGATTTCACAGAGCCAGCCTACAGAGGTGCACATTTCTGAATAGGCTCTGAGCATTTCCCCCTACTGAGCTATTTTGTGAGTTACCCCTAACTCTTGTCTGAAAATACTTGTGCAGCAGACTGAATAGAAGCTTGAGCATAAAGGGAAAGTTCTTAGGTGGTTTCCAGTAGGAAAAAAATGCAACAAAAGGTCTGATGTGCCCAATGTTTTCTAGGCACAGTATTATTGTTTTATGTGGACCCACTAATTTCATCCCAACAATACTCCTTATGACTAAGATTATTATGACCATTGATTTTTAAATGAGTTTTGGAGAAATTAAGTGCCCAGTATGAGTAAGTCATCTGAAGTGCACTTCACATATCCAAATCATAAGCAAATATAGTCAATGTCCTATTTATTAAAAATAAACCATGAATAAATATACAGATTCAATGCGAGACTTTTAAAATCTTGAATATGCGTGCTTACTTAGCTTAGAGTTCTGGTCACCATGATGCCACTTGGTCATAACATATTTTTACATGTGGCCCCCAGAAGTCATGATAACCTGTCAACTATTATTGAGGTATTCTGGATTGAAACCATGTCATTTTATAATTTTTTTTCTAATTCTGTGATGAAAAATTAAAAAAGAAGTACATATCAAACTTGTCTTCTGTGAACCACTGTCTCTTTCTATAAATGTCACTTTTATATCCTCAGAAATAAAATGGAGGGATGAGATGAGAGCCTTATTTACACAGCTTGGGCTGAGCCCACAGTGTTTCTTTCTCTTTTCTAACTATTCCTAAGCCTGTGCCTGGAAGCTTCTAGCCTCTGAACAATCTAATCTCCCAAGCTAACTGATTAAATCTAGCTTCTCTTGGCTTCTTACTGAATTGCTCTGCCTGGCCTCATGGTACCTTTGGCAATATGTTCTAATCTTCTGCCTGCGTTCTATTCTCTGGCTTATTCTGTCTTCACCTGTGTCTAGCTTGTTCTCTCTGCCACCTAACTGCAAAACTCTCTCACCACACACACACAGACACACACACAGCATACTCTTAAGTAGCCTCTTCCTTCCTGTGCTGTTCTCGTGAGAGTTGGGTGTATCCTTTATCCGACTTACTCTGTCAAATCTTTCTCTGATTCATCGCTTTGTCTGTCCTGCAATTAGATGTTACTTTCAATCATGGCTGCTTTCTTCTACAAATTAACCTAACCTTCATTGTTAGGGATTAAAAGTGTGTCAGTTTTCCAGGCAGATCATACTGTCATCCAGAGCATGTCTGCATTCCAGCTATATCACATAGACCTAGTAAGTATGAATGTGATCCTTTGCCAGAGCATCCATGTTGCTGGATTAAAATTCCTCTACATCTCTTTGTGAATTCTAAGGTCTATACAGCCTCCTTGGGCCTATTACCACATCTATAACAAAAGAGTGTTAGACTTCATAACTGTCTCATTTCCTACAGACACCAATAGTGCTGTGGGTTTCCTTTGATGCATGGCAGTATAGCATATGGAAGAGACTGAAATTTTTATTGGTTTCAAACATGCAAGTATAGCTTAGATGTTCTTCAAAACTCTTTCCAAACTCCTAGTCCTTAATGCTTATTCTTACTTCATAATGCTGCTTCTTGGAGGCCAGTGTCATCCCCAGTACAGTTAGAGAGTTGCCCCATAGTGGTAAGTAACAAGGTTTTAAACTTGGCTGTTTCTCATCTGGCTTTATCAATGATAATAAATAGAAATATCTATTGTCAAATTTATGGCATAGATTTTTATGAAATTATGAAGTGTACAAAATTCTTCAAAGGCAGGACTAACAAAGTGACTAAAACTCTGTTGGTGATTATAAATTTGTATTAACACTGTGGCAATCATCAGCTAACAGGATTTTAGCTGATTCTGATTTCATATTTAACAGTGTAGAAATGTTGCTTGAAAGATCTTAGTCTACATATAGGCAGATGATTCTACAAGCAGAGTAGTAAGGTCTCAGTGATCTCTCCCCTATTGCCCACTTGGCAGGTTAAAAAAAAAAAAACCAAATAAATGAACCAAAACAAAAACAAACAACAAAAGCTTTGTAGGTGGCAGCACAACTAAAAGTAGCTGCCAACAATGGTATGGAATTTCCACGTGATTACTCCAGATCTTTATTATCTGAGGTCTCAGTGACTGTGGCCATCCCTGTCATAAGTGCACATGAGAAACATAGAAAAGCTACACTCATACTAGAGAACCATTTATTAATTCCATAAATGAATAGAGAGAGAAAAAAGCAAGGTTGTCTTGAAGAAGACAGATGGCATATTGTTGGCCCTTGAAAGTATTCGTTAAAACAAAGTCAAAGCAATGACTATCCCTGAAAAGAATGTTTTTGTGAGTCTAGGTGCCTATCCCTATCTGTCTTTTGAGGGGCTATTCAACAAGTTCTTCTTAATCATGAAAGGTGATTAAGCTAGCAACCCCTCCCTCATCACTGACACTATTTTTAAGATAGAGTCATAGAATGAATCAGCAGTTGTTTTCTCTTACTTTGCATTTTCATTTCAATGGTGAAGTCTTAAATTCTGTTATTTTTTTATTGGTAGATATACTGAAAATTACTAGGCACCATTTCCCTACACAAGTTTACAGTGGGTCATTTACTTGTATGTACTGCCAAACACAATTGAAAAGATTTTTTGTAACCGATCTACAAAGCAATTCTACTAAAATTAGGGAAAAAAACCACAGTGTGTCTGGTTTCTCCACCCATTCTGCATAGTACTTCAAGTGTTAGCCAGAGCAGCACAAGAGAAGGAAGTAAAAGAGACATGAAAGAAAAATGAGGTCAAAGTGATCCTGAACAAGAGACCCTTGAAATAAAAATGCCCTCCCCAGAATGATCTTCATTGATAAAGGTCAGCAATCTACTGGAAACTGAACTTCACCTGTATTTGAACTGAACATCTTTTATCCTATATTACAATGGAGTAGTGGATGATTGTACCTTCATCTGAATTGGTAATGGATTTGCCCTTGTGGAAGTATGTGACTTAATGACAACTGAAGAATTGTTCTTTGTGATTTTGATAAGAGCCAGCTCTTTTCCAATGAAGTAGGCCTTCCTTGATATAAAGTACTTCCTGGACATATGATTAATAAGAATATGTACAGGATTTTATACCTTAGAAGAGTTTGAAATAAGAAGCTTAAATATTAGGCAGAAGCATGATAACAATAATTCTTTTGATTCCAGTTATTGCATTGTTACCAGAGTGTTACAGTTTCTTCTTTCAACAATTATATTCATGCCGTTGTGATTATGCACTTTACTTTCCATTTGTATTGACTCATGGGTCTCTCTAGAGTTAAATTTTACTATATTCTTCAATTATCAAAAAAACCCAACAATTTGTATTGTCAATGTGAGCAGAAAGAAACCAATGAACAGTTGCAAGAAAGAAGACTTTGTAATCATTTTATACTTTCCAAGCCAGAATAATATTTAAACACTTGTTTCCTTCTTTTCCAAAGAGCCTACCTCTAAATTAGCACAGCAGAGAGGTTTGACATCATGATCCCACTTACTGTAATAAAATCTACTTTATGAAGCTTACAAATACTGCTTAGAAACTCAGTAGTTTGACTATTGTACTTGTGTCCTTGATCTATAGATGATTCTTAAATCTTTAAATCACTAAATAATTTGGTTTTTCTTTGAAGCATTGTTATGCATATATATGTTATAACATCTAATAATTGACAATAATATCAAATTCAATTAAAATGTATATATATGATATATTATATATGTATTTGTGTGCACATATGTATGTATGTATGTATATATATATATATATATATATATATATATATATATATATATTCAAAATGATTCTTTCATTTGCTTGCTGACTAAGCTGTTTTCTTAATAAATGATTGATGTAGGAGGACTCAGCCCACAGTGGACAATGCTACCTTTGTCCAGACATGGTAGTTGTGAATTATATAAGCAAGGCTGAGCAAGCCATAGAAAACAAGCCAGTAAGGATTATTTCTCCATTTTCTCTGCTTTTGTTCTGCTCCCAGGTTCCTGTTTCAAGTTCCTGCCCTGACTCCCCTAACTCATGAGCTTTAGCTTATAAGATGAAATAAACCTTTCTTTCCTCCAGTTGGTTTTGGTCTTATGTTTATTACAGTAATATAAAAAAAGACCAAGAGAGACTATTTCTCAATGTGTCTCCAGGAGTGTCTCTTCATTTGCAGCAATATTTTAGCAACAAATTTCTATTGGCTTATTATTTAATATGTATGATCAGATTTTAATAGAAAATTTTGAAGTTCCGTGGAGAAGCATGCAATGTCTTTACCAGTATCAGCTGTTCTGAAACCCAAACTGTTTGCTTAGAGATCCTGCATTCTTCCTTCTGGCATTTTCCTGTGACCTAATTAAGCTGCCTTTGTTTGCCTGTAGGAATGTCATTTTCTTGCAATGTGCCCTGTCTGAAAGATGAAGTGTCACATTATCTTAAGGTTAGTGTGATGAGGCTAAGGTTATATTTCCTCATGTCACAGGGCCGAATTGACATTTTCAGAGAAAACGTAACATTTCTGTCTTTCTGATAAGGAAGTGGTACCATGGCCCAGGCTCTTTTAGAGAAGTTTTCCATAAACTATAATACAGATAAAGGAAATGCCCTGTGGCCACTGCTTTGTCCAGGCTCACCACTCATTTATGTTACAGCCACAGTATTCATTTGCCATCCACGGCCTAATTATTTGAAGCTAAGTTTGTGTTTACTGATCACAAGAAAATTACGTCAGCTTCAATAACATTTAATTTCTTCCCTATGTATCTTCAGATCAGCCCAAATCCCATGAGTATCTGCGATGACTAGGTCTCTATTAAGACCTAAGGAAATACTTAGAAAATACAGCTGTTCTTTTATCGAGTATGAATATATAAAACTATTGCTTCTATAATCCACCCCCGCATTTCAACATCCCTGCCATGCCCAGAGATGTTTTATGTCTAGTTAAACTGGAGGAAAACTCATGCTTGGTATTAAAGACACCATTTTGCAAATAAGGTTTTAGCTGATGAAATGCTTTGTGATGTCTTTTACTATTGTCTACCTTGACGTTTGCTTTCATGTACATACTCCAGGAAATTATTTATTACTAATACAAGTGGCAAGAGTTCCTTCTGAGATGTATGTTTTCTTCTGAGACAACCTTATTACTTAGGACCATTTCCTTTCTATTTACACGCTTAGGAATAAAGAACTGATAGATGCAGGAGTCCAGTAAAATGTAAAGGCTGTTATTATCCTGGTTTCCTCCTCTTTCATAATGTGACTTTTGGGGAGTTAAATAGAATGTCTTAACAGATTAGCAGAGTCTGCTTCAAGTAGCCCTATCTCAGCGGTGGATTCCATGGCTTCTGAAAACTGTCACTGTGTGTGGAATCTCAGAGCCAAACTTTGTAAGGTAACCTTCATATGGAGACAATGGAATGGGCAACTGGAAAGACTAACGTTTCTGCAGTGCCCCCCAAGTAGTGCTGCTAATGTGAAGAATTCTGGGGTGGCTGAAGATACGGAGTGGTTTCCTCCAAAGTTGCTGAACCTCTACAAGGGAGAGAATCATTGCAAATCATCATACATATTTGCCATGCATAGCAAATATTGAATAGAGAACACCAGTCCTTGGTTCAAAAATGGACTCCCAATTGATATCACTGAAGACCTAGTATTGGTTCAGTATCTAAATTTTGTTACTATTTTCCAACCCTACACAAAAATGTAACCTGATATACATGTTTTCTGCTGGTAAATATTTGTTGAGGAAACTAGTGAGTCTCTAGGAGGATGTTTTGATTTTGATATTTATTTTTGTTCCTTATTTATATGTATATCTGTGTGGGTATATGTCATATGTATTCAGGCACTTGTAGGAGCCAGGAGAGGGCATCAAGTGCTCTGAAGCTGGAGTGGCAGGAGGTTGTGAGCTGTCCACAATTTGTGTTGGGAACTAAATTCAGGTTTAGAAGAGAAGGAAATGCTCTTAACATTGACTCATCTTTCTAGCCAACTTAAGAGGAATTTTAATGAGCATTTATTAATTATCAAATGTCCCAAATTTATGAGCATGAATGAATGGAAACAATTCTTTACAAGTGTGCAATTTTACAGATCACCCCCAAACACTAACACACTCCAACTACCATCTTTAACCTTTCCTTTTCTTTTCAGACAGTCTCACACTCCAGCATGGGCCAACCTAGAACTTCCCAGGCTAGCTTAAAACTCACACCAATTCTTCTATCAATATAACCCAGGCTGGCTTAAAACTCATACCAATTCTTCTATCTGTGTAAGCCAGGTTAGCTTAAAATTCACACCAGTCCTTCTATCCTGAACATCTCCAGTGCTTGGGTTATAGCCTTGTGCCACCACGTCTGGCTCTCTCTTCATTTTAAAGTGGATTTCTCAGTGAGGATTACTGCTGCCATCACTATTAAGAATTAATTGCAAACTCAGATAGCCATGTTATGGATACTCTTACCTTACAGCCAAGATATATTTCACATCGACAGTTCTATGTGTCATGATCCAAAGGTTATTTTATGAGCCTTATATGTGTATGTGTCTTCCATGGAATTGGCTGTAAAGATCTTTTGTGAGGGAATTCAATTTCTCTTTTATACTTGTTATTTATTGAAACCATTGAAAATTCTCCTTGAGATTACAGCATTGACTTGTGCTGTGTATTGAAGTTTACATCTGCTGATTATCTTGAGCTGGCAATGTTATGCAAACACTTGACAAAGACTTCAGTTCACTCATCAATCAGGAGGTATAATTTTAAGAATTTGTTCATAAGCAAGTTTTAAGTGAAACATTATGCATGTTTCTGTGGAGAACATGTAGAATAGGAACTCTTTATTTTGGCAGATAAATATTTACTACAAGCTGATGCTCTGGGAGGGTTATAAATGCCAGTGGTTTAGAGATTTTAAAAGGGTGATATGATAAGTGAGATCCATTGATATACTTATGTAGGACCTCTTCTATCACTGAAAAATGAATGAGTGAGATTTGAGAAACGTGCTTCCAAATATACCACTAATAATTCTTTTTCACATTTAGTAGTGAAATAGCCCAATGTGTGATTACTTTCCTCTATGCGAAAACTGACCATAGTCAAGGCTTTGAATGACTTTTCAAGATTGTGTTTTGCCATTAGCTGTCAATTAATCATTCTGTTTTTTCTTCCTTGGTGTTAAGTGACCAATTTTTTTTCCTTATTAGCAAGGGAGAAATAAATCTTTGTGTATGTTAATCATTCTTATTATTATGTCTGATCATTTTTTCCACTGTAGACTCATTTGAAAATATAGTTTATGATACATCTTTCTTTACTAAGGAAGCAACTTGCAGACATGAAGACTCTACCATCACTAAGGCGACAGCGCTACTATCTGTAGCTTGAGTGATGGTTGTATCAAGGAATTATCACTGAAACTTTCAAATAAATCTAAATCATTTGGAATTCAGAATTCTTCCCAACTGTAGTCCAGTAAGTAAAATGTAATCTTAGGTTCCTGAGAAATTTTAAGTGGATCTTTTCTACATATTATTCTTTTATTTACATTTTAGTCATTTGTTGAGTAATAAGAACATCAATAACTTTGTATTAAGTCACTGAAAGGAGGTATGTTGGTTTTCCTGCACTTTGTAGCATTCTTTGTCCTATATATTATCTGTCCATTTCATCTTCGTCCCAAAGAAGGACACCTCCAGGGTAACTGCTTCTCACTATCAGTAGCAAGACTATAATTCTCAATTATAGTTCCACACAGATAACAATAGTAACACATTGTTACTATTAAGTAAGGCCACAAGAATAAATACGCTTTATATTTAAGAAAATCACCTGGAAATTGCTTTATCAAATCAAATCAACCCTCCTGAGTTTATTGTGAGTATATTTTTCTAGCCCAGGAGAAATCATATAAAATGACAATTAATTTTCACATACTCTAGGTTATCAATCAGAAACTGGTATGAAATGTTAGTTTCATGTGGCTTGTGCTCTTTTGAAATCAAATCTCTTTTCCTCTGCCTTGAAAAAACCTCAGCTTGGTGATAACTCTCATTAATTATTTACATGGGAGTCTCTCCTGCAGTGTTTCTGCTATGGACACCTAAGTCTCCTTGTTATGCTTCCTGTCAGTAGACAGACTCAAGATGCTGGAAAATACAATTTAACTTCTTCCAAAATCACTTAAAGTTTCATTGACTTAAATATACTATGAGAAGTACTTGGCTAGACCAAGCAGGTTATGAGTGTAAAATAGCATGTGAAGATGGTATAATTAACCTAATTAGTTTTTTAAATCTCACTTCATTTTTGAAGGCATATTTAATTAATATGACAGCAGATTATTTAGTCCCTAATTGCATCTGAACTTTGCTCAAGGCTGGCCATTGTGTTGACTCATTTTAAAATCTTATTGCTACCTCATAATTTGTTCTCGATGGGATTTTCTTTTCCTTAATAATTTAGGAGCTACAAGAGAAGAAGGGATAATAGATGATAAAAGCTACTGCTCCGTCCATTAGACTGCAGATAAAACCTCCTATAATTCTACTGTGACAGAGAGCTGTCCAACAAGGTCCTCTGGGGTTAGGTACTCAATCACTCAATTTGGTAGGGAAGAATGGTGTAGGTGGTTTCCATGACTCCATGTACCAACTGTCTCAACTAAGTAGGTTGGTTAGAAAGGAATTGAAGAGTTGAGTATCAGATAATAAGTTGCAGCATAAACAGGTTTTAATCACTATTGTTTGTCTACATTTTTAATTAGTCTCCTAAGTAAGGATTCTTTGCTCCAACTGTGAACTTCCCCATCTGTTCCTCAAAAGACAGAAAGTGGCCTTTAGAAAATTTCAAATTCAACCATGCCCCTCCCTTCTTAAGACCCTTATTTGACTTTCTCTGTTTTTCTGAGGGAAATATCAAACTCCTTAAGATTAAGCATATTCTTTCACACTGTCTGTATTTGTAGGTGCACAGATTTCACTTGTCTGCAGCTGGAGATGCACTTCCTGCTCCAACTCACGTGGTTCCACATCTGGAGTGGGCTGGCACTCAGGCTCACCTCCTGCCCTGGTTCTCCTATTGTATTCTCCTGTTCTAAGCAATTTGTTCTTTCCAAAAGCCATCTTCCTTTTCAGTTTGGAATGAGTATCTAATTGTTTCCCTCCCCAAATAGATTCTCTTCTACCCTTCTTCCCTTACTAAATCCTGATTCTTTTTTCATTCAGTAAATTCAAAATTCAATCCCAGTCTCTTCTAGAGGCCTCCTGAGAGGCACCGCTCTGGTCTTTGCTGGGCAGCCCAGAAGCACCTGTCCTGTTGCTCTTGCACAGCTGTACTCTTGGTTTACTTACACTTCTGCCTCCAATAGACTGTCAACATTTTAAATAACAATGGTGGCTTTATTCATCAATGAACTCTAGATTTCCCAATTTCCCCTGAGATACATATACTGGATCATCCTAGATCAAAGACTCATTCAATCTGTGAGTGACAAGCTCTGTCTTCAAACCAAGACTGTAACACAACCTTACCATATCACCTTTAGTATGTGCTTAAAGAACTGGAATATTTGGTAGTTTTCTTAGTTTGCATTGTGTTGCTGTGGTAACCACCATGACCAAAAGCAACTTGGAGTTAAAATGATTTATTTTAGCTTATGATTTATAGTTGATCATGAAAGGAAGACAAACGGGTGGTTAAGGCAGGAACCCGGAGGCAGAAATTGAAAGAGAAGCAATGGAGGAATGCTGCTTACTGTCTTGCTCTTTCTAGATTGCTCAGTTTGCTTTATTATATACTGCAGGACAACCCACAATAAGCTGACCCTTCCATATTAATCATTAATAGAAAAGAATGCTCAATGGTCTTACCTACAGATCCATCTTATGGAAGCATTTTATCATTTGATATTCCTTCTTCTTAGATGAATGTACCTTGTATTAAGTTGAAAAAAAAACCTAGCCAGCACATTAGTTTTCCTCATATGATATCCTAGCCTAGGTGAGGATTATAACTGCTAAGGGAAGTCTAAGAGCCCCTTGAACATCCAAAGAAAATAATGTCAGAAAGCCTAGATGACCATACACATATTTTTCCCTTCAGTGGTGCTGTTTACTTGTGTTTATATTCTTGAGAGAGTGGTGGAGAATAAACTGAAATTTATAAAATTTCCCTTCTTTACTCTTTTTTCCTGAATTTCCTGAAACATTTTTGCTATTGGAGCACATGAGGGCTGTCACAGTTTCCAAAGCTTTATAGCTCTGCCCAGTGCAGATGGGAGAGTATTCCCTTACGATCAGAACAGCAGCAATTTCAGATCAAAGCTCACTAATCAAATTGATTAGCTGCCCTTGAAAATAACTTTCTGGAAAAGAACACATTCCCTTTTTTAACCACTTTTGGTATTATCTATTTTTCAGTATTGAGTAGAGTGAAATTTTATTGCTTAGGGACATTCACTTCACTTGGGAAAGCAAACTTGAGAAAAAGAAAATTAGGGACTGTCTTTATTGAAGAAAAAATAGAAGGATAAAACTGTTAAGAAAAAATAGCTTTAACTGTCTTCTATAGCAGAAAGGCAAGTTAAATATTTGGGGAGAGGCTATACTATCCATAATCTCCATAAATTTTGAGTAGTGGTGGGGGAAGGCTTGGAGCTCTGATTTGCTCCAGGGGACCTGGAAAATACTTGTGAAGTTGTTTCTGAGTTATGTACATGACTGTCACAGGCTCTTGGAACTCAAGTCCTGCCTTTCAACTGGCTATGTGACATGAGCAAGACACATGTGTGTCTGGGACCTTAGAGATCTCATAGAAGGAAAGGATAATAAGTACATGTAATGACCTCACCTTGCTGTATGGAGGACATTTTTGCTTTCCTGCAAAACATGAAAATCATGCTATGGGTCCACCTAAGTGACCAGTGTAGAACTATATATAACCTCTCAATGTGTAGCTGTAACCTTGGGCCACACATAAGCCTCAGATATTGATGGAGAATCCATGAATACAGGTTTTAACAAGAATTCTGGGTGATGTTAAGGGGCTGCAATGCTTTAGAAACTGCCTGAAAGGCTTATGCCCAATTTTAGAATAAAAACCAATGAGAAATTGATTTGAATATATAGTTTTATCTGACCATGCTCTCCCCTTTGTCTTCTCCATGTCTCCTTGTGTTCTGTACATTTTCACTAAAAGAAATATATCCCAATGCACACATGCTTGGAGCATTAGAAACTCTTAAATTTTTCAGCATCGAGGACCTAACCCAGGGCCTTGCACTTTCTAGGCAAGCGCTCTACCACTGAGCTAAATCCCCAACTCTAAAGCTCTTGCTTCCTATTTTCTTAACATTCAAATAAAAATTATCAAGACCAATCCTGAAGGGTGTTACTTTAATCATCTCTAACAATATGAGATAATTTGAAAGCTGAGAGCATTAACAAAATAAAGAGATTTTTATGTCCAAACTATGTAAATGTTTAAAGAAATTTTTACCAAAATAGATCAAGTCCTGGCCAACTTGTAGTTACGGAAAACTGCTAATCTTGACAAAAAGAAAGACAAAGTCAAAACTGATCTTTTTGAATAAGAATATTTCGTGATCTAATGAGGATCTTTCTGAGTTTGAAAAACACATTTTCATTCAATTATTCATATTTCTAGAAGTAGCATTGCATCTACATGATTTCCATGATTATCACAGCAGTGGTATCTGTGCTGGCCAGATCCGTGTTGCTCATTCCATCATTCTACCCTACAGGGTGTGTGAGTGGCAACACCGAACACAAAACCAGCCTTGCTAACGGCTCAGTAAAATAAGAGCACGTGTAGGCTCAATTGAATTAGTTATAAAAATTATTTGTGGTTAATGCAAATGGATTAATGACAGAACTGTGTATGTATGTATGTGTTAGTTGTTTTAAAGCAAGCACTATTGCTATCTGAAACAATAACTAGGTGAACCAGAAAAGAACCAGTAAAGAAAGCCACAGTGATGGAGTGGTTTCTTCAGCTGCTCTCTAGACAAGCAGGTAGATAGGAATCGAGACCCTCTTCGGCATCAGATTTCCGACAGATCAATGAAGTGAAGGTACAAAGAGAGCAGACAAACTCAAAGAATGGGAGAGCTCCACAGGTACACACGGGATGTGCCCTCTGTCTGCTCTCACAGGAAACAGCATTACCAACAAGGGAAGAGAAGCAAACTGGCTCCATTGATTTTTCCCCTGGCTCCTCCTGTTCCTTACTAATGCACCAGAGGATGTAAATAATGCATACAGCAGATTGCATTAGAGACAATCGGCTCCTTATTGCATGCATAAGTCAAAAGGCATGATTAGTGCATTAGAGACCGAAGCTCCATTCCAGATTGCATAGTCTCTTTGCCTAATGAATTTCACAAATAGGAAACTTGAGTGCCCAAGCAACCAAACAAGACTGTATCTTTGTAGTTTGCCTCATGGAATACCATCTTTTGTGCCATAAAATTTAAAGAGGTAGTTTATGGAACAAGTAAAAGCTTATTGGGGAAACTATTACTAAGTAGAGAAAACACACAAAGTTATAATAACAGAATATTACACTGTCCTCTGTGATGCAATGGAAAATATAACTTCTATCTCTTTTTTTTTTTAAGTAAAGGCAAGGCAGTTCTGAACAAGCTAATGTTACATGCCCTCTGTGATTACTTCTGTTGTGTCTTTTATTGTTTGATCATTTATATATGATCTACAGAATGTTTATTCACGAACATCTTTTTAAGTATTTAATCAGTATGTATTGATTATACTTAATAATAGGTTTCATTTTCACACATTTTCACGTGAATTTTCACACATGCATATAAGTTACATTTTCCATATTCATTTTCTGCTAACTTCTTGCCCTCCCTCCCACTCCTGGTGATCTCCTTCATCTTCTTCTCTAGTCCCTGTCAACTTTTATGTCTTTTTTATGTGAGCCAATGGCTTTTCTTAGGGAGGCTTCCATAAGCATGTGTTAGAAAGTTTTTACAGAAGCAAGGACATCTTACTTGTGGCTACATTGCTATAAGAAAGGTCTCTTTCCCCCAGCAACTATCAACAGATGCAGCAGAGTCAGCCACCTCTGTGAATTCAAGATCAGCCTAGACTACACAGTGATTTCCAAGTCACCCAAAGGTTACATGCCTCTAGTAGAATCATCATCAGTTGTATGCCTTGGCTTTATCATAACAGAGGAATTGTTGAGGGCCCTGCCCCCCTATCTCATGGGTTTCTCCAGGCTGCCTTGACAACCTCCTATGGTGTAGTCGGTATGTATTTACTCTTGTATGTGCCTTGTGTTTTCCCATGCCCTCTATGTGGATTCCTATTAAACAGACACAAGTGGAGTCTGTTTAATAGCAGAGAGAACCAGATGATTTTTCAGGTACCAGGAGTTGGTGGGAGCTATAAATAGGAAGCTTATGGCCTAGGCATCCAATAAAGACCAAGCTAGTTTCTATTCTATGTAAGAAAAAACAAACTATAGATTAAATAGGAACATGCTACTTTTTAAAAACTCTATCCTGGCTGGGAATTGTGGCAATTGCCTTTAACCCAAGCACTCAGATGTCAGAGGCAGCCATCTCTGTGAGTTCAAGATCAGCCTAGAAAACACAGTGATTTCCAAGTCACCCAAAGGTTACACTCAAAAACAAAACAAAACAAGTGAGCAAACAAAAAGTCACAACAACAACAACAACAAACCTTTTCCCTGTTCTTTATTCATACTGTCACTTTAACAGACCTTCCTCCCTACTTGATAGAATTTTTAAAATAAACTTTTCCTGCACACACATACACACACACACACACACACACACACACACACACAGATATATATATATATATATATATATATATATATGGGAGAGAGACTGAAAAAGGAAATATTTTCAATATAATTATTTTTTTCTTAAAATTTTTTTGAATAAAGACTGATTAGAATGTGTATGCAGTAAAAATCACATTCCCTATCAATCCACATGTATCTGTCTGTGGCTGGAGTTGTGGCACACAGTTAAGAACACATGCTGCTCTTTCAGAGGGCCTGGTTTTAGTTCCTAGGACCCACATGATAGTTCACAACCAGTGAACTATCCACAGCTTGCCGAGTCCAAACCTACTGTCTTAGTCAGGGTTTCTATTCCTGCACAAACATCATGACCAAGAAGCAAGTTGGGGAGGAAAGGGTTTATTGAGCTTACACTTCCACATTGCAGTTCATCACTAAAGAAAGTCAGGACTGGAACTCAAGCAGGTCAGGAAGCAGGAACTGATGCACAGGCCATGGAGGGATGTTCCTTACTGGCTTGCTTTCCCTGGCTTGCTCAGCCTGATCTTTTATAGAACCCAAGAATCCCAGCCCAAAGGTGGTACCACCCACAAGGGGCCCTCCCCACCTGATCACTAATTGAGAAAATGCCCCACAGTTGGATCTCATGGAGGCACTTCCCCAACTGAAGCTCCTTTCTCTGTGAAAACTCCAGCCTGTGTCAAGTTGACACATAAAACCAGCCAGTACACCTACATTCTTTACATTCTATATGTGAGACCTGAACTCAGTGAAGCAAATTTCCATAACCATACTACCTGGATATAATCAATGTAAATGAAGGAGAAGATGAGGAAGAGAACAAGAACCATGAAGGGGAAGGAGGACCAGGAAGAGGGAGAGGAGAAAAGGCAGATGAAGGGAGGAATAAAGGAGGAGAAGAAAGAGGAGAACTGAGGAGAAAGAAATCTAAAAAAAAAATAAATACCCGTATCATATTTTTATAAACCTTCGTGTTTACAACAGAAGATTTTGCATTTGAATTCCAATCTTGATTAATAGAATGGAGTGTTTTGTTATCTTTGAATTATGTAAATAAGGATGATTGGTTTAGGTTGGTAATTTAGTCACCCTGGTTACTTTTAAAATATTTCCACCAGCGGATTTATACAAGAGGCAATAAAGACCTATTTTACTACCAAAAACTGTTATAAAGAATAAAATATACTGGTGAGCATTACTAAGAATGATCCCATTTTATCCAAGAGGTACAGAGCACAGTTATTTGTAATCCTGTAATAGTGATTTTTTTAAATTAGTTCAAACTGAACAACCTATACTAGGTGCCTGAAATGTGAACTGTGTATTCTTATGTTAGTGTACTGGTCTGTACTGGTGAGTTTATGCTGACCAAGATTTCTAAGAATAGTAGAGTCTCTGCTGTTTTGGGTGTGTTTGTTTGTGGGCTATTTGTGTGTGTGTTTATGTGTATGTATGTGTGTTTGTGTGTGTGTGTGTGTGTGTGTGTGTGTGTGTGTGTGTGTATGTGTAGGGATGGGGGTATAAGGCAGAGACAATATTTGGGACATGTCCTAAGCTCCTGACCCTGAATTTCCTTTTTCAATGACAAATGACAAAATAAATACAATTGAGAGCATTATCTGGAAATGTATCACCACCGTTTGATGACAGTCATTTTTCTGTCTGATTGCCATAGCAGGAATCTCTTAAATACTGGGACTCTGACAGGCTGCTGCTGCCCATTTTTTGAAAGCACAAGGAACAATTCAGATTTAGCAAGGTCACTTTTATGCTGTATTTTCTCTGAGTCCTTTACAGATTAAACTCAGGACTTCTTACGTGCTGGTCTGTCACACTGCCCCTTAGCAGCATTCCCCCAAGGATGAGGTTGCCTTTCAAGTAAGCATTATACTTGGTATAAAGTCATCAGGGAATGCTTTTTGTTAGAACTATGTATTCACTTAGAATTAAGTTTCAAGAAGGAAAAACACAGTAAGGTTTATTCTGCATGTGTTTGTTTCTTCATGGCTTTTGGATTCAGAGTAACTCACATTGTAATTGGGATGCATGTGACCTGAGATTTCGTATTGCATTCTGAACTGCACAGTGGCCTTACTGTTTGGTGTGCACAGAGGTGGCACCAGAAGCAGGAATTCCCCAGTCTGTCGGTGTTCCTCTTCCCATGGCCCAAACGTAAAAGCGCCAGTATGATATTAGTATATGTTTGTTGGTGGTGAGAGGAGAGGAAGCACAAGCTGAAATCTTTTCTTTCGAATAGCACTTAAAGGATGGGGATGATCTCAAATGTAACACCAGGGATGCTCAGTGAGGCCAGTCTGTTGTTTGTGTTGAGGTCACCGAAATGAAGGTACTCCAGGAAACAGCTAAGCTTGCTTCTCCCACACCATCTCCTGACACCTCACTTATATTTACTCATAGAAACAAATATCTACAAGACATGGTTCATGGATATGAACCAACTTCTCGTAACTGACCATCTTGCATTTAAATAACTGGTTTATGGGACCTTAGGACCAATTGATCATTAGTGAAGTCTCCCTAAGAGAATCGAGGTTATTCATTTTTCTGGGAAAACTGGCATCAATCTAATTCTGATCTCATTGTAGTCTCTTGTCCTCATGGGGCATCCATTAATAACTTGTTGCATTAAAACTGTGAGACATTTTTAAATATATTCAGGGTTCAAATAAAGAACTGACAACAAAAATGAAAGCAAAAGTGTCTCACCAGTTGCACCCACTCACTTGCACATCAATAGCATACACACACCAGTTGCACATAGTCACACACATACCAGTTGCACACAGTTACATACATACCAGTTGCACACACTCACTAGCATACCAGTTCCACACACTCATTTGCACACCATTTGAAAAGCTAGGCAACAGACAAAATAGAAAAACCAAAGGGCCTAGAGCTTTGGGGCAAATTCTTTTTTTTTAATTATTTTATTTATTTATATTCCAGTCATTGTCCCTCCTCAGTCCCCCCTCCCACAGTTCCTCATCCCATTCCTCTTCCCCCTTGAGGGGGTGCTTCTCGCCCACCAGACCGCCCCCTTCCCTGGGGCCTCAAGTCTTACAACGATTAAGAGCATCTTCTCCTACTGAAGCCAGACCAGCCAGATCTCTGCTATATATGTTGGAGGTGGGGACCTCTGACTCACCTGTGTATGCTCTTGGCTGGTAGCTCAGTTTCTGAGTGTGCCCTGGGGTCTGGAAAAGTTATTAATGAAGTCAATGTGGTCTCTGGGCTTTTCTTCCTAAATTGCTATACCAGGAGAGGCAGTGGTGGGTTTTTGTTGATGATGTTTTGCTGTTTGTTTTCTGAGTAAAATAAGAAGTGATAAAGTGCACCCCCTAAAGTAGTCCTAAAGGTGGCCATATACAAGTGGACTTTATTCCAATCTGGCATGATTGGTCTTAGAAGCATGAAAGTTAATTATTCTGTTGGATTTAATGGATGACACTAGCCAGCAATTTATGTATTAAAGTGCATATGAACTTAGACTCAAATGCATACAATGTGTGAACTAACTATAACTATTCTACCTAGCATGTCATGTGTTCATACAAATTCTTCTGGAATAGACTCTGCTCAGACTAGAACAAGGTACATCTCATAGAACTTCTGGTCATGCACACAGACATTTGCTTTTCTTTGATAACAAACACCTGAGATATAAAGTTAGCACATGCAGACCACAATACTGTCTCCAACTTTTATAAATAAGAACTGAGAGTTCAGAGAATAACATTATTTACCCAACAAGGATGGGGTAAAAATCAACCGAGGGTGGTAATGTTCTTGGGGTGGGTGGTTTCATTGAGTTCTGACATCATAATGTGTCTGGAAATAGAAAAATAGAAAACAAATTATGTAGAAGTACTGCCCACCCCCACTGCCACCAAAAAAATACTTTGGAAAGTTTTTTTTTAAGTTATAAAAGAGCAATTAGTGAATGTAGCGACTGACATTGCTATTGTACTTAAATATTCCTTAGGTGCTAAATGTAGAAAATATAATCTCTGAATCTAGAGGTAGAAAAGTCAACAAATACTAGAAATTTAGGTGCCTCTCAGAAGAGATTTGATAGTTTGACTCGTGGTATGTCAACAGTGGGGCAGAACAGAGATCATCAGGACCCAGAATCCTAGAGCTGCAGTCACAGGTGGCCAGCAAGAGCTGAGACCCCCACAGTCTTCCCTTAGATTCCTCCCATTTTGTTAATTCATTTGTGTCTTTACTGAGCAAACATTTTGAGAGTCTATATGCTCCTTACACAACTTCAGATGTTGGCAGTCAAGCTGTCAGGGAAACCTAAACAACATAATGACATTACAGAGCTAGTGTTTACATGCTGAGTTGAGTTTTGTTTACACACACACACACACACACACACCTACACACATACACACACACACACACATACACACATACACACACACACATACACACACACACACACACACACACACACACACACACACATTTCCTAGTGATAGGATAGCAGCAAAGTATGTTCAGAGCCCTTTGCAGAATTGATATCTGCATTATCAAGAGGTAGCTATAGGAGTATAAACAATGCTAAAAAAACAAAATAGGAGACAAATGACCTGATTAAGGATCCCAGAAGGGCTAGAGAAGCAGGGGAGGCAGCAGAGATGGGGCATGAATAACTCAGCGAAGCTGGACACTTAGAAGGACACTACAAGCAACCTGGAGGTGTCTGAATTAGCATCAACTTAACGTGTTCTCTATTCATGCTGGAATTGACCATTCTGTTCTTTCTTCAAATATACACATTGGTCTTTATCCTCGGCGCTCACAACTGCTTCAGTGAAGCTGTGAGTCCTGAACCTCTCCCCACCAAGATGCCCCACCTTCCCGGATAACTTTCTCAATCAGCATAGGCTTATTTCTAGCCAGTGCTCATACTGTTGGTATGCTTTTGCACATCTGAGCATTTGGGAAGACCATACAGCCCAGTGGGATTTTATTTAGCACAATACATCTTCCTAAAGGACAAGCTGAGAAGTTTACATTGAAAGATTCAGAGAGATGTTGTACAAAAGGCAATTAACTGGCCTCATTTTAAAATTAAAACTGCCTTGGTGTCATAGAGCATTGCCCATGAAACTTCTTCACGACTGGCAAACTCTGGGCCTTACATTTCATGGGGAAAAGGCATTGAGGTGTTTTGTTCAGAATTCTTGCTCTTTGCTTGTATACAACATCATTGCCAGAGGATTTTCGACTCATCTATGGAAAAATGTCAACAGCTGCTAATATAGAGAGAGAACATGCCATATAAATGGGGCGTTGAGTTGTATTCTGTCCTCATAAGAAAAAATACTTCACTCAAGTTGGAAAATACACTTGAGGCCCTTATTTCTTAAAATTCCTCTTACAGATGTTACCATAATTAGCTAAAAAAAATACCAGTTTTATCTCCAGTCTTTTCTGATTAGAATGTTGTATAGTACAAAGAATAGTATGTGTGTGCACATATGTGAGTTAGTGTGTGTATGTGTGTATGTTGTGTGTGTGTGTGTTACTTAGTATTGAACTGAGGGCTTTGCACATGCTAGGTAGCCTATTACCATTGAGCTACTTTCCCAGCACTTTTGTTTTGTTTTGTTTTGTTTTTTAATTTTTTATTCGATATATTCTTTACTTACATTTCAGGTGATTTTCCATTTCCTGAATCCCCCCTCCTCAAAAGTCCCATAAGCCCTCTTCCCTCCCCCTGTTCCCCAATCCAACTCTTCCCACCTCCCTGTTCTGGTATTCCCCCACACTGCTACACTGAACTTTTCCAGGACTGGGGGCCACTCCTTTCTTCTTGGGTACCATTTGATATGTGCATTGTGCCTTAGGTATTCCACGCTTCTAGGCTCATATCCATATATCAGTGGGTGCATACCATGCGTGTTCTTTTGAAACTGGGTTACCTCACTTAGGATGATGTTCTCCAGTTCCATCCATTTGTCTAAGAATTTAATGAATTCATTGTTTCTAATGGCTGAATAGTACTCCATTGTGTATATATACCACTGTATCAATTCCTCCATTGAGGGACATCTGGGTTCTTACCAACCTTTGGCTATTGTAAATAGAGCTGCTATGAACATAGTGGAGCATGTGTCCTTACTACAGGCTGGGAAATCCTCTGGGTATATTCCCAGGAGTGGTATAGCGAGGTCCTCTGGAAGTATCATTCCCAATTTTCTGAGGAACTGCCAGACTGACTTCCAGAGTGGTAGTACCAGCTTGCAACCCCACCAGCAGTGGAGGGGTGTCCCTCTTTCTCCACATCCTCACCAGCATTTGTTTTCTCCTGACTTTTTGATCTTAGCCATTCTGACTGGTGTGTGGTGAAATCTCAGGGTTGTTTTGATTTGCATTTCCCTGGTGACTACGGATGTTGAACATTTCTTTAGGTGCTTCTCAGCCATTCGATATTCCTCAGGTGAAAATTCTTTGTTTAGCACTGTACCCCATTTTTAAGGGGGATATTTGGCTCTCTGGATCTACCTTCTTGAGTTCTTTGTTTATCTTGGATATAAGCCCTCTGTTGGATGTAGTGTTGGTAAAGATCTTTTCCCAATTTGTTGGTTGCCATTTTGTCCTTTTGACAATGTCCTTTGCCTTACAGAAACTTTGCAGTTTTATGAGGTCCCATTTGTTAATTCTTGACCTTAGAGCATAAGCTATTGGTGTTCTTTGCGGAAATTTTCCCCAGTGCCCATGTCCTCAAGGGTCTTCCCCAGTTTCTCTTCTATTAGTTTCAGTGTGTCTGGTCTTGTGTTGAGGTTCTTGATCCACTTGGACTTGAGCTTAGTACAAGGAGATATGAATGGATCAATTTGCATTCTTTTGCATGCTGACCTCCAGTTGAACCAGCACCTCCCAGCACTTTTTAAACTTTTATTTTGATACAAGATCTCATTATTTTCCCATGCTTTCCTTGACTTCAAAATGTAGCCCAGGCTGGCCACAACTTCAAATTGTTCCACCTCAGCCTTCTGTCCAAGTAGCTGGGGTCATGGATGTGCACCATTACCTTAGTTCTTCAGTTTGACCAATGAGGAGTTCATGGCTTCATTAGTCCTTTTTCAGTATAATTGAGTATATATAGAGCACAGACACACAAGAAATAACTTCATTCCTTTCTCTTATTTCTTCAAACCCAAGTTTAGATTTATAACTGTTGACTTTTCTATTTAAGCCAACTTTTCTATTAAGGCAACTTTAAATAGTGAATGTTTTCTAATTTCCTTCTACCCTATACTGAGAAACCCACAAAAACCAATTTGCAGACCACTGTGAAAATTTTTTTAATAGCATTGCATGTTGGCTTCACACTTGTCTCTCCACATGCTGGAAGGTGACAATTGTAAAAGGTCCAATGTGCAGGAAAAGATGGAGCCATTGGTCACCTAATTGGAATGGCCAGGAGTGGTATGGAATGGTATTATGTAAGCAAGTGGTAGGTAACAGGTAGCGAGGTGGTGCTGCTGGATGCGTGGCTAAAATAATTTACACTATATGCAGCCAAAGATCTCAATCACAAATGTGTGAGAAAGATGCCATTATGAACAGAAGAGAAAACCCAAGTCAAAGAATGGGTGGTAGCTTGCCAGGTTCTCTGCTTCTCAGTGGATGAGCCAGGTTTAACACTGAAGCAAAGCTTCAGAAACCTACCCAAGCTGTGGTCTTGTGAGGCTGGAAAAATTACATCTCCCTGCCTTTATTTCCTTAACTGTTAAGTTTTCTTCATTTGTGCTGCCCTGGTTTGACTATGTGAGGACTAAACGAAATAATGCATTCAAAGCACGAAATGAAATAAGCACCAACACTATCAGCCCGCAGCAAGCTAGCGCTAGATAGTACAGTTTATTTACACTACAACTTCCTTATTGGCTCTATAATAATGTCTCATCCGAAGCTCCAGAATATTTGATGCTCCTTTAAATAATTTAAATATGATAATGTAAAAACTAACACTTTAATACTGATCTACCCAAGCCAAGTGGTTATACATGATATAATTGCATTGCCATACAGAAGGAAAAAAAATGTATATTTTCTCAATGCTGGCTCAAATTATGCTCTTAAGCTATTATGAATTTGACCTGGTGAATTATTTGATTGAGTCTATTTTAGAGGAGTTTATGGGCAAAAGGACCCATGATTCCCCTGGAAATGGACTGGTTTGATATCTTTACAAAATTGGTATGCGAGGTGTCAGAACAGACTGGGAGGAAATATCATTCCATTTAAAAATCATCATACTGCCTCTGTTATAGTGCCAACGTGGTTTTAAGGCTGGTAGGTTACTAATAGAACTGCTGCCATCAAAGCCTAGAAACCATTATTTCACATAACTGTATATACATGTCCAGTAGTGATGTGTGTGCCTAACTACCCTACAGCTGAGAACACGTCACTGAACTCAAAGAAGTTCTGTGGTTAAGACTGCTCAGGTTTGAAGACTACTCCATCATTCATCATCATGTATGGTTTGAAAGTTTATTTAGAGTCACTGACCTTGATTTCTTCTACCATGAAACGGAGATAAAGAGCCATTGAAATAATTGTGGCTGTTTTGAGTATTGAGTTTACATAAAAGATTTGTGGAAGTCTGTTAATAGTGTTAATAGCTATTGATAACATTATGAGAAGCGCCATCTTTACTTTCATTTTTAGAAAACAGTCCATTGAAAGAATCCTTCATTGACAAACAAAAATATGATACATTGAACTTCAAGTGTGTTCCAACCTCATGAAATTAAAATACTAATGCATGTTCTCAATACTGCTGCACATTGTTCTGGCAATCGACTTAAAAGCTGCTGGCCAAGGCGGGATCAGAATATCCAAGTGCTGTGGAGTTGTAAAGTGATACTGACATCTGTGTAAAAATGGGCTTGAGAAGAAGAGAGGAGAGTTGCTTCCTCTGAGGGTGTTGTTCACTTTAGGAGAAATTTAAAGACATTGATGACAAGGATTACAATTTTTTTTCCAAGTAAAAGAGCAGCACAGAGTCATTTATGACTGTCATATTTGAACACACAAAATTAATTTTTTCAGAAAGTCAATTGGCTTTATGGATAGCCTTTGTTTCTTTTCTTTTGTACCTTCCTAGGTGAAGTATATTTTTCTAAACTTTTCTGACAGCCCTTCCGACTGGAAATCCTCAGCTATATCAGAAATCATTATTTCAGCCACAACTGTGCTATGTGATATTGTGTATTTAGGTTGAGACTTTCCATCAATGCAAAAGCTAAAATATTAAAGTGCTTTGAGGATCATTCTTGGAGGATACTCAAGAGGAATCACATTTGAAGAGTAAATGGCTTTCTGCACTTTTCAGAATATTCTGGAAGGATCTACCACAGAGAGAAGGTGCCCTTGGGTCTCCTAGGTCTGGTCAGTGAGTTGGAGTCAGGGGATTACAAAGTATTTAATGCTAAATGGTACCTCCCACTTCCTCAGGGCAACTGTTTTCACATGAAAAAGAGGAGCCAGGCCAGGAGCTAGAGTAAGAATTCTAGTTTCATGGAGAACTTCTGCAGTGTCATAATCAGCTAGGGAGGGCTGTATTCAAAATGGAGTTGGTGCTGTTCCTAGAGTATACTGAAACTCAGGTCAATTGACTATATTTTACTTAGCCTCCTCATTGACTCCTCTAAGGTCTATAGCTTAAGAAACTTTACACTGCATTTTAATGATTGCAATACCTAACTCAGGTATTGTGTATGTTCTTACACAATATGCTAAGCCTCTTTCTATCAGAGTCCTTCTCTTTATAACTGAAGGGAGCAAGAATATACTGTGAATCCAACTGGGTCCCCAATGAGAAATTATTCAAACTATAACTCAAAACATACCTTTATCTGGCCCTAGAATATGAAGGTGAAGGTAGTACTCTTTTAGAGTGTAGGTAATTATCTCACTTCTTATGCACACCCATAACATGCCCAATCTCATCTGATAATTGTCTCAAACCTCTGATTCTCCTAGAACCTTTGAAAGCCATTCATTCAGACTCATGCCTCTAGCCTCCTAGTTTGTAGCACACACTCTACTGGCTTGATTAAAACAGGTTACTCCTACCTGTCCTACTGATAAACAATTTTAAAGGGTGTCAAACATCCTTGAGAAAATATTCCCCTGCCCAGGAGATACCCAATACATCCTTAACTACTCTGCAATTTAATGCATATTGCTTTGAATTCTTGATGAGTGTTTTGAAATGCTAAGAATGGAAGAAATAAGAATTAATACATATTGTATTTAATCACTAAAAGCAGATCTCTATTATTGAACTCTGAATAATATGTAAATTGTCCCTTTGATTGGCTTAAATTGGTTTACTTCAATTCATTATAATTCTCTCATAAAATTATTGTAATTGTCCCTTTGCAAACAACTCAGGTACATGTTTTTAATCAGCGAATGCAGCGAAAGCCTGAAGATTCGATGAGAGTTCCTGCTAGAAACAGAGGCTGATTTATCATCAAGCTAATAGAGCTTACACTGAGAGCACTTCTACAACCTGGACCTAATTTTGGCCCCATAAAAATCTGTCCCTAAACTTTGCCCAGAGTGCATTCTCTGTCAATGGACAGATTGCTGTCCAAGCTGCACTGGGGAGAAGCCTTTCTGTTTCTGCTCAATGAACATTGAACCAGAATGAATACCTGTGTCAGTTTTAGAATAGGTAGAAACTGTTTCTGTGGAAGCGCCTTGACAGTTGCCAGTGGTTTGGGATTAACATTAGCCTGGGCTGTCAGTCACTACTTTAGCATTTTAGATTTTCTTTCTCTTGGATAGAGAAAGACAAGAAGCACTTAGCAGCTTACCATACTATTAGGCAGCAGGACATGCAGACACAGTCTTATGTAAATTTCTAAATGCTTCCAAAAGAAAAACAGCACCTTTACTTTTGGTCAGTTCTGGCACCAGACATTAAAACAAAACAAAAACAAAAACTGATGAGTTTAAATTGGGGGGAAGGGGGACCTTGATGCACTGCTGAAGGCAATGCCAAATACTACTACCTCTGATTTCACTTGTTTGTGTGGCTTCTGTCTCTGAGGTCAGGAACAATTTGCAAGATTTACACCTTCATTTTAGTAGAAGGATTTGTTTTTTTAAACCACTGAAGGTGAAAAAAGACACAGTTGTAAACATTACCTAGTTTAAGTAGGCTTGGATATTATAACTAATTTCAGAATTCCTGAGGGATATTTACATGATTACTGTGGTCTTTTTGTTAGTGTTTTAAAAGCTGGTATGCTGCAAGCAATGCTTTAAAATCAGTCTCCTCAGTGGAAAGGAAATTACAAAGCAGAAGCAGCCACATAGATCTCTAAACAAGGGCAGCAATGGTGGCATTCAGCATTCAACCAAATCCCAACGTACACACCCAGTCGGTTTATGGTTGCAGACCCATTGTCTCTTTTACGAATTTACTGTTTAGTTTTTATATAGCACATGATATCTTACCCTCCATTTTCTGAACTATGAAAATATCTAACCGCTATCGTAAAATATCCTTTCTCTGAAAAGACACCTTCCCCGGTCCCTTCTTGCTCTCTTGGAGCTCAAAGGGAGACTGCTTTTGATGGATGTAGTGGAAACCAGCTGCTTTTAAGCATGAAGGAAGCAGTAGCAAAGGAACTTTGATTGGTGATTTGCTGAGACTTGTATTATTTTCACTTTTAACAAGAAACCAGAATACATTCTCATTAAGTTATGGGATCAGTTTCATAAGAATGAGCTCACAAATCTCACAAAAGACTGATTCTCAACCACAAAAATTCAGAAGTTAATCAGGCTCACATCTATTAGATTTCAACCTGTAATGACATGGCTGGCAAACTTTATATTCATTTAAAGTCATAATTGTTTTCTTTTCTTTTGCATGACAGTGTGAATAGAGTACATAGCCATCACATGGGAAATTATTTTTACATATAAGATGCTACAGAAGGAAGCACACAGCAGATCCCTAAACTGAAAGCCCTTTTGTCAACTGACCATTCATAAAGTCAGTTCTGCTTTATCTGAAAGAAAAATGCAAAGAGTCTATTATAGAATATAATACACATAATTGATAAAGTCAGAGAATTCATCAAATTCCTTCACTGAGGTGTTTACTATGTGAGCTTTGCATCATCCTGTCTCTTTCCTGCCTCTCTCAGTGGAGACAGACACCCTATCAAAACCACAGACTCTCCTTCAAGTCTCCTTTTACCTTAACATGGAATTCCTTTCTGAATGGAAAATTATTGGCTTAGGAACCCCAAGATAGAGTTCTCAGCACAAAGATTTATCTGCCCCAGGAGGACAAAGAGTAGGGAATAAGAGACAAAGACAGGAGATAGAGGATGAGGGAGACAGGGAAGGGGACAAGGGAGAGGGAAAGACCCAGAGGGGGCCTGGACAAAGCACTGCCCCTGGTTAGAGAGGAGACAGATGTGGCATATAGGAAAAGTGTGGCTTATAAAGCTAAAGGAGAAACCCTGTGTTCGGCTGTGATGCTTAATTTTAATTGGGCATATTAATTAGGTGAGCCAAAGGGACTTCAACACTTTGATAGCTGGACCTTGGTAGTCAGCCTCAAGAGGAGGAAGTGGTCAAATAAGGAAATAGACTTGAGTGGCTAGCTTTAGGAATGTCATCTTATGTTCTTTAGCAAGGCAAAGGGAATCAGGGGGAAGGGCAAGACCTGCCAGGGTCATGCTTACCTCACTCGAGCTGGTCCCAGTCCCTCCATCTTCCACAGCAGACCTACCTTTACCCTTCTGTGCTTGACTTTTTCCATATTCGCCATCATCTACTGCACCCAGGCTAACAGTTGCTACTCTCTTAATTCAGCCCTTATTTGTCAGGTGGAGAAATTTGAAAGAAAAATCAATCAACTAGGACCAAACCTTAGTGGCCACTTAAAACACTAGGAGGCTCTGTGAGTCGGCTGTCTACCTCGCCCCACCCCCATACACACACCTAACACTCTCTTAGCTAGGTTTTGCTCCTCCATAATAAGACTCTTCCTTTATGTTCCAAACCTCGGGCATTTAAGAAATATTTCTATTGCTGCAATTATTGGGATCATCCTTGCACTACTATCCCACTGTTCATTTTTGTTTTTAACTATCTTGGTTTCAAAGAATCTTCCTTAACTGTCAATTGTAGAATATTCTCTACTCAAACCCAGGTTACTCTTTAATATATAATCTTATTTTATAAGCTTTATTAATAAATAAAAATTGTGTCCTTCTTACTACTAACATCTGTTTTAATTCGTAACACTTGTCCAACATAATTTGAAAAGAATAAATTTGGAGACAGATTTGGTCAGCACTGTTTAGGCTATACCTCCAGCACCATGATGATGCTCTACACCTATTTGGCATTGAATTTCTTGTGAACGTTACAAAGAGATGTTAATGCATTTCTGTAATTGAGGTGTGTGTGTGTGTGTGTGTATGTGTGTGTTATGTTTCTTTAATAGCTGTTTTAATTGTGACGGTGAGTGCAAATTTGATCTTTATTGATGGCATTGGGACTCTTGTATGTGATACACATGAGCCAGATCAAAAAGAAATACATATTGGACTGGCAAATGAATTTGGGTTGATAATTTTGGCTTTACTTGTCATGAGAAATGGTATAAAGAGTATATCATGTGCCCTGGGCTTCAGTGGCTTATATTCACATGAGCAAATGACAAGATAATTTTAAAATAATTACTGGAAATATGCTATCTGAAGCAGAAAATCATTTTAATGTGGGTAAGATAAATTCTTCACCAGGCTACTTTCAGTTTTACCTGCATGGTATAGTAGAGAATAGACATACGGAATTCTGCAGTGAAACTTTCCTGCTTCGTAAAGTAGTCACATAAAGTAATGGCATGGAATATTGTATAACATTTACAGAAGCTTTCTCCCACTCTTTTGTTTGAGATTAGAATCTCGTTTACTTAAGACTTGGAAAAAAATCTCTTGATGGGTTCTAAATTACAGTCAGAATAGGATCTAGAATTCCTGAGAGTATGTCTCATCCCTAATGCTAGAACTTAATGGGACATTTGTAGTCAAATTACTTCCACTTATTTTTTTTAAAAAAAAACACTCTAAAGTACATTTCCAGGTATTTGGGGAGAATTAATTAGTTTCTATTAATTAATTTGTTTCCATTATAGCTTTAATAACTCTGTTGTACCTTCAGTAATTCACTGTAATGGTGTGGACCTAATTTGCCTACTGCAATACAATAGCCTATTGTGTGAATGGAGTTCTTCTGTGATGTCAGTCAATTAACTAAGGTGATTTTTAAAGGCCTACCTAGTAAGCCCCATTGTGCCAAGGCCTGGTAGGTACTCCCAAGAGTGGTCAACTAGATTTCTTTATCCACAACTTTTAAATATGCATGGGAAGGGAAGGAAAGATTAACTTAGAACTATCAAAAGTGACTATAATACACAATTAAGATTCTGTAGTAACTAATCTGAATAGAAAGTTGTAAGGACTGTCCTATGAAAGCTAATAGCAAACTCAGCAGAGACTCATTCTTAATAGTGGTTATCCCATTTAGTTGGACGACCCTCTGATGTTTAACATCTTTCAGAATACTTTTAGTTATTAGTATTTATGTAGTGTTTAGGGGGAAATAGAGAAAAGAGATGAAAAGGATAAATTGCTTGCAAGTGCGTACTAAACTGCTGTGTCTATATCCATATGTTTCTATTTAATCCTAATGGTTATCTTTTGAAATGGACTTACCTGCTTCCATAATTGACAAATCCGGACTTAGAGGAGGAAAGAGCTTGCACCAAATAGCTCTTTGGGAAATGCTTGAGACTTAACTCCTCTCTTCACCAGGCTTTCTCTGCAGTGCCATTTAGTTACTACTTTTGTATTTTCGAAGCCTCTAATAGCAGTCACTACGATTAATATAAAGGTTCAGAAACAAATTGGTTAGCACCCACTAGTTTCTTTTAGTTGTGGTTTACTCCAATGAGATTAGCGTGATAGAACGGGTCTCCTTTGAAAGAGGAACGGCAATTTCTCAGCCATCTTCAGAGGAGCTTCCTCCTGCAGCAGATGGGAAGAAATATAGACATCATGCAGAGAACAGTCAAGTTCTGAATGGGATGTCTCCATCAAAACTCTCCCCTCGGGGACCAGGAAACCCCTCGGGAAAGGAGGCAAAGAAGGTGTAACAGTCAGACAGAATGGAGAGTATCAAGGATACAAGACCCTCTAAATCAACATGGTCAGCACTCATAGGAACTCACAGAGACCAAGGCAGCATGCACACAGCCTGCATGGGTCTGCACCAGGTCTTCTGCCTGGGTATTGTGGCTTCCCCTTTAGTGTTTCAACGGGGTTCCTGGGTGTGAGAACGCAGGTCTCTGCTTCTTTCTCCTTTTCTTGGGCTCTTTTCCTTCAGTTTGTTTGTCTTGTCCAACTCTGATCTGTTAGTTTTTGTCTTTGTTGGAATAGTTCTTTTTATATTTAATCTTTTATTTATTTATTTACACTCTAGATTTTATTTCTGCCCCCTACTCCCCCGCCCTGTCCACCCTCCAACTGTTCCAGGTCCCATACCTCCTCCCCAACCCCTGTCTCCACGAATTTGTCCCCACCACCTACCACTCACCCCACCATACCTCCAGTCTCTTGAGGGTTAGATGAATCTTCTCTGACTAAACCCAGCCCAGGCAGTCCTCTGCTGTATATGTGTTGGGGGCCTCATATCAGCTGGTGTATGCTGCCTGGTTGTGTTCTAGTGTTTGAGAGATCTCCAGGGTCCAGGTTCATTGAGTCTGCTGGTCCTCCTACAGAGTTGCCCTCTTCCCCAGCTTTTCCCTAATTTCAACCACAGAGGTCAGCAGATGCTGTCCACTGGTTGGATGCAAATATCTGCCTCTCTTACTCTTTCAGTTGCTTGTTGGGTCCATAGCATCAGTAATAGTGCCAGGTCTTGGAGCCTCCCCTTGAGCTGGATCCCACTTTGGGACCTCCTTTTCTTCAGGCTCCTCTCCATTTCCATCCCTGCAGTTATTTCAGACCAAAACAATTATGGGTCAGAGTTTTGACTGTGGGATGACAACCCCCTTCTTCACTTGATGTCCTGTCTTCCTGAAGGAGGTAGGCTCTATAAATCCCCCTCTCCCTGTTATCGAGTATTTCATCTAAAGTCTCTCCCTTTTATACCTGAGAGTTTATCACCTCCCAGGCCTCTGGAGCCCCGCACCCCCAACCTCCTATCTCCCTGGTTGTCTGTTTCCATTCTTACTGCTGGCCCTCAGGGCTTCAGTCCTTTTCCCTCACCCATGACCAAATCAGGTTTCCCTCTTCCCCCACCCCACCCTGTCCACTTTCCCTCCCAGGTCCCTCCTTCCCACCGACTTGGGAGGAAGAAGAAAGCAATCACAAGTAGAATAGTTATTACATTTTGTTTTATTATTGGAAAAAATGGGAGAAAGCAAAATACATGATAAAATGATTAGTTAAATTTCCTCTGGACTGGGCTCATAGTCTTTCCAAGATACCCATAAACTTAGCATAGGACACATTTGAACCGTTTATATGTATGTGTGTGGTTGTTCTCCTTTGCCATTATAATTTGAATTCTTCCTTCAAAAGACAGCCTGTCAAAGAAACTAAAGTTCAAAAAGTTAGAGTGAAATTATGCTTCTTTATTGTATTCATAAAATGATGAAATGAAAAACTATTTCAACTCCTAAGATATTTTGATTAAGTTAAGCAATACTGCAACAAAAATTGCTTCCCTTTTTGATTTGAATATACCATGTTTCATTAAAAGAAAATAAGTTGGTGGTTTCCTTCATTCATTCAATACTATGCTAATTTCTTTTCATTTAACAGTGCTTGCAGCAGGCAACAATCATTTAAGAAGTTTTGTAATACCTGTATCTGGCATAAATTTGCCTATTTTCTAGATAACTGTATAATCATTTACTACATACTAGTTAATGTGCAGATAATTCAGTTCCATCTATATTTTAAAAGTTGTTCAATGTTTATTGGAGATGTGAAAAAGGCCATTTTAGTTATAAAGATGTCTTCTGAACATAATGTAGGCATTGTACTCATAAACTCATTGCAGCTGAGGTGCCACTGCAAGACCTGGGCAAGATGTGGCCTGTCAATATTTCACCATGGAAACGGAAAGGCTCATTAGGTCCTGCCCCTTCCTAAAGGAGTATTGGCAGTGATTGGTTCTTGGCCATCGGATGTTCAATTTCTTTAGTAATGTAGCCACTGATAAGTTACCTTTGCTCCATCTAGTAAATAACCTCCCACCCATACTCAGGCACCCAACTCTAATTAAACTCACTGGATCATGGGGACACACACACACACATACACACACACATACATACACACACACAAAATAAAAAAAAATTGGGAAAATGGTTGAGTTGGATTCAAGAAGAAGCAAGGGAATGAGAGAGGGGAATTCATTACATAAATTATGCAATTCTCAAACAATTAAAGATATATATATATATAGAGAGAGAGAGAGATAGGTATTCCATTTTACATATATTATTTTTACATTTTTTATTCATGCATAAACCTCTTCTGAAATATCACTTAAAAACATCTCCTATTCCTCTTCATTGTCCACTAATAAACACCTTTACTGAGTACACCTTGTTTTTGTCAACTAGGAAATGTAGGAGCTGGTGCCTCATTAGAAGATTTTTCTAGTTCAAATCCTCAGACCATAAGCTTCCTTTCCAGAAGGAAAAACTAAAAGATCAGGTTGCAGAAAGGAAACCAATTCACAGCAAAGCTGTAGTACCTAGCAGTACTGTTCTCTTCCTTCAAGATATGTTTGCATAGCTGGAGAGAATCAATAGCCAGGTTCAAATGCTGAATTCTTGCTCTATCTCACAATTGCAGGTCTTTACTCAAAGCAAAGTAGAAATTAGTGGGAGCCTCTACAGTATCTGTGTCTCAACGGTGGTCCTTAAGTTATTATGAATGATAAGTTATGGAAACTTCTGAGTAGCTTTCCAGATAATGAATTCCAATGTAACTATTCAAATAGGACACATAATACTTTCATGTGTTCTTAGCATTGAGTAATCCACAGTTTTAGATTGCTAGGTTGTTCTCATTCAAAGGAATTTCACATAGTGTTTTCCATTTAAATGCCAGCCAACTGGCAGCATTATATAATAGCAAGGGTTTTGGAGTGATTTTGATCTGCAAAGTCTAGCTCTGGAAACTTCCATTTTAACGAGAACTGGTCTCAGAACATTGATGAGCCTGGGCAATTTGTCTTCTTCCAACAATGATCTTCAGGGTTGATTTGAAAGATAATCAACTAAGAGTATCCCTAATGTTTCAACACCTTTCTAAATTGTTTAATATATATGTGGACCCAAACATTCTCTGGATACTCACTCTATTGCTTTCTATATGGTTACTTTACAGCTATAATTTTCCCAGGGCAATCAACCACATGGAAGTCAAACACAAAATAACTCAGAAAGCTGGTCATTGGCCATACTCTAGAGGGAATGTTTCTTTTCAAATTTTTCGAAAATTAGAATACAATCATTCATAGTATAGGCATTGTTTCTACAATGTACATTTTCCCTCCATTTTTGGTTTAATGTATCTAATAAAACCCTAGCATGCACTCCTTTGATTCAGTCCTATCAACTTCATCTGTCTGCTAGGTCAAAGGACACCTTAAACCCTTCATTCTAAATGTCAAGATGTAAACATAAGAATCACCTACAATTTAAAAATGCAATTCCCTAAGCCCTGGTTCTAGATACAATAATTTAGATTCGGAAGTAGTAGCTAAGAATGAGCATCATAACAATAGTCTCAAATCACATACAGTTTACAAATGCAATTTCCTGAGTCCCAACTTTAGATATAATAATTCAGACACTGAAGTAGTTTCTAAGAATTGGCATCATAACAATAATCTGAAATGTTTCTAAGCAACAAACCAATGCATGGCACCATTTCTTGGTTTTACCTAGTAAATTTATTGCCAAAGTGTTGCCCTCTAAATGGACTTTTCATGTCTTTATTAGCTCTTTGGTACTTTTCTGCACTATATCTGGTCACATTCTTCCTTTTCCCTCAACTCTTCCCAGATCTACCCCTTCCCTACTCACCACACATTGTATCCTTTTGTGTTTGGTACTGTTTTATTACTATGAAGAGACACCATGACCAATGCAACGTATAAAAGATAAGATTTCATTAAGGGCTTGCTTACAGTGACCTTCATGGTTGGAAGCATGGCCAGGCATGCAAGCAAAGTACTGGAGCAGGCTCTGAGAGCTTATGTCTTATCCATAAGAACAAGGCAGAGAGCATAACACTGGGCCTAGAGTGGGTTTTTGAAACCTCACAGCCCACCCCCAGTGACAAACTTCTCCAACAAAGCTACACCTCCTAATCCTAAATAGTCTACCAATTGGAAACCAACCAATCAAATATATAAGCCTCTGGGGCCATTCTCGCTCAAACCACCACACCTTATAATATTTTTAATTACCCAAAACCAGTGTATGCTGCCCAAGTATTTGTGGATATCAGATCTTCTACTGGAGTATGGTCACTTTACCAGGGGCTATACTCTTAGAAAAAAAATTGTCTCTCCACCTCCCAACAGCTAATAATTGGCAAGTAGCTCCGCAGTCAGACATAGGATTATATGCCCAACTATCCTCTCTATTCTAGGGTTTGGTCTGTTTTGGGCTTGCACAAACTGTCTATACCCTATTAAAACTGCTGTGAATTCATAAGTATAGTTGTCTGGCTGTGTCAGAAGATTCTGTTTTGGTTTTTTTTTTTCTCTTTTATTTTTTTATGGTCTTTTAAAGGGCATAAGAGATAGTTTATTCTGGAGCCAAATTTGCATGTCCATGGCCCAGTTTTTTTTTAACTTTCTTTTTTTAATTTTTTATTGGATATTTTCTTTATTTACATTTCAATTGCTTTCCCCTTTCCAGGTCTCCCCTTCAGAAACCCCCTATCTCATCCCCTTCCCCAACCCTGTTTTCTTGAAGTCATCTACCACCTCTGATTGGTACACTTTTACTGTCCAATATTCTGCAATGATCTCTGAGGGATTTCTATTCACTATTTGGCTGAGTGATGCCAATCTGTGGTTGGAAATTTAAGGCCTAAGTCTCTGTAACACTGAGTCCTTAAAATGTCTGTTTTACATGTCATGGAAAATACTAGTCAGAGTAAATAAATAGATCTTGCATTCCCTGCCACAGGATAACTAATGTATAAAAAGTTACAAACAATCGCCTTTCATAGGAACACAGGAACATGCTGACTTCCTTTTGTTATCAGTGATAAAATGAACATTTGTATGTGTGAGAGGTTTTGAGTAGATTCTAAATCAAATTAGCTATAATTTTCTTCTTGTAGAGGCAGGGAGGAAAGTATTGAGACAGAAGCGTAAGGTAGATGGATATGTGGAAGAGCTATTCTCTTCCCTCTTTGCTCGGGAACATTGCCTGTCACTACACAGGCTATTGCAGCATGGTATTTTGTAGTTAGGATGCTAAATAGATATTCATTTTTTAAGGTGTCCTGTGAACTACCCAATCAATTGCTAAGAAGTTTTGCTTACCTGCTATTTAGCTATGTTCTTTTAGCTATTGCTGACTAGAGCTGAAGGGAAAGAAAAAAGAAATGTTGCCTTTCATGGAAGTCAGCTACTATAGAAAAGGGTTCAGGTAACTTGGGGTGGGGGAAATAAACCATGTCTCAATGTAGAACCAAAAGAACAACATAATGCTTTATTCTGTGGGGTTTGTAGTGCTATTGGCATTCACCAATCTCTCCATGTTCCCTCTCCTTTTTCCCTTTGGACTTACATTTGTGTTGAAATGTCAAACATTGAAAATTGTCATTCAGTATAGAGATTAAATAGTAAAATGGAAATAATGATTTTTCTTTTAACATACAAAGAAAAAATTGTAAAACTTTAATGTTACCACCTTTATAGTCATGGAAACAATTTCCAATGAATGGGGGTTTGTGGAAGTCTGGTACGCTCTTGTATTGACCGGGGAATAGAATGAGACCAAGATGCTGAAGGGATAATATATGAGTCCTACTCAGTATGGGAGAAGATGGGTTGGCTTTTCATAGGGCACTTAAGAACTGTGTTATTTGCTTCTTTGTCTGTTTGCTTGTGTGCCTCTGCTCCATGGTAACTGTACTAAGACGGTTTTGAGTAATTTTGAAAAATTATTTTATCAGCAGAAGCTGGCACAATCATAGCAAGGAGGTCAAACTTGTCAGAGAAGATTTTAGTTGGAGAACAAACAAACCTGAAGTAGCCACAAGCTTTCCTGCTGTCTTCCTTTTCATTTCTTAAGGGACAGGACTGAGGCTTGGGGACAGTACCCTACCTGTCACCATTTCACTTGGGAAGAAGGTGATGCACATAGAACTAAAATCGAAGCCCGTGACCTCTTTGTGTGCCGTCTGCGTGGTCTTGCAAGTCACAGAAAGAGAACATGATTTTTTTTTCTTTTTGTCTTTCATATATTCTCCAAACATTTAGATTTTGAAAAGAATATTTTACTCCAATGAAAGAAATTGTTCTGTCACCCAGGAAAGCAGTTCCTTTTTCTATGGAGACTTCTTTGCCAAAAACTAATTACTTAGCATCAAAATTCTGCGCTTGTTTCAGGCATTAGTGAAATCAATTCTCTCCACTACAATACTGCTCAGCCATTGTGGCTGTCAGCACTCTGGGTGCAAAGCTAAAATCTGAAGCTGTGTCACCAGACACAAAGCATAAAGAGGTTGGCCTCATGTATTAATTTTAGGGTTGATTTTGCACATTGTGAGTTCCCCAGTATTATGCTGATTTCTGTTCTCCTGCTATAACCCAATATTTGGATCTGGGCGGGTGGGGTGGTCTTACTTCTCGATAGACAGAGACAATGAGAGACAGGAAAGGAAACGAGGTGCCTGTGTTTGTGCCATTCAAAACATTGAACACTTACCTTGTACCAAATATTAGTAGAGATCAGGAGTCTGGAGGCATGCAGCTCCTATTTTTTAAATGACTGTAAGTTAATGTGTGTACTGGATAATGCCTTTAAGATTCAAAATGGTATGTGGTTGAGGAAAGGTAAACACAGATGGGGTGTTGTCAAAGCACACAGAAGGGAGAGTAGAAAAGAAAAAAATCCCACTGTATTTTTAAAAATCCTAACTGTATTTAAAAAAAATAGTATGTATAAGAAAAAATGCTATGTATGGAAATCTTTCATCTTATTTAAATTTCAAGAAAAGATGCTCACACATACAAAAAAATCTACACTGTCATGTCAAATGTGAAACTTGTGAGTTGAAAGTTTGTCCCTGTCTGTGGAATCATACTGCTTATATAAATGGTCACCTTATAAATATGATTAAGAAATTCAAGATCAATTTCTTTCTATCAGTAAAATGAAATATTTTAAAGTAAGTGGCTACGTTAGCTAGTATCATCAATTCGGCCCAACTAGAGTCCTATGGAAAGAGGAAACTTTGATGGAGGGATTGCCTCCACCAGATTGGCCTGTCAGCATGTCTATGGGACATTTTCTTGATGAATGTCTGATGTGCGAAGGCCTATTGTGGGTAGTGTCACCCCTGGACTGGTGAGCCTGAGTTGTATGAGAAAAGCGAAAGCTAGACATGGTGGTGTTTACCTTACTCCCAGCACTGGGAGGAAGAAGCAATCAAATCTCTGATTATAAGGCCGGCCAGGTCTACATAGTGAGTTCCAGGCCAGTCAGAGTTACATAGTGAGACCCTGTCTCAAAACAAAATAAAGGAATAACAAAAATCAAACAAACAACAATTAAAAAGCAGCAGAATGTCCCAGCCATGAGGAACAAGGCAGTGAGCAGTGTCCCCCATGGTCTCTGCTTCAGTTCCTGCCAGCAGGTTTCTGCCTTGAGCGCCTGTCTAATCCTACCTTCCCATGGTAAAGTAGTGTCACCCCTGAGCCAAATAAACCCTTTCCTTCCTGAGTCGTTTTTTTTTTTTGTCATGGTGCTTATCACAGTAACAGAGAAATGAAGTAGGATAGTAACACGTTCAAAAGATTAAATCTTTGATTGTGAATTCTCCTCATTCATCCCTATACTAGGCAGTGGCTGATTGAACACTTGGCTTGAAATGGAGGAGCTGGGGAAAAATGAGCTTCCTCAGCACTGCAGAAACTCTTCAGTCTAATTAAAGAGATAAGGTTACTAAATGTATATAGGAATAGGTCTCCATACTTCACTCTTGATGAAGGCCATCAAGCATAGCTACAAAACAGTGAAAAGAAAAACATGTGAGAGATCTTTCATTCACATTTGAGTATTATTTAGATGCACAGTTACATCTAAAAACAGACTGCCTCTCAATTAGGAAAAATAACAAAGAAAGAGGTCCAGAAGTTTTTGCACATGATAACCAGATCTGATTCCATAACCAAAAAGATGACTAATTAAATATACCAAGGAAATTGTATTAGATTAGATTGCACTGGGTCAGGTATTCACTTTCATTTCACACCTAATGGTCTCTTTTAAGATCATAGCAAATTAAGAAACAGCAATCTAACAAACTCTAGTTCCCCTAATAGGGAGGAAAGAGCCCATTTTGTAATATAGCATCTAATTTGCCTAGATAATTTTAATTAGTGTAGTGTGAGCTATTGGGTAGTTCAGCAGCAGCCTCATCTGCAAGGAAATGTGTCTCTGTAGCCCCGGGCTCTTGGGACAGGACACTAACTGGGAAAATTGAATAGACAGCCCCCCCCCCCTCCATTTGATAGAAGGTTAGGAAAAAAGTAAGTCAGGTCTGAACAAATTAGAAGACTGCCCTGTTGTCTCTCAGGAACTGCTGACAAAGCTGGGTAGGGTGGAAATGGACAAATGTCTCCAGCCCTTGAGACCATTGCCTAAAAGGCGTCATGAATCGGTGCAAGGAAAGAAATGCATGTGTGTACCTGCCACTGTACACAGCTGCCAGTGACATCCTTGCTGCTGGGTTTTAACTTCAGCTGGTGTCCTAGGAAGGAGAATTCTCCATTTGAGACAGGACTCACTGGGTAGCCGAGGGTAGCCTAGAACATGCTACATAGTCCAGGCCAGCCTTGAAATTTCAATCCTTCTGCCTCATCCTGAGCACTGAACTCTGACACGATGCCTGGCTTAGACATGCTTTATCATTGCCCTTGCCTGTGTTCATAGCTCAGTCATGCTAATTATGTCATAGTCTCACAATGAATCAGTTACCGGTTGACTAACATGAAAGACCCATCTCCTACCTGTCATTCTCACACACATACAAACACAGATACAAAACAAATGCAGATACACAAACACACAGACACACACAGTTGGGGGTTGTCTTTAGAGCTATACTTATCTAGAGGATCTAGGGGAAGAATCCATTCTTTGACCCTTCCAACTGCCAACATTCCTTTGTTCATAACAGCAACAATGATTGCTGCTTCTGCCTTGGTGTTGCTGCCTCTTCTCTGGGAGTGATACCTCTATGCCTCTCTTAAAGATGTATGTGATTTACTTGAAAGCTCATTCAGATAATTGCTGTATCATCACAGTCCCTTCCTCAGCTCTTCAAAACCCTTACCACATTAGGTAGCATTCAAACCTTGTGGAGATTATGACAGAGATATACCTCTGTGGGCCATTATCAACCTACCACTGTAGATCTCAGGTGGACCGTATATAATATCCTGTATTTGCAACAATTGTTGAGATGACGCTGCTGACCCCATCATTTTGATTAGCAAGTGGCTAGATTATAACTCTCATGTTCTGTCTGATTCATCCCCATCAGTGCTGAGTTGTACTTCCCGTTTTCATACTGAATCACATCAGAGCAAGGGACATAGAGTTTCTAGGATATGAGACCTCTGAGAGTTAGGCTCATTACTTAGGAGCCAAGCATCTCTTTGGAGTGTCAGGCTGGATCCTTGTTTCTAGAGGGAAGACAGCAGTGGGAGTCAGTAATTCAAAGCAGAAGCTCTGTGCTATTAAACTGAGCTGACAACTGAGAGGAAGGATGAGCCACAGGTTGAAGAGACAGAGTCTAACATCAGATTCTACCAACCAGGGCCAGGCCTGATTAGGAAATTAGTGGTGTGGAAAATGCACATGGCCCTCAAACAACTGATGGGGTAGACTTGGACAAGAGCTCTGAATATTTTGAACAAACATCTTGAATGAGTGATTTGGAAGCATCTTTGAAAAATATGGCTCAATGTAGGAAAAACACTGGATCCTATTAATGCATTTAGGTTTAAGTTGGACAACCCAAGTCTGAACGACATGGCACACTTCCCAGAAAATACAATACCAACAAGGTACATCACTGAGGAGCTACTGAGCCTAAGATAGTGAGACATTTTCTTCAGGAAACTATAAACTATAAATGGTTGAAGGTATGTAACAAATGGTTTGTAACAAATTAGTATTACACCACAGAGCATGTTATATTCACAACATCCATATCATCAATGCCTAGTTCATTATAATGTGTAAAATTACGATGGACTTGACACATTAGAACCATATTCCTAAAATCAAGCCATGCCTGGCAAGTTCTCATTTACCCATTCCTAAACCACCATAGACTAGCAGGAGTGTTGTTGCACTGTGGCATTGCAACCCCACAGTGACCTGATTTAAAATATACAATGGGCATTATTTTATCACTTGAATGACCAATTGTGACATGTATTGGTCTCCAGTGGCTTGGGACTAACTTTCCCCTTATTATACTCAGTCCAAAGAAGATGGTTTTAGTGTTCTGAAACCTAATGCTGCTGTAGGAATATATTTTTCTACTGCCCACTTCTGACATTAATCTTTATTTGCATGATTGACTAATTCCTGGCACTTTGTAAACTATAAGATCTTTAAGAGTTGGAATCATGTGCCTTTTGTTGTATATCTGACTCCCAAGATAATATCTGAGGTGATGATTTTACTCAGAAAATAGTTCACCAGTGAATGGATGCAAAGACTCATGGACACAGAGTTCAGTGACTCAGAAACCTTTCCCAATGTTGTGTCTTCTCAACTCTCTGTATTCGCTGATGAAGCCAGGCTGCAGTTATTAAAGGTTCTCTGAAACTGTTTTCCCAAGAAAGTCTTCTAAACTGGAAGATTTAGAGGTATAGATTAAAATTCTGTTAGTGCCATCATCCGACAGTTGAGGGTGGAGGAAGAAGAGCCTAAGCTACTGCCTCAGTGCCCCTCCCCTTCCCAAGCTCTTCCATGCTGCCTGCATCCATAACTATCCTAGACTTTATTTTTATTCTTTGTATTCCAGCGTATTTTGTGTGTTGGTCTTAAGCATTTCAAGTATTCTCCACTTTGAGCTCTCTCTCTCTCTCTCTCTCTCTCTCTCTCTCTCTCTCTCTCTTCTCCCTCCTTGCCTCCCTCCTTCCCCCCTCCCACACTTTTGGATGATCTGAACAACTCCATCTCTCCATTTTCTAAGCTGGAGAAAATACCATGTAAGTGAGAATCAATGTGGTGATTTGAAAGCTATGGAAATGATAAAAGTGAAAAACCAGCAGCTAGTTTTTAAAATTGCTTCCAAAAATGCCCTTTCTAGGAAAAACAGCAAAGTCCTATTCAAGCTGGAATAATGAATAGCAATAGGCGGTGCTGTTCAAACCACCTCTCCGGGCTCTAGCAAGTTATCTCTCTATTAGATGTGTGTAATAAAGAAGAAAGAAAAGGTTGCTGGTATAGCTGGACTTACGTCTTGCTTTGTCTTGTGGCAGAAGGTGTATTTGTTGTCCCTGCACAAAACCTCAGGGAAATCAGCCTTCATTAATGAGACTTATCTTGAGTTAGGAAAAAAAATCTGAGTTTTCAATTTTCTTTCATATTCACTTTTATCCTAGCAGGTGTGATTTCTTCTTGGCAAGGAAACCAAGCTGATCTTCTAAGGTTTAAATACATACATACATACATACACACGCACACACACACACATATGTTTTATTTGTAAGGACAAAATCTAAATTGTTTAAACTTTCTATTGTCCTTTTATATTGTCCTTTGATTCGATATTAGTAACACACTGACCCTATGTCTGAAAGTTAGAGGGTGGCCATAGAGCCTCTTAGCAGTCCCCATCCCTTGCCACTCATGGGAAGTTGTAAATGACCCTTGACAACTCTGTGTGGCTACTCTTGCTCTCAAGGACCCTTTGTTTGAGTGCCATTGAGCATTTGCACTGTGAGGAAGCCATCTGTTTTGAATAACAAATGGGATATTTAAGAGTAATGTATTCTGGCTAACCCTTTGCCATATCTTTTCTTTTCTTTATAACTCAGTTTTAAAATCCCATTGAATGAAACTTATAGTTGTTAGGTTTTCATGGGTCTTTTTTTTTCTCCTGATGAAAAAACAAAAAAAAAAATCACTTTTTAAAAACTTTTACATTTTCTTAAATTTTTTATTCTATGTTAAATTTTGTCAGAGTCCTGCTTATAGCAGTATGTGTGATCTTCTGGAAAGTATTACAGTTGTGATGACTGTATTAGAAGTCACAGTAGGGAAAGAATGTGTGTCATACATTAAAAAAAAATACTCTGATATCCCTCAAAAGAATAATTGTTACAGAAAAATCAGTAAGACACATAATAGAAATGGAAATGCTCAAAATTGCTTTGTTAAATTATTTAGATACATAGGGAAGAAATAGTAAAATAAATTTGATAAAATAGAACTAGAAGGAACCATATTAATAGTCATATATATATATATATATATGGTAACCATGACATCACTGTAAGAAGACACATTTCGTTTTCTCAAGTAACTACACTGGCCTTAAATCAGACGGTCTCTTGTTGTTTATCCTTTTTCTGCTTTGGATAAGGTGCCATGCTAACCCCAAAAGATAAACAGTTCTTGCTCATAAAGAACTTACCATCTGGAGTTCTCACTTAGCGTTTGAAACTAGGCTACAGTAAGTCATTAATGCTCAACAAACAGCACCGTTTGTTTTTCTAGCCTTCTTATCTGTCACCTGTCCTTCATTCACTCAATAAAAGCTGACCAATTGGGTTTCCATTTTGTTTTAATGTTGATCCTCAATAAAAGAATCAATGGTCACGAGCCACATGATGTTGAATGTAAGTGGAGCATGGCATCGCCAATTGCCCTGAAGTATTGAAATCTGTAAGTAATAGTTGACAATACTTTGGGTAGTTGACTTACGGACAGATGGACATTTCATTTGTATAATTGTTTCTTCCAAATGAAATCATAAGATGAAATAGAAACAACTGTGAGACATAACAAGAATTCAAGGGGAAGGCTTAGGCCAGTTGCAAAGGACCTTTGAGTTTGCCCTGGAACAAAAGGACAAGACATTCTGAAACAGAGAGAGCATCATATGCCAGAGTTGAGAGCTGAAGTAAACAGATAAATATGTTTGTTCTCAGGCAACAAGCTGAAGGAAGCAGAGAATTGAAGGAGGTTGGTGGGTCTGTCCTTGAAGAAAACAACAGTTAACTCGCCAGCTTAATTTCTTTCATACTTTCATTTTTGTGAGCTTTGTAGTAGCACTGATAAAATGTTTCTGTCTCAAAGGTTGCCAGCACTGAGTAGACAAGCTACCCTCTTCTCTGAGGAAGATTTGTCATTATGTGATGGGGTGGGGAGTAGCTAATTCTAGGATGGGCAATTTGGTGTTAGTAGAAGCTAGCACTGCTGTTAAATACACTACAAACATTCAAAATGTCAGCCCTGCCTCATTTAAGAATCCATTTCAGACACATTCTTTCAGATCTTTCCAACCCCATCCTAACCTCTTGTTACTGTTTTTTTTTATTTGATGTAGTTTGTTAACCTATAGGGATCAAAATTTAGTTCTTATGAACTAATTTTGAGCTTTCTGGTTATTAGCAGATATCACAAAACCTGTCATTCCTTGTCGCCATAGCAGCTGTACGTCATTAGGATCCCCTAGGGAAGAGGGCATGGGGGTGGGGGGAAATCTTGTTCTAATAAATCAGAGGATATGTCTTGATTAAAGCAAGAGAAATAAACCTTTGGCCCCCCGAAGGCTTATTTTTGTAATAGTCTTTTACAATCATAACCTTCTGGCTGCTTTCATGCAAATCTGTTTCTGTAAAGCCATATTTTGGTTGCTATAACAACTTGATGTAGCTCTTGAGGAGCTCTTCTTGTTTAATGTTGCTTTTTTTAAAAGTTGGGGTTGCTATGGCTACAAAATGCTGTTTTATTTTCAGCAAGCTTTTTTTTCTCTTTGTAAGTTTGCTTTTAAAATTCCAATGTATACACACACATACCTGTGCAACTTGAGTTTGCAAGCCCTGCAAAAGGACACAGTGCATTTCAACCCAAGCTCTGAAACACACTCAGCAGAGGGCACTTGCTTGTTTGAGGTGCCTACTGTTATCCCTAAATTGATTTGGAAGAGTGCAGATTAGATGCAGTTTTGTACCCTTCAAATTATTAGAATTGTTTGATGATAGGGTTTCTGCCTTTCTTTCAAAACTTATTTATCATGTTTTTTTATGTTATCGCCTGTTTTTGTTTCTGAAGTATTTCCTCCTCTGCCCTGAATAAATCCTTTTGACAGAGAATGTGAGAGCATGTGTGTCTTTGACATGTTCATGATCATGTTCTACATTGGGCTGATCAGATTCTACACGTTATTGATTAAGGTATTACTACATTTACTACATTGTGGATAATAAGAACAACATTGCTAAGGTTTTCTTTCATTCAAATTTAAAAAAAAAAAGGGAAGCTAGAAATTAACCTTTTGCTCTGTTAGGAATTCTGTCACAGTTAGCTATCTTAAAAACGGGCTGACCACCAGTCCATCCAGAGGAATGCTGCTCAACAGAAAACATGGTCAACCACCTAGAAAACCACAGGCTGAGTTTGTAGCTCAACATGAAATTCTTGGCTACCATGTACAAGCACTGGGTTCCATCCCTAGCACCAAAAGTCTAAACCAAACAAGCACTAAAATGCTAGCAATAGACAATAGTGAATACTTTAGTAACAAAGTTTGTAAAAAGAAAAAAAAAAGAAAAATTAAAGATCATATCAATGATGCTTTGTTAGAATATGCATCCTGACTCTTCCTTGATCCTAAATCCTAGGTACCTAATATTGCAAATATTTGGATGATTTAACCGAGATCTAACATAGGAAGGTCATAGAGTACATGAGTAAAGGGTCATAATGGTGAAGAGAAATACAGATTTAACAAGAATGTCATGTACAGGCGAGCACATGCACACAAACATGTTCAGACACACATGCACATACATGTGACTGCATGCTTCCTACATATTTAAAAAACCTGCTAGTAATAATGCTTATTTTAAAATGTTTCCAGCCTGTGACACTAAGTGAAGAAGTTTTCCAACCAGAGTCAGTCACCTTATCCTCTGTTCCATGTTTCCCATGTCTCAGTCATCCCAGTTTTCTCTTTGATCCTGTTCTGCCAAATGAAAGAGTCTAAGTGTCTCCATTACATTTCTCTATTAAGAGCAAGTATTTAACACAGAGAATGTGAAGAAGAGAAAAGAATACCTTCACATGACGTGGTGTGGATGTTGAACATCCTCTTCCCTTGTTCCATGAAAAAATAATAAAGGAAATTCACCACATAAAAAATTAAAGATCATATAATTATGTGTATTATTATTTTAATAATATGATAGTTCAATATGTCTAAAATTTTATCATTTCAATAATAGATATTTCTAAGTTGTTAGTTAGATTATCTATGCTATTTCTCTCATGTACAAAATCCTGTGACTATTTTTCTTTCACATCATGTTTTATATGAGATATGTTTCAAGTGCTCAGCAGACACGTGGCTCCTGTCATATGAAACATATAGAAGTTTAAATCTCAGGCATAGTGAGTCATTCTGCAGTAATTCCTATTTATTGCTCACTTAAAGTGTTATGGGCCCTGTGTGAAATTTCAGGAATACGTAGAGGTTAGGAGTGCTGGCTAGTATTTTGTCAACTTGACACAGATACAGTCATCAGATAAAGAACCTCCTTTGATTACCTGGAGGCATTCTCTTGACTAATGGCAGATCTGGAAGGGCAAGCCCACCAGAAGCACTGGCACCACAGGACAAGTGGTCTTAGGTAGTCGGGGTGAGCAACCCAATAAGCAGTGTTCTCCCATGACCTCTGCTTCATTTCCCACCCCCGCCCTCCAGGTTCCTGTCTTGAGTTCCTGCTCTGACTTCCCTTTATGATGTAAGGTGTAAGGCGAATCAAACCCTTTCCTCCCCAAGTTCATTTTGGTCAGTGTTTTTTATCACAGCAATGTAAATTGAACACATTATGGATACTCTTGAGTAGAGACAGAGAAAGTAGAGAAAGGTTAAAAGAGAAAGAGCATGGGGCAAGGGGAAGGAGAGGGAAGACCCGGAAAGGAAAAGGGTAAGAAAGATGGAAGAAAGACATACAGGTTTGCTTCTGAGTCTTTTCCTGCTGTTATGTTCTGTCAGCCAGAGTCTTATTCTACTGGAATGAAAGCTTGTGCATAGGCTGTGTGTGCTAGCTGTTTTGCTTTGTTTGTTTTGTTTTGGTATAGTTAGTCCTCTGTAGTCTTCCCATATCTCAGAAAATGCATAAGGCAGACCAAGCACGTCCCATAATTTTATTGCATGAATAAGTGATCTTTCTTTCTTGCTGAAGTATATGATTTAATCCAAGACTAAAATAAACACAATCACCCTGGGGAAATGAAATAACAAACTATATATAAATTTTTAGGAAAGTGGAAGAATGGATGGCTACAGATTTAAAAGGAAGGGATTTCATGTAGAAGGTAAATTTTCTTTCCCTGCACATTGTTTTTCTTGCTGATTGAAGATTCTTGTCTATCAGTAGGTAAATAGAAGCATATGAGTGATTGAAATTGCTTTGGTCATACACTACAGGTGACGCAGCCCAACATCATTGAGGTGTCCAGACCTTTATCACATTGTTGTGCCTTCATCTCTTTCCTGCCTCTTCTCATTTGGAAGAAGCCAAATCAAAGTGGCCCGCATGACTCTTTAGCCTGCTCATCCAAGGAAGTTTCTGTTTCCTTTCTAACCACGTGTCATTTTTTATCACTGTTATTTTAGAAAGAGCAGCTTATTGGGTGACTTTTTTTAAAAAAAAAAAAAAAAAACTGAGTCATTTTGCCTGAAACGTAGAGGTTTGGATGATCTAATTTGATTTGGAATGAAGAGAGCGGTGCTGTAATTCGAGTGGGCTCCTAAATCAGGTCTGCAGATGGCAATGCGAGTTGTGAATTAAAATGTTTAATAGTGACAGCTCTTCACATTACAAGAAATTCCACCTAGGGACCATCATTTGTCACAGATTCTCTTTAGAACCGCTCTTCAGGACTACAACACACAGCCTGGCCGTCTCATGGTCCTTTGGCCCACGTAAATTAGAATTATGTGCAACCTGTTTCACTTTCAGAGTTTAAAATGGGAGGTGACATTTAGACCATGGCTACAGTTAAGAGTTCCACCAGTGAATGGTCATTCCACATTAGCCTGAAAGGTTTGTTCATCACAATTATGAAAACAGAGCAGAGACAAGAACACGTTCATCTTTCTAAGACTGTACCATTTCTGTTTACACTGCAAATAGAACTACTGAGGTAGCCTTCAAGGAGATTTGATTACAACAAACACTAGACCGTGTTGGCCACTGTTGGAATCACATGAATGACTGAGAAGCCCTTAAAATCATTCACTGTAGCCTCATGTTTGCCTGTAGACTATGTGAGCTATTCATGCACACACACATAACTATGTCACTTTTGATATACTTTTTATATTATTTTTTATTTTTTAGAAAATAGGAAACAATAATCCAGTCAGTTGTTCTACTGATGCTAACTAAATGTATGAACAAAAGTTTGAGCCAGGGGCTGGAGAGATAGCTCAGCGGGTAAGAGCACCCACCAACTGCTCTTCCCAGGGTCCTGAGTTCAAATCCCAGCAACCACATGGTGGCTCACAACCATTCGTAATGAGATCTGATGCCCTCTTCTGGTATGCCTGAAGACAGCTACAGTATACTTACATATAATAATAAGTAAATCTTAAAAAAAAAAAAAAGTTTGAGCCAGGTATGGTGGCCAATGTATGTAATCCTAGCACTTATGGAGGGGTGGTATACAGATCAGGAGTTCAAGGTCATGCTTGACTGTGAATAGAGTTTGACACCATCTTGGGCTACAGAAGAAAATATCTCAAAAAGAAAGTTTTTATAGAGTATATTATATTTATAGTCGCTTGCTTTCTTTTTCCTGGTCTACAATTTTTACAATACTAATCCAAGGGGTAAAAATGCAGTCCAATGGTAGAGTGCAGTCTTTAGTTTACTCCCTAATAACATGCACACACACACACACACACACACACACACACACACACACACCCGTTTGAACCCTCCAAAGGAAAACACTACCTTACAGACTGCCTTAACACAGATCTGAAAGAACGGTAATGTGTGATTGTTAGAGTGTAAAGACACTGGAAACCTGAAATCTTAGAGACGGAGAAGCATTTTGAAATGGACTAGCTTATTTTCAGCCTTTTGCCTGGCAAACTCTTTACTTAGAAGGCATACCCCAGAGCTCAAAACAAAGTACAGATTGACATACCAAGGAAGAAGGAAGGGGAGTAGAGAAAATGGAGATTGCTGTCATTTCCTCAGAACACCCAGAGTTCAGTTCCAAAACCACTACCGTTGCCCACATCCATTTGCGAATTAGATACTAAGAAGCCAAGTGATTTGTTCAAGGAAGGCAACTCTGCTCAACGCCTGGATAGTCTTCCATTCATCCATTTAGGTGATGCATGGGCATCCTTTATGTACCTTAGTAATTCTTAGAACATTAGAGGACGCAGTTCCAACTGCAGGCCCCCAGAAAAAAAGGCAGCATCTTCTAGGCTAAGAGGAACTGGAAGTGCATTTGGGAATAATTTCACAGTGCAGTAAAGTTACACGGTGTCACACAGTGACTTAAGAGTGAACAGTGGAAGTCAGAGAATGCTTTTTGGAAGAAGTGACATGAGTTTGCCTGAGCCGCTACTCCCTGTTGTCTGTCTGTCTGTCTTTCTTTCTTTCTTTCTTTCTTTCTTTCTTTCTTTCTTTCTTTCTTTCTTTCTTTCTTTCTTTCTTTCTCTCTCTCTCTCTCTCTCTCTCTCTCTCTCTCTCTCTCTCTCTCTCTCTCTCTCTCTCTCTTCTTCCTTCCTTCCTTCCTTCCTTCCTTTCTTCCTTCTTTTTTTTTCATTTTTTAAGATTTATTTATTTTTTATATGTAAGTACACTGTAGCTGTCTTTACCCACTACAGAAGAGGGCATCAGATCTCATTATGGATGGTTGTGAGCTACCATATGGTTGCTGGGATTTGAACCCACGACCTTCAGAAGAGCAATCAGTGCTCTTAACCACTGAACCATCTCTCCACCACCACCACTACCACCCACTGTCTTTCATAATTTTGCCAGGCTCAGTTACCAACAAGTCCATCACATAAAATTGTATAGTGGAAAGATACTGTTCAAATATCCATGTTAACCCTAATTTTATTTCTCTTCTAAGATGTGGTGTGTTTTATGTCTGTGGGATGACAGTTACCACAACCATTTAAGAATATTCATTCTGGTCCCTACTTCCTACCTACAATGCTGTTTCCCACTAATGTCAAATTAACTTGAATTCTCAAGAAGATAAATCTTCCAATTAGAGATGACTCTTTTGCATACAGAATGCATACAGGGGAAATGATTTTGTTTTGCTTTGTGTTTATACAAGTTCAGATGTTGGTTTGAAAATGTGTGGGGTTTTTATTTGGTTTGGTTTTCTTGTTCCTTTTCAGAAAGTATCCTCCTTTGTAGGTCAGGGTGGCTTTAAACCTCCCCCCTCACCTCCTTAGGCTATGATTAGAGACATCCACTACCATGAAAATCCTTGAAAAAGTTGATTACTTATTGACTTTTTAAAAATATTGTTTCATCTCATTGGTGTATCACAGATAACTGCAGCTATTGCTTTTTCTTTCTCTGTTTGACTATTAAGGGCCAAACCACATCTGATTCATAACCAAAACACAGTTCTTGCTCAGAGATAACAGAGTGGTTGGCCCTGCCTCAGTTTACCTACCATGGAGAAAGTATTTTTCATATCTGTGCTTTGTTTTTGTTTTCTCTTGAATACATTTTGACAGCCTCTCCTATTTTATTTTATTTTATTTTATTTTATTTTATTTTATTTTATTTTATTTTATTTTATTTTTCCTGTTGCTATGACAAAATCCCCCCTACAGAAGAAACTGAAGGGAGAAAAGATTGGTGTGGCTCACACTTCCAGGTTACCATTTCGTCACTCTTAGAGAGTCATGGTAGTAACTAGTCACATGACATCTACAACCCAGCGCAGAGAACAATCAAATAAGCACCTATGCTTTCTCCTACAGATCCCTCAAGTGGGGAATGGTCCTGCCCACAAGGTACAGATCTTCCCACCTCAATTTACATAACCAAGAAAATCCTCCACAGACACTCCCACAGGATAACCTATTCTGGACAATCCCGCATTGAGATTTCTTTCCCAGATGATACCAGAATGTGTTGAATTGTCAATGAAAACAAACCATCACACCCCAACACAGAGATGGACTATGAATTTCAAGGATTCTTTTTTGAAAAAATGTAAATGTAGTAGTGAAAGTGAAAACTCTTAAGGCCTGTACAAAGTGCTATTCTGAGGAGATTTGTTTTATGGCCATCTGTCTTTCAGGTGTTCATTTTCTTTTCCTGTAGAAATACAGAAGTATGTGCATAATCTACTTTGCTTTATCCTGGCTACCATAGTGAGGAATGCTCAACGTAAGCATAAAGTAGTTGTTACACATCATGCCCTGAAAGGCCTTTGTGTTTTAGTATAAGGTCACCTGAAGTGTCAATTAGCTGCACATTAGCCTTACTAGTAAAGGGCAAATCCCATGCAGCTATGTGACTGGATGAAAGAGAATATTAAATACCATTAAAGGTTCAAAAAACGAAGATCAAATATGTGTGTTTGATATTTTATTTGAGAAAAGAAAGTAAAATAGTCTCTGAACAAGCTGGAGTGGGTTTTTCTACTGCAGCTAAGCATATTCTTCTGCCATTTTTTCCTTCAATGATTAATTTTACTTAAGTGGGGTTTTGGAGTGGGGGTGTTTGGTTTTTTGAGGGTTTTTTTGTGTTTTTTTGTTTTTGTTTTTGTTTTTTGTTTTTTGTTTTTTAGCATGGCTTCAGTTCATGCCTAGTGATTGCTCCCACAAGACAGTGATCTAAAGAAAGAAGCTGTGACTCAAACACCGGAGCCTACCTACAAATTGAGAGACAAGGTGTGGTAGGCTAAAGTGCCTGCCACTCAGCTGAGGGCTTCTTTCCTTGGTTGCTACGCATCACCCATTATAACTGTGTAGGTCCAAATGAACCTGGAAGGTGCAGATTTTCAGCCTTCTGAGAACCATAGTAGGCGTCATAAAATCCTATAAGTGATGGGAAAGCACTTTGACAGTAGATGCCCTCTAGGATAAAAGTGTCCTTTAACTATGCATCTCCCACTAGTGCACTCTCCAATGAGACATATAGTAGTGGGCGTTTCTGCCTCATTAAGTTTGTACTGACACTTAGTTGAAGCAATGCATAAGAAGAGAGGAAGTTAACTTCATTACTTGTCCTTAAAGGAGTTGATCTAGAGCAGGGCTGGGCAAAACTTTCCTGCAAAGTCAGATAGTAAATATTTTAAACTTGGTGGATCAAGGGACCAAATTGAAAATGTGTGTAAGTACGAAAGGAGCAATTGGAGGAAACTCCTGTCGTTGACCTGTTTGCCTGGAATCAATGGGCTCTGGAGGTGAGGGAAAGGAAAAGTTAATGACAGTGAATAGTTGGCTTGTTGTACCTAGGACCTCAGTCTCCGGACAGATCATCTCCCTAGCCCTCATTCACAAGTTCTGTCTCACTGGTTCTCCCCACATCTCATCTCCTGTGTAGTAAATAATACTCTTATTACAGTCAGCAGGAGCTGCTCCAGTGGCCCCAAGCCAGTTGGATTCCTGTCCCTGACCATGTGGTCGATGAAAGAGAAATACATTCCTAAAATTCTGTGTTGGAATAGGAACTGCGTTTTTCACTGAGGTAGCAGTATTTGCAATATGTGGGTATTCCTTTCAGGTTGAGAGGAGATGGGATTTCTTTTTAAATACAAAAATTGATACAAGAGAAAAAAAACCTAGGAATCAATCTATTTAATAATTGTCTCCATTGCTTCTTTCTATTGAAGGTGATCAGTGGTTGGAAACTTTGGTCTTTTTTTTACAAAAAGAGAGATAGATACAAATATTTTAAAATATTTTACAGAGAACATATTTTCATTTTGAGGTATTCAGAATGCCTCCATACCCTTCTTGTGATCCATTAAAGACTAGTTCTGATTACATTGCCAGGCTCAGGATAGCTTAACTCAAATATTTTGACACCTATGAAACAATAGAAATTCTCATCCATCTGCATCCTGTCTTTTTCTCAGAGTAGTAGCTCTGTGCATATGACAGAAAAATATCCAGCCAAAAGCTCAACAGGTAACACTTCAGTTAGAGACACTAGGCAGAATATTTCATGTGAAGGAAGAGGATGCTCATGCTTGGAGCTTCTGGTCATTGTTTTTGGAGCCTTACAATAACCCTGGGAATAGCCACAGGCCAGGAACTGGGTATTTGTAAGACATATAAACTAATCCTCCCCATTCACATGCTTTAGAAAAAAATACAATACAAGAAGGAAAGGTATGGCATATAAAGGAAAGCCATCTCCAGAGCCCATAGGTGTGTCTCAAAGAAAACTGATCATTGTAGCTCTCATCAACACGGCAGGTTTCTTTTTGTGCAGCCAGTATTTATTCTAATTGTTAATGTATTAACTAACTTTAGTATTAACAACTACCCTGTGAACAAACACCTAAGAAAACTTGAAAGGAAAAGAGATTCATGTTCTCTAGCAGTTGATCCCTTGGGTGATAAACCATTGTTTCTGGGTCTATGTGGGGTGATATAGAATATGATGTGGCCTGCTATGGAACACAGGTCACTTCATGGAGAACAAAAGCAGACAAAAAAACTGGAAGGGATCTGGGACAAGTTACAGCTGCCAAAGAAATACTCCTTCCCCCACAGTGGCCTCTTCCTCCAAATAGGAGCCATAGTTGAATTTCCATCACTTCCCATGTTATTAAATTATTAATTCATGCATAGAGATTAATAAGTAGGTTATGTCTCAGTCCTCATAATCCAATCACACCAAGCCTTTAACAAATGAACATGTTAGGGGCCAACACTTCTTATCTGAACTATGAAATAGACCCTACCTCTCAAGCACCGGAGCTAAGGCATGAGAGAGTTCAGACTTCCAGTAATGTAAAGCTTTAAATTTATAACCAAGGAACATGCCAAGCAAGGGTGTGCCATGGTCTGCCTGGTGCTATCTGAACTTTGTAATCATGGGAAAAGTTAGAGAAATGGGTTTGGAGGTTGAATATGGTAAGAGTGACAGGACAAATGGAGACAGGGAGGACTGATTTCTTGCCTGATTTATAGATAAAGTTGATTAACTGGATTTGAGGAAGAGGGAGGAAGCTCTGTAGCTCTTTGAGGCAGCCTTGCAAATGGGAGCATGAATTCGCACAGTCTTATGAATCCCTGCAAAATGCCCGGATTACAGCCTGAAAACATTTGAACTTGACAGGGACTTTCTACATTATGTCTGATGAAAGATCCTCTGACAGTCAGACTTGCCCTTAAGAGTCCTTGCCAAATCACAGAGATGAAAAAGTAAGGCAGTCAACTAAGATCCAATCAAATCAATCAAGCCAAAGACTCTTGGTTATGTCGTTGGAGGACTAGGGGTCTGCTGGGTTTGCCTTTCACACAGGAAGCTTCCTAGGGCTCAAGTGTTAATAAGAGAATTTGTGTTTTCTACAGATGATTGCATTATCATCTGAGACAGGACAGCCAAACCCCATAGAGCATGGAGAGAGAAAGACGTTTACATATTCTCAACAATCAAGCTTTAAATGATTTCAGAGATAATAGGTCATTTGCCACTTGCTATGAGGTCTGCCCTAACGCTCCTGAATCTTGTTGAAGGACAAGCACAAGTGGGTAATTTCCAGTCCCGTTTTTTGTAATACTTCCAAGGAAGAAGGGAGCTGTGTTTTTGCACCTAAGACATTGCAAGGGAAGCCAGTATCCCTGGATTTGTTTCCTGCCTGTGTGTTCTGTCTGTAATTTGCTCTTTAACTTTGGAAACTTCTTTTGGGGAGGGTTTCCAGTTCAAAGTTGCTGTGTCAGACCAGTTGAAGTCGTGTCATAGTTACTAGAAATTAGCAAAGCAGCAGAATATTTTTTGCAGATATTGCATATTAGATGTTCTTTTTCCCCTCTAGCTCCAACATAAAACACATTTAACTTGATTCACATAGATTGTTTTGTTGAGGCTGACTTGAACTATTGGAGAAATTTGTCTTGTGAATTTTAGCAAAATGTCTGCATAACACCTTGAACATTTCCATAAAGCCAAACTGAAGGTTGAAAATAAAGGCAAGTATTCTTTTTTTTTAGGGGGGGGGGGATGGAGACAACTTCAAACATTAACAACCAATCTGGCTCTGAATATAAAAGTTAAAATAAACATTTTTAGAACATTTATACCTATTTAGCTCCCACCTAACCCCAAAAATTAATGGCACAGGGTCACAGACCGCCTCTTACTGCTTTGCTTAGAATCAGGAGCAAAAATTCTCATTCTGACCCTCCTTGTATTTTTGCATAGTCTTAAAATATAAATAGAACAGCAATGGAGCAGGCTTCCTTATCCATGCTTTGAACCTTTGGGTTTAAAGGCCATTGTTTCTTGGACTCTAATTTCTTGGGGCCAGGATTGCAGAAAACATCTATGACTTTTATCTATTTTATAGTTTAAACTATTTTATAGTTTAAGTGTCTTATGTGCCAAGGTCTAGTTTATACTTGCCTCAACTAACCCTTCACCTGAATCCAGGAACTAAGCTGCAGCCATACTAGTTAATTTTCTGCTGCTGTGATAAGACAACTCTGGCAAAAGTAACTTAAAGGGGGAGGGGCTTATTTAAGCTCATTGTTGGAAAATGCAGTCAATCCTGTTGGAGAAGGCATAGAGGCAGGAGTTTGGGTCAGCCAGTCTCCATCTGCAGTCAAGAAGCAGGAGATGGAAGCTGCTATTCAACTCTTTTTCTACTTTTATTCAGTACAGGACACCAGCCCACAAAATGGTGCTACCTACATTTAAGTAGGTCTTCCCCTCTTTACAACCAGAGGTTCCTTTCCTTTTTCTCAGAGGTTCCTTTCTTAGGCGATTATAGGTACTGTCAATACAATTGAAAATATCACAATACTTTTGATGTTTTAAAAAGCAAAACAATAGTGTTTTCCTGAGATGACCCCATGAGGAAGGAGGAAGCAAAGTTAAGTTGCAGAAATTACCCAAGGCTACATTGCAAACAATGCATTAAAGAGATTGGGTCAGTCTCCTCTCAGTGTCTGTTATAAAATGTGGGACATTATGAACCAGAGATTAAAATTTCACCCAATCCCAAACCCTCTCCGATATCCCACTGTACTGACTGGTTTCCTACATTTCTTCATTATGGCTTGAAATTCTACCATGAGCAGCCTCTGGAATGAGCTTCATTTATTGTTCCTGAAAAGCTGCCCAAGGGCCTTCAGATAAATGACTGCAATTGTGGTGCTAGATGGGACCAAAGATGCCCAGAAGCTAACTATACTTTAGAGAGCCTCAAACTTCTTAGTCTCAGGACCCCTTGTGTACTTAATAAATATTTGAAAGACATCAAAATCATGGAGTTTTGTGATATCCCTTTGTAGACCATCTTCATTTATGTCCAAGCCTCTGTCTCTCCTTCATGTAATTATGCACATTGTTTTGTGATGGTAATGGAAAAGTAGAGGAACACTTGGCAAAAGGATGCAGAACTGGTCACCTGAGTCCATAGCTTTATTGTTTCCTTAGTGAGTATCCATGTAAGTATTGTGTCAGGTTTTTCATTCCTTGTAAAATATAAGACTTTCTTCGAGATGAGGGAAAATTGAAGCCACCCTCCTTTGTTGTTTAATAAACTGACTCAGAGTATTGTGGCTGTCATTCTGATCTATAATTCTGTCAGTTTTATATTCCTGCTCTAGAATATTATTAATTTCATCTGCTGCTTCGAGATTTCTCTGGGCCTGTTGAATTTGATTTGGTTCTAAAGATAAGTCAATGAATAATTCTCACCTTTGGGATTTCTTTTGTCTTAAACTTTATTTTGTTTGAATATTTTAGCAAATCCAATCCAATAGAGAAAATGGATACGTTATCCTAACCAGATGGACTTATCCCAGGAATAGAAAAATGCTTTTATTATTTGAAAAACAATCACAGTAACTCAACATAATAACAGAGAGAGAAAGAAAAACTCAGTATTGTCTCCATAATATCGAGGCTTCATAGTGAACATCTAACTATGTCCAAAATCAACAAGACTTTCATCAAACAGAAGGGCAACTTGACTGTATTAGTCACTCTGGGCTGCTGCAAGATCTGCGTGTGATTGAAAGAACAGAAATTTGTTGTCTCATAGTTCTGGAAGCCAAAAGTTGACGATCAAGGTGTAGACATGGGATTCTGCCTTTCCTGGCTGCCAGATAGCCTCTTTCACTCTGCTCTTGCGTGACCTGTGTGCCTCTCGGAGAGACAACTACTACTAGGCAGAGTTTCTACCCTCCTCCTTTCCTTCTTTCTTTCCCTCTTTCCTTCCTTCCTAACTTCCCCACACACACAGGGCTGGGTCTTTTGCCCAGTACTACATCTATTTTAAGCAACCTACAATACTGAGCTATATGCCCAGACCTCCTTTTACTTGTGTATTTTCAGAAAAGGTCTCACCTGCCCAGACTAGCCTTAAGTTCACTCTGCATCCCAACCTTGACCTTGTGATTCTCTTGCCTCTGCCTGCCAAGTTGCTGGGAATACAGGCTCTAACCAAGATGCTAAGAATATAGGCTCTGCTGTTCCACCAGACTCAGCTTACTCCCCTCGTTTTCAAGGAAATCCGTCTTATCAGATCAGCATCTCAGTCCACTCTGAACCACATCTAACCCCTTAGTTGCCTCTTACTGTCAAACTGGTGGTTAGATCTTCAGCATACACTGGTGTTTTTCTATCTGTTAAAATTTGCTAAACATGTTTCTTTTGGAAAAACAGAATTGAAATTTAAATGAAAGTCAGTATTAGACACTGATTGCTAACTCCAGTTTGGACTTTTGATTCACTTCTTTACATAAGAATCAAAGGAGGTTAACCAAAATGTTTAAAATATAACACGGCTTAGCTAGACTCATTTCTTCCCCATCTCCTTCCTTTTTGCTTTCTTTAGTTTTGCTCTGACTATTGGAGGAAAGCCAAATGTTCTACCAATTCAAAGTATAAGTCAGTCCTTTGAGGTCAAATGTACCTTTATAGAAAATATTGCTTTAATTTTTTTTCAAAGACAGGGAGTAGTAACACGTCTTTAGTCCCAGAACTTGGGAGGAGGAGGCAGGCAGAACTCTAGGCCCTCCTGGCCTTCATATAGAGTTCTAGGCCAGCCAGAGCTACATACTGAGATCTCAATTAAAAGGAATAGAAAAGAAAGAAAATAATCATGGAAATAAAATATTCTGTCCAACTTAGTCTGCAAAGTCTAGGTTATAGATAAGATTTTCACATATGCCAGATTCAACTTACACATTTTGTTCATAGTAAAAGTGTTATTATTCAAAGAAACTTCTAAATAGAAAATCTAATCAGTAACAACAATGTTTAGATTCAAGCTGACTTACATCATGAAGTCAATCAGATGTTTTGGGAGGATATAATTATTTGGATTTTATCTCCTAAAACTCAAATTTTAATTATAATTTAAATCTTATTAACATGACTGAAATTCTGTTTGTCCATTGCTAGAAAATGTTTCCTTGAAACTAAAACTGATGTGAGAGGTTAAGTTATAATATTAGCTTTGTAAATGACAAGGATAATCACTCAATATCTCTCAGTTTAAAAGTCAAAATAACACATCTTATCAATAAAAATATTTTTACCAATGGTTCTATATGAATATTTTCAAGTACGCCCATACTGAAGAGGGAGAAACAGATCGTGCTGCCACTTACTTGCTTTAGGCTCATCAAAAAGCTATGTGAAGACAGAGAAAGTGTTCTCTATAAAAATACACTCTACTAAGCATATCAGACCTGAAGCAAGCTCGTGTTTATGAACAGGCTTTTAGTAACTGATGACCTACAATGGTGACTTAACTGGCCTTAGCTGACATCAATTTCCATTCATCATGGTGGGTCTAGCTCTTAAGAAGGAAATGACTGTGGAATTGTTCATGGGGCAGGGACAGGGACAGGGACACAGCATCTTAGGGAAGGCTGAGCGAGCGGGCACAAACACATCTAGATCTGCTGTGTTTACAGTCACTCTCAGGAAGATGGTCGTACCACCTCTACTCACATACATTTTCCCTCTGCAGAACTAACCTTTATCTTTGCATCTTTGAAAGGGTTGATCATTCCTAGTTGGTTTCAGTGGCTTGCTTTGTTCTACTTCCGGGCCTGACTCTGCCTCTGTCTCTGCCTCCGCCTCCGCCTCCGCCTCTGCCTCCACTTCCGCCTCTGCCTCCACTTCCGCCTCTGCCAACAGGACGCTGATTAAGTATCTGTGCCACCATGCCAAGTCATTTTCTGCTTTACGGATACATACTGGACATCACTCCACAAACCATGGTCCAAATTGATTCAGAGATTTAGAGGGAAACTATACACCCATAACTTTCCCTAACCCAGCGTAACATAATAGGAAGGGGGCTCCCTCGGTACCCTCAGTGGTGCCTTTATCATTCAGTCAGACCATTCAGCTTTCTAAACTTGTTAGACATTTGGGTTTCAGTTCTGTCTTGATAGAAGCTCAGGCATGATTTGGAGAGGACTGTGCTGGCCAGCCCACCCCTCCCTGCCTGCGAGGCTCATTCTTCATATGCAGTTATTCAAATGTGTCACTAAAGAATCTGTGGTATGAGGAAAGACCCTACTCAACACCAGCTTTTGCTAAATCCAAGGTGGAGGAAACCAGTGAAGGTTTTGTTGCATGGAGTCTTCTGTTGATTTTATTGATGTATTTGTGGTCACATTCTCCATGTCCTAATAAACAGAATTCTGCCCCCTTACATTGGATATTATGTTCACATCTCTGTCTGAACCCTCTTTAGCACATGGTTCATTTCAGCACAGATTCAAATCTTTGTATCTGGACTAATTCTTCTCTTCGTTTATTTCCCAGAAGAATTGTCTCAAGATCTCCAAATACTACTTTTTTTCTTGGAAGAACTATATGATAATTATGTTTCTCTTTAAATTTGATTTGCAGCACACTTGTGAACATAAAGATGGTCTTCATGGTGTCATTCACATACGAGAAAATGGGAAAAAAATGAAAAGGTTGTAATATGATACCACTTTATTATAGACAGTTACACAGTTTTTAAAATGTACGTTTATAAAAAACACACCATGGGAAAATTAAAATCAGAATTCTTATACCATGAAAAACATAATTTAGTTGTGTGATTAAAATATATGCATAAAAGTGAGAGATGTTGGAAGGTGAAAAGCACTTGCTACTTTTGCAGATAGTTCAGGTTTGGTTCCCACACTCGCGTTGCGTCTCTCAAAACCACCTGTGACTCTAGTTCTAGAATTGCCCTCTGCTGGCCTCCACAGGCACCTGCACACACGTGACATACAGACAGACAAACACACACGCGCACATATACACACAAATAATAAAAATAAAGAAATCATAATATATGTTCTTATGTGTATACATAACAAAAAAGACTGAGCGGATTTTATCAGAATAAAAACTGTGGAGCAAGGCACTGAGACTCACACTTGTAATTCCCAGATTCAGGAGGCAGAAGTAAAAAGACTTCTGCAAGTTCAAGGCCAAGCTGGGTTACATAGTATTTCCCAGGACAGCGTGAGCTATTAAGTACATTCTTTTCTCTAAGAAAGCAGTAAGTAGGAATGGCAAGACAGCTCCATCAGGCAAAGTGCTTGCTGCCCCAACATCGGGGTCTGAGTTTGAATCCCAGAACCTACACCAAAAACAAAACAAGCAAACTGGGTATCATAGTACACTTAAAATTCCAGCTCTGGGGAAGCAGAGACAAGTGGATCCCTGGAGCATTCTGGCCTAGCCCCACGTGGGAGCCTCACACTGGTTATAAACCATGTATCAAAAAGCAAGATGGATGGCTACTGAGGAACACCGCCAAAGGTTGACTTCTGACCTCCATACACGCACACACATACAAGCACACATATCCATGCCTATTACAGGACATGTATGCATACCCACAAACGTTTAAAATAAATAATGAATAAATAGGTGAGGATACCGTGACAACCTTACGTGCTCCTCATTGTTTCCAATTCTTCTTAGCAAATGTTCTTTTTCTCTTGCACAGACCTGCACGTGGCATTCCAGATGAGATCTGACACGCATGGAGTATGTGGCTCATAACCCCATTTTATTTGTGGGTTGCTTCATTTAAAGAAAGTCAGAATTTGAATAAAACATTTCATATTTTGAATTGCCCATAGAGGATGAATTTGGACCAAGGTCTTTCAAGTCTCTTTTTGTTGTATTATTTTAATTGGATAGGGAGTGGTTGATTGTCTCCTAGAAAGAATACAGTTCATACTACCTAAATTAAAGCACAGGAAAATAATTAAAGACGAAGTCATTTATTTTTTTTTATTTTTATTTTTTAGAAGAAGTCATTTAACAATGTATCAATTTAGAGCTGGCAAGAAGAAATCATTTAACAATGTATCAATATAGAGTTGGTAGGATATCTCATATGGACACTTTCCATAACTTTGTTCTCAAGGACCCACAGAGCCACATGGCAGAAGGAGAGAACTGATTCCCAAAAGTTGTCCTCTGACCATCACATATGCTCCATGACACACAGCCCCTCCCCACATGAGCCTACACTCACACATATAGTTTCATCTTATTTTTTATTATTACTTTATTAACAATCCAGCCATTCCCCCCTCCAGAGTTCCTCATCCCATTTTTTCTCCCCTGTCTCTAAGAGAATGCTCCCCACCACCAGGCCACCCCTCCACTCCCTGGGACCTCAAGTCTATGGAGGATTAGATACATCTTCTCCTTCTGAAGCCAGACGAGGCAGTCCTCTGCTATATACGTTTCCAGAGCCTCAGACCAGGTCACGCATGCTGCCTGGTTGGTGGCTAAGTGTCTGGGAGCTCCCAGAGGTCTGGATTAGTGGAGACTGCTGCCCCCCTCTTTTGCTTCTTCCATCCTTCCCTTAATTCAACCACAGAGGTCTCTGACTTCAGTCCAATGGTTGGGTGTAAGCTTCTACTTCTGTCTCAGTAAGCAGCTGGTTGGGCTTCTTGGAGGGCAGCAATGCTTGGCTCCTGTCTGTAAGAACATCATAGCATCAGTAATATTGTCAGGCATCGATGTCTCCCCATGAGGTGGAGCCCCAGTTGGGCCAGTCACTAGACCTCTTTTTCCTCAGTCTCTTCTCCATTTTTGTCCCTGCAGTTCTTTTAGACAGGAACAATTCTTGGTCAGAACTTTTGACTGTGGGATGACAATCCCATCTCCCCTCTTGATGCTGTCTTTTCACTGGAGGGGAACTCTACAAGTTCCCTCCCCGCACTGTTGGACATTTCATCTAAGATCACTCCTGTTGAGTCCTAAGAGTCTCTTACCCACCCCCCACCCCAGGTCTCTGGTACTTTCTAGAGGCCCTCCCTACCTTCACCTTCTGAGGCTGCATATTTCCATTTATTCTGCTGGCCCTCTGAGCTTCTCTCCTGCCCCCTATACGCAATCCTGTTCCTCTTTCCCCGCCTCCCCTCTCCTACTGAGGTATCTCCCTCTCTCTGCCTCCAGAGATTATTTTCTTCCCCCTACTAAATGGGATTGAAGCATCCTCACTTGGCCTTTCTGGTTATTAAACTTCTTAAATTCTGTGGGTTGTATTCTAGGCATTCTCTACTTTTTGACTAGTATTCATTTAATAGTGAGTTCATGCCATATATGTCCTTTTGGGTCTGAGTTACCTCACTCAGGATAATAATTTCTAGTTCCATCTATTTGCCTGCAAAATTCATGATGTCCTCTTTCTTAATAGCTGAATAGTATTCCCTTGTGTAAATTAATAATATTTTCTGTATCTATATCTCTGTTGAGGGACATGTGGATAGGTTCCAGCTTCTGTCTATTATGAATAAGACTGCTATGAACATCATGGAGCACATGTCCATGAGGTGTGGTGGGGCATCTTTTAGATGTATGTCCAAGAGTGGTACCACCATGAGCATGCCAGATCTCATCTGATCTCCGAAGCTAAGCTGGGTTGGCCTGATTAGTACTTGGATGGGACACACACAAATTAATAAGTGTAATTTTAAAAATTTTAAAAATAGTAAGTGGAAGAGACTACATCTAATGAAAATAAAACAACCAATAAGTATTCACAAGAATGTTTTTAAAAGGAAAGCTTTATTGTTTATTGAAAGGTTGAATGTGAGTTTATCATATCACCCAACAGTAATCCTTCTGGATATGTCTTAGGGAGATGGTAACATGTCTACACAGAGCAAGAAACATACAACAGTATTATTCATAGTTGCCAAAAATGAGGAAGTCAATATCAGGGGATAAATGAATATAAAATGTGCTATATTTATTCAGTTGAATACTAGTGAACAAGGGGACAATAACTCAGAAGTGCATGCAGCGGTAGAGATGAATCTCAGAGCATGACAAGGGCACGTGGCACACAGGAGAGACAGTAGCTTGTCTCATTCACCTTTGGTTCAGACAGGGAAAGCTTAGGGAAAGAAAGTCCTGGCACTTTGGAACAACAAATAGGAGAGACTTCTAAATAATTCAAAATATTATAAAACTAAATGTTGTGATGGTTGTATGCCTTTAAATTCACTAAAAAAAATCTCCATTCTCCCATGCATTTCAAATGAGTGAGTTTTATAGTATGTGAATTACCTCTCAATAAACCTGTCAAAATTTTGGAAAGAATACTCTCTAAGAGAATCAGCCCACTGGGAAGATGTCTATCACTTGTTCTATGTTCCTATTATTTCCTCTGCAAACAGTTTGAAAACTTGCTCGACATTAATGCTGAACCATCAGTTTCTTTTAACTGCAGCAAGAACAATATTGCACAAGTCTAACGCCATTTCCTTTCACGTCTACACCCTTCTCGTGGGACCAGCACTATCCCAAGGGAACAAAAGGGGTCATTCTGTTGGTACACAGAACAGAAACGTTCACCCAATGGAATGCCTGGGTCACTATTTATTATGGCCGTCACAGAACAAGAGAACTAGATGCCTAGTTATCTTGCATCTCCGAGGTTTTGCAATTGAAAAACAATAATAACTCAACATTGAGCACAGGATCCCCAATGGAGGAGCTAGAGAAAGGACCCAAGTTGCTGAAGAGGCTTGCATTGCCGTAGGAGGAACAATGTGTGACTGTTTTAGAAGACATTTGTCGTTTCTGTGATCCAGAGCACTTCTGATATGCTTAATCCCTAGGTACTATATTCAAGAATATAATTGAAAACCCTATATGCATATATCTAGGAAAACACATTTGCAGTGATGAAAAAGTTTGATGACTGAAAAATCTGCTATGTAATTTCTAAGTGGAGATCTTTTTCCTTAAATTTCTATTTCATTTTGTGGTTTCACTTTGATCTGTGCAACACATAGAAACTTACCAATAACAATGTTCAGCATCGATTGACAAGCTCATATTTCTTCTGGTTTGTAACTTTTAAACAGCATCAATCCACCCCTCTTTAGGGGCCAATTTTAGTGCTCTTTTATGTTTTTTTTTTCAGTCTCTTTATTCTGTATTATTTACCACCAGCTTGGCTAAAAGTGATGTCAAAACAGTTCCCTGTTATTGTAGCAAGTACCTGAAATAAATCAACTTATAAGGAGAAAAGGTTTACTTTGTTTTAGTCTTTCAGATTTCAGTCCATGACTATGGGCCCTGTTACTTTGACCTATTTGGGCTTATTATGTCAGAAGTGGATGACAAAGCAAAGGTGTCCATTTCATGACCAGGAACAAGAGAGAAAGAAAGAAGCACAGGCCAGTATCCATTACCATCTGAAGCCCTGTCCTCAGCGATACATGAGGTCTCTGACTAGACTTCAGCGCTTCATTGTGGGGCATGGGTAGGAGGGCAATGAAACTTTGCCATCCAGGTAAGGCAGGGTGGCTGCAATCCTACCTCATGATAAATGCTGCCATCATGAACACACAGCAATGAAAAACTTACATTAGATTGGGTACCCCCACCATTCCTTCATGGATAGAGAAGGTGCTTAAGACACTACATCCCTTCCTTGAGGTACTATTCAGGTTCTTAATTGTTGCTGCTGTGGGAAAGGTACCATTCTCTCTAATGGCGTAGCTCCTGGGAAAGTAGTGGAGGGAAGAATGGCTTCATAGGGAAAGAAAGGGGGAGGTGGTGGAAGGATGGAATGGTGAATATAATCGCTTACATTGTATATATGTATTAAATTATATTAAAAGTTTTAAGATTCACAATGGTCCAATATCTCTACCCTGAGAGCAAGACTTCAACATGTAGGCCTCTCAGGATGTTTAAGAACTGACTGGAGTTCCTGCATTGCTAACATCTTGAGGATTGATTCATCATGCTTGGGATAATGGTAGATATTTTTTTCATAGATGGAAGGGTTTCTACCAGTGTTCTCCTTTGATCATAACTGCAAGGAAATTTAGATTCTTATGTCAATCTGTGTTGGCTCTGTGAGGTTTTGACTTTATGGAATTTTTGTCTTGGTGTTGATGATTGATTGATTCATTCATTCATTGAGCCAGACATTTAGTGAAAATATTCCTTAGTGCCATGTACCAGAAGTAGAAATATGAAAGAGATCTCTGCCTCAAAATTTCGCCAACTGACAGTGAACATCACTTAAATTCTGTTCTAGTGGACAGGAAGCAAGGGAGATATGTAACAGGTTGAAAAAAAGAGTCAGGATGATTTCTTGTGTGTCCTCCCAATAAAGCCTTGATCAAATAATCCAATTAGAGAAGGGACAAAAGATTTAGCAGCAAGAAGAACAAAGTATGGATACTCTGGTCCTTCTTAGAAGAGGGAAGAAAATATCCATAGGAGGAGATACAGAGACAAAGTGTGGAGCAGAGACTGGGGGGAAAGACTGCCCCTCCTAGGGATACATCCCATATACAGTTACAAAACTCAGACACTATTGTGGATGCCAACAAGTGCTTGGTTACAGGAGCCTGTTATAGCTGTCACCTGGGAGACTCTGCCAGGGCATGACAAATACAGAGGGGACACTCTCGGCCAACCAGTGAACTGAGCACAGGGTCCCCAATGGAGGAACTAGATAAAGGACTCAAGTTTCTGAAGAGGCTTGCATTGCCATAGAAGGAACAACAATTTGAACCACCCAGAACCCCCAGAGCTCCCAGGGACTAAACCACCAACCAAAGAGTACACATGGAAGGATCAATGGCTCCAGATGTATATGTAGCAGAGGATGGCCTTGTTGGACATCAAAGGGAGGAGAGATTCTTGGTCCTGAAAAGGCTAGATGCCCCAGTGTAGTGGAATGCCAGGATCAGGAAGCGAAGTGGGATTGGGTGGATTGGTGAGCAGGGGGAGGGGAGATGGGGTAGGGGATTTATGGGGGGGGGGGACCAGGAAAGGGGACAACATTTGAAATATAAATAAAGAATATATCTAATTAAAGAAAAAGAAAATGCAAATGAATGTAGAAATACAACTGATTATTTTGAAGCTGGGCATCATGATACATGCCTTTAATCCCTTAGGAAGCAGAGATGGGATGATCTTTGTGAGTTTGAAGCTAAACTATGAGTTTCAGATTTGTAAGAGCTAGCATGGAGAAACCCTATCTCAAAAAAAACAAAAAAACAAAAAAACAAAAAACAAAAAAAAAACAAAAACAAAAAAAACAAAGCATAGAAGAAAGAAAAGAAAAGAAATAACATATTGGGTTAGGAGTATTAAAATCATAAGTTCATTGGAGAATGGGCAGAGAACATCTGTGGATTGTGTACACTCTGGTTCCTCCTTATCTGAGCAACGGAGCATGGGTGAATTAGATAGAATTAGATTGAAATAAACTCGAAGAGAAATGAAATTACCTTAATTATTTTAACAACAGCAATAAAAAAGAGAGGTTAGAGTATATGTAGCTGCTGCATAAGAAAGCAAAATTAAAATTGAAATATATGAACGTAGGTAAATTAAAGCATTAATTTTTGTTATGGCAACATTATTCATAAGGAGAGAAGGGGACAAGTAATGGAAGGAGGAGAAGGAATTCCACAATTGTTATAAAATTATTTCAGATTAAAATAAAAGACTAAAATGGGATTTAAGGAAAGACACTGCTCCACCCCATGCTGATGGTCAAATCTCATTTGTAGTTAATTTCCCGTGAAAGCCACCTGTTGACCAACATTTGGGTATTGGTCAGGAAAAACCAAGCCATGTGCCAAACTGTAATTAGGTAAAAAAAAATGTCCTAGACAGATGGTCATGTTGGCACCATTGATATAAACAATGTATGAATTAATGTGAATTGCTTTAACACATTATTTCTCTCTTCCAAGAAACTTAATGTAGACCCCATGTGACTCCTGTTTATCAACTCAACAGTAATTACAGGTCTAAATTAATCACTTGGTTTACCAGTGGCTAATTACTCAAGCTGGAGCCTCTAGATACTTCAGTGACAAGGAAACAGTCTAGCTAAGCAATATTAAATAAAGAGCCCAAGTACGCACTAACAGAAATGGACATGATAAATCTCTGGTATGAACTGTCCACATAGTTAATATAATACAGCAATGTAAAAAAAAAAAGTAAATCCCTCTCAAGTTTTGTGGTATACACTTATAATCCCAGCATTCCCATGCAGAGAAGTGGAAGAGGCCCCTTCTATGTAACACGTTCCAAGACTAGTTAGGCCAACACAAAAAAAGCTTGCCTCACTCAAAACAAAACAAAATGAATTTTTCACAGGCCCTTGAAACTAATTAATACCTAACCAAGATTAAAGCCAGTAAGTCAAATCACTTAATATTCTTGGACAAATAAATTAAATTTTGAATCAATGGGAAGTTTTTGTTAGTCATTGCAACATGCTTTAAGACTCTGAGAAAAAAAATAAAGTTCAATTGCATCAGTTTGCATATTCGTTCTTGTGATTACATGACTCCTCTTAGCTTATTACTATATTTGACAGTTGGTTTTAGAAGACAGAAATCAGCAATTTGCCGAGACCTTGACTCTCTGTAATTCATTCTAAAAATTAATATGATTAGATGAGAAGATTGCTGGGTTCTGTTTGTTATTCAACCGGTGGTTCCATTTATGTTTTGTTTATTGACAGAACTTGGGAATTGGAGTTAAGCACGTAGAAATAAACTGATTGATGTCAAGCATTTCCCCCCAAAGCACAGCCATATCTATGACAATGCCTGAATCATGTCTTTATCACTTAAGGTAGTGGTTCACCACCTATGGGTGGAGACCCTTTCACAGAGGTTGCCTAAGACCATTGGAAAACGTGTATGTTTACAGAACATAGCGGTAGTAAAATTAGTTATGAAGGAACTATTAGTAGCAAGGAAAATAATTCTATGGTTCAGGAGTCATCACTACCGAAGGAACTGTATTATAGGGTCGCAGCATTAGGAAGGTTGAAAATCCCTGCATAAGGTGTTCAATGACTGGATTTTAGGCCATCTCAGAGTCCAGGCTGATCATGAGTATTTTGCACGGGACGTTAAGGTTTAGGCAAGAGAATACGATCTGAAAAGGCTGTACCCTGGTAATGAGAGGAGACTTGCCCTTGACCACTGAGTCGGGCAAATGTCTAAAGATGTATTCATCGATTCTCTCCTTGTGCCCTTTGCTGCTGTCCTTCCTATGTGTTAGTTTGCCCTTATTGGTTTGGGGTTCTTTTTCTTTATTATATTTTATCTTCCCCCTTTGAATTTCACATGCAAGAAGCCTCTGATGGGATGGTGGCAGATAGAAATGCTTAACTTAGTTAATGTTCCTTGAGTCATAGTATTTCTAAAGGAAGCCTTGAGTATGCAGAACGTGGTGCGCATTGCTGAACACTAAAGAAGGAATAGGTTGGCTTGTCTGTACACAGTGCTTAATTTAGTGACTGGGAACTTCGTCGTGACTCCATGTGATGACTGCTATTTCAGATTCCCTCTGAAAAGATGCTTAGTCAAAAACTGCAGCCTACCAAATGTGGAATACTCCAAGTAGCTAATCAGGAGGGGGGGGGATGATCATCTCACCAATTATGTGATTATCATAGTGAGTTATGATTGATAATTCGATTGTCTATCACTAATATATTTAATAAGCCTTGACATTTCATTGCAGAAATAATATGGCCTTACTGGATGTTCGTGTGAGTGTGTGTGTGTGTGTGTGTGTCTTCTTTGAAAAAACAAAGAGTGATTTATTCTTAGCTTAGGTGTGTTATTTATTTTTTTATCTTTTCTTGGAATAATAATGGAAATATTTTTAAGTCTCAGTGTCCAGTCTGAATAACCACGCCATGGTTAAGAGAGTCCTAGTGAGTAATTAGCGGTGTCGGCCGAGCTTGGAGGTGAGCAGATGGCAGGAGAGGCGTTTTACCTCCAATGAGCAGTCGCAGGAAGATTCGTATCTAATACTTGAGCATTTCAAATGAGATTGAATCTTATTAGTAACCATGTAGCTTATCCTGACTTGGACAAATATTCCAGCACAGAAATCTAAACACAAAACAAGCCATTGACTCTCTCTGTCTCAAGCGGTCTCTGGCTGTTCCCATATTTATTTCCTTACTGACTTCAGAAAAAGAACAGATAAGCAAGATGGAAAACATGCAGATGAGAAGGCTGTGGGGGCGGGGGGGGGGGGGGGGAGCCCAGCACGCATCACTGACACCAGGACAGCTGAAAGCAGGAAGGAAGACTATTTGGTTTTTTGTTTGTTTGTTTTTTTCAGTTAATCTAATATAGACTCATTGAAAACATTGTTTCTCAGTTAAAGAAGAATGGGAAGGAGTCTACAAACACAGGTTAGAAATAAAGAGGTTAAGAATAAAGAGATTTGCTGGGCAGTGGTGGCACATGCCTTTAATCCCAGTGCTTGGGAGGCAGAGGTAGGTGGATTTCTGAGTTTGAGGCCAGCCTGGTCTACAGAGTGAGTTCCAGGATAGCCAGGGCTACACAGAGAAACCCTGTCCCGGAAAAAAAAAAAGAATAAAGAAATTCACCCCTTCTTACTGAATGGAAGAACACTCATTGTCTCAGAGGGCTAGACAAGGGCATCTCTCTTCAGAGAAAAACGCTGGCTCCTCTGTGAAACAGCAACTACCTGTGCAAACTCCAGAGCTAACTGGGAGACTGGGGTTTGATGCGCCATCTTCAAGGTAGCCATCCAACTTGTGTCCACATTTGTTCCTTTAAAATAATTGTCACATATTTTGGAACAAAGAAGTAACAGTTGGATATACTACTGGTTATATAGAAAGTACATCAGGGAGGAGGGTGGGAAGATTTTACTGAAACAGACACTATCATTTAAAATTTAGTATTGAAAATATCATTGAAAAGTTAGTATTCAGGGCTGGAGAAATAGCTCAGTGTTTAATAATACTGGTTGCTCTTCCAGAGGACCTGGGCTCAATTCCTAGCACCCACATGGCAACTCACAACTGTTTGTAATTTCAGCTCCAGGGGCTCTGTTGTTTTCTTCTGGCCTCTGTGGGCACTGCATGCATGTGCTACAAAGACATACTCAGGCTAAACACCCATACACAGAATGTAATAAAACAAAATGATTTTTAAAAGTTAATAATAAATCTAAACTTTCTAGAGTCAAAATTTTTAAACGTACTTAGTTCTTTTTTGTTTTTTTTTTGTTTTTTTGTTTGTTTGTTTGTTTGTTTGTTTTGGTTTTTGGTTTTGGATTTGGTTTTTCCTGGCTGTCCTGGAGCTCACTCTGTAGACCAGGCTGGCCTCGAACTCAGAAATCTGCTTGCCTCTGCCTCCCAGAATGCTGGGATTAAAGGTGTGCGCCACCACCGCTGGGCATGTACTTAGTTCTTACCTTTCATTTTGCTGTTAAAACAATAAGTAATTTACATGTGAGAAATAAACATTTTTGTGCTATTAAATTCCAAATCAAAATGAATGAAAGGACTTTCTGTAAATTATTTTCAATTACCTAATAAAATTGAAGCACTTCAATTATTATTGTCATGTTCTCAATACCGCAGTGACTATTTATACCACTCCTCTTCCCAGGGACTACAGTGAGCCTCTGGACTTTAAATAATGGCGGAAAATTAGTCTTCTTATTTCAGTACAGTCAGCCATACCTGCCAGTAATAATTAGGAGACATATAGCATTGAAATTCTTAGGCCAACAGTAGACCCTGAGAACATGCGTGGCATCAAGATTGTGAAGTTAGAAAAGGAGAGCTGATGGGTCGCTGAAGACATAAAAGTTTTTAAAACTTATGAAAACTTTATTTTCTCTTTCAACTTTCTGAATTCTTGTAGATAATGCTGAGTGGCTAAGGTGTGTGTGTATGTGTGTGTGTGTGTATGAGAGAGAGAGAGAGAGAGAGAGAGAGAGAGAGAGAGAGAGAGAGAGAGCGAGCACGTTGGGAGTAAGGAAGTAAACCAAAAAATAAGTAGCAAGGGTTAGCCAGTGCTAACAAGGCTATTAAGTAAAGAGGGCTAGCCAGAGCTAACTGCTCTAGTTCTTGCCTTGGTTAGCCAGTTGCGGATAGGAACTGTGGTTTTCAATTTGGGTTACCTTTATTTAGTACCCACAAAGTGACGGGAGACTAAAATTAAATAGCTGACAAAACGATAGCAGACGGTTTTTCAAGAGCTGCATCTTAGGTACCATGTGTTACTCAGAAAGTCGGGAGCCTCTTAGTCTCATTAGTAAAAGAATAAAGAATTTAGGAACACATTCAGGAGGAAACAAAGAAGGAAAATATGCATGACATTTTAAAACAACCACCTGATAGACAAGCAACCATGAGGCAAGGAGGGAAGCCTTAAAGACTGAGGAAGCCTGGGGCTTCCCAGAAAAGCATGCTGAGGCTTTGGCAAATATCAAAAAAAGGAAAAGGAGAAAAGAGAGAGAGGGAGAAAGGAGAAGACGGTGTTTGTCTTCAGAAAAACCCCAGAACAAGAACGTCGAGGCCACGACTCTGCACATAACTGTCCCAAAGCAGACTTTCTAGGAAAGCCTTTTATTTCATTAAAAGGAGAATTATTCCATCCATCTCTTAAGCATGGATGCTGGCCCATCAGTTTTTCTAGGAGATGGGTTACAGAGTCATATCTACCAGGTGATTGACAGGCTGAGCTGGATTAGATTAACTTCTGTTTTGGGTATTTTAGAATGTCCAATCTCCACCTAAGGCCAGAGGTGGATTTCATACTTTCAACAAAGAAGCAATAGCTTTCTCTTTCTTAATGGGCCTCAGCAGAGTCCTGAGCAAGGCTACTATAACTTTTTCCTTCTCTGAAGATGTAACAGTAGCATCATGTAGGAGATGCATTGAAATTGGGGGAAGAATTTCCACCCTGAAAATTCCAGCGATCCAGTTCCAAAGCTGTTTACCAGAGGGGTTTGTGTCTAGACTAGGGTTTGGGTCTCATGTATACATTCCAGGCAAGGGTGTTCAGCTAGGAAGAAACAAGAAACCAGGAGTCCTTTCTTGTCTTCCTGGGTGGAGAACCTGGGACATTCCTGAAACTTTAACTTTTGGGTTTCCTTCCTCCAACCTAACCAATGCCTATCTTCTGCAGTCATCAACAAGACCAATCTGAACTTTTTTATTGAACAAACCAGCAGAGGCCTGGAATGCACTGGATTTCCATCTGACCTCCAAGGAATTCATTGCCGTCAACCCAAATTACATTAGAAGTCTCTAAAACTGCAAGAAAGAGTGTGGTTTCTGAAACCATAATCCAAGCTCTTATCTTAAATCCCTGACTTCTAATGTCACAGACTCTTCCCTCTTTTAAGTTATCAGTTAATTCATTCTGGCACGAAAGCTTGGGAATTACAGAAGTACTGAGATGCAATAACAGAAACTGATTTTTATTATTATTAACTGCTCATGCTGATGTTAAAAACACTCTATTTTGCTGGTGAATTGAAGGATATTCTATCTTCCTGTCCCAAGTAGATTAGAAAAAAGACAACCAGCGATTTTATCCAACAGAATGCTTTTGTTCCTTCACATGTGTCCTCTCAATGTTATTTTACTTAAACAAATTATTTCTATTATAATAAAAAATGAATCCAATTCCATCCCCCTCCATTTCAGTCCCAATATAGGTAGTGTAAAACCTATTTCTCCCTATTCCAAATTCCCAGGATAATTAATTACATATGAATATCTCTAAAAAGTTTTAATTAGATATTTAAAATGTTTGACACTTGATAAATAGTAGGAGAAAAATCATCATTCATATTCATACTCAATAAAGCCCCTGAGAGCTTTTTTTCTTAGCTTGGTGTTTAAAAGCAAGCAATACCTGGAAAAATTATAGGCTTGACCTGACTGGATTCAGCTGACTGAACAGATCGCTAATTGGTCTGGGGTGTGAAGGATCACCCGCTGAGTATTTGGATTAATACTAGCACTTAGGTATTAAAGGAATTCCCTGGTGTCCTTAAGTGCAACTTCTGGTAAAGGCCCCCAAAGATTTTGATGTTGAAGTAATTCTCCACCATTTTTCCGTGGTGCTGATGAAAAAAAGAAAACATATGACAGAAAAAGAGAATAGTCCTCCAACCAGTACTCTCCTCTCAGCCGTCTCTCCCATCCCTGCTCAGCTTCCAGTCTAGACCTGAGTACATGCAGTCCAGGTGGTGCGTCTGCGATGACCGGAGTGCGCCCCATCTATTGAAAGCTGGACCTAAATTCTGAGTATAGGTTATTGATGAATCGCTTTTTTATTGTTTCATGGTGAAACTTTGCCTTAACTGTATTTAGCTCTCTAGGATTTGTTGTTGTTGTTGTTGTTTTGTTTTGTTTGTTTTGTTTTGTTTTGTTGGTTTTGGGGAGGTAGAGGGAAAGAGGAAGCTGAGAGGGAGAAAAGAGGGGGAAGTAATAAAGGAGGCAGGATCAGATATGGGAAGAGACAGAAGAGAAGTACAGAGCGTCAGGAAATTGAACAGAAATGTGTAGCAGTGGGGGAGGGGGAATAGGCGTAGCCATTAGAAAGTCCCAGATGCCCCAGAAGCCAAAGGTTCCCAGGACCCAACAGGGATGGCGTTAGCTGAAATACCCAACAAAGGGGAGAGAGAACATAGAGATGTTTTAGTGTTTGTAGTTTTCTATTCTGATTTCTCTATTGATTCAAGAAAGAATTGGTTCTTGGTTCACACGGACATCTCTTTGCTTGTAAAACTAATTTGTTCCACGAAAAGTTTAATGTAGCTTGTACTTTACAAGATATTTACAGGCCCCACAAAGCTCCTTGTATCTAGAAGACAGCACTGCAAACCATATTTCAATAGTTTGTGCTAACATGTTATAGGTTTAGGATTTTTATCTATCATATAGGAACTGACATTTCTGACTTCCATTTCTTCTGAGAATCATTTTGAAGGATAGGTCTGCATGCTGAAAAATACACAATAGCTTTATAATGATGAAATATATCAGTAAATCAGTGTCTTCTGGCTTGTTAGTCACCAGTGTGCTAATTAGAGTATGAAATCTTAGTTTTTTGGACTAATTGATATAGCTCTGTCATAGTGCTCATACAAATTTCTGTTTTAATGGGCACCTAAAGAGAAAAAAAAAACAGCTAATAGGCAAGATAAAGAGAAAAGCAAAACAAGGAACTATTGCCCCCATTCTAACTTTCCTTAGTACCTGAGAAAGCATGGCAGACATGTTTCAAATGCATCAGTATCAAGCAAGATGATCAGTTATTACCTTAGCTTTTGGGTAAGTGATGGCAGGGTTTGGGGAAGAGGGGTCTGTGTAGACAAAGTTGAGTCTAGATATAGGCACCTAAGAAAATGGACCATTAAAGAAAACATACTCAGCTTTTTAAGAAATATTAAAATAAACTCAGAAAGACTTTCATCTGTCTTAGCCTGTATAATGTGGATAAAATAAATTATTAAGCCAACACTCTTAAATGTTATAATAGTCTTTGTTTGTGTTTTGAGAGAGAAGCCCTCTATCTAGCCCTGGCTGTTCTGGAACTCACTATATTGAACCAGGCTGGTCTCAAATTTGTTGAAACTAAGTTTCTCTACCTCTTGAGTTCTGGAGTTAAAGTACCACCATATATATCAAATATTATCATTTTCAAAAATTTTGAAGGCCAGGAACTGACTGTCTATCATTAAGTGACTAGTACAGCTGCCAGGGTTGACAATAGAATACACTCTGTTTGGTCACTGAAAAGAATGAGGAAGTCTATCTGTGCTTTCATGAAAATGTTCAACATTTTAACATTGGTTTACTCATGGAAAACGCAAGTTATAAACAAAGAGGAGTGGTGCTTATCTGTAATCTCAGCACTCAGGAGGCTGAGGTAGGGTGGTGAGTTTGGGGACAGCCTGGTCTAAATAGTTCAAGGTCAATCTGAACTACACAGAAAAACCTTGTTACAACTAACCAAGGGCTAGAGGCATACTAGTTTCCTTAATTGGAAAATAGTATTTTACTAGCATATAGATTTGATGTTTGTTATAATAGGCCTGATTCATGATAAATTAATTAACTTGGTCTCCTCCTCTTCTCCCCAACACCTCAAATAAAGTTGTATAGAATTTTAAGTCAAGACCCATTAGTGTAATAAATGCACCTGTAGATACTTATACATGTCAGCTTTCATGATTGTTTGTGTCCATAAAAGTGTGTGGAAAAATGTTAACTAAGAAGTGGTTACCTCTGAAGAGAAATTTTCCTAAATAGGGAAAAAGTACGAAACAAGGAGATGTTATGTATTGTACTTTTTCTTGTTTTCAGCTTTTATATCTATGTAATTTTTAGGAAAAAATCCAAATTTAAATATTAATTTAATAAAGTTAACACATTGCCCTTGTGCTGACTTTGACTATAAAATCAACCTGAGAAGAGACATAGAATAGAAAATTATGTGAAATTATTCAGACATATTTACATATGATCACTTTTCTAAATTCTCATTTCTATTAATGGCATAATTCATTGAAATTTTGCCACTATAGAGCCATTTCTGTTCTAAAATTTCATTAAGATTTTCCTTTTATTTTTAAGTGTGTGTGTGTGTGTGTGTGTGTGTATGTGAGAGAGAGAGAGAGAGAGAGAGAGAGAGAGAGAGAGAGAGAGAGAGAGAGATTGTGCACATGAGTGCAGTACCCACAGAGGCCTGAAGAGGGCTGTGTGTCCCCTGGAGCTAGAGTTACAGAGATTGTGAGCTGCCTGATTTGGGTGCTAGGAACCAAACTGAAGTTTCTGGAAGAGCACCAAACACTCTCAATCCCTGTTCTAGATCTTCTCACAACAAACATTTCTTGATTTTAATAGCTTCCCCTCTCTTATAGGAAAAAAAAATTAAAATTAAAGTAAACCATGAAGTTTACATTTATTTCTTGCAGGTGGTTCTGAAGCATTTACCTGTCATCTGCATTCGAAATTGTCTAATATGAATGTCCCACCCATTGACATTTTAGTATTTTCCCCATCTCTCCTATGAAGCTGGATTTGTTCATTGTATATACTATACTAACAATTAGTTGCATAGTCCTAGAAGGCTCAGTTGATCTTGCAGTATCTATACAATGGATATTGGGTAAATTGCTTCTATACATATCTCTCTGTCTCTCTGTCTGTCTCTCTTTCTGTGTGTGTATGTAATGTTCTTATGTGTACATGTGTATGAGTGAATGTGTGTATGTAATGTTCTTATGTGTACATGTGTATGAGTGAATGTGTGTGTGTGTTTGTGTGTGTGCTTATGTGTGTAGAAGTTAACAATTGGCATCTTCCTCAATCCTAATCCATGCTATCTTTTGAGAAAGGGTCTGTCGCTGAACTCAAAGCTTACCACCACACCTCAGTCTTATCTCTCTGCCTTTCCAGTACTGAGATTATAGTCATCTGGCTTTTTACCTGAGTAAAAAGCTGTGGGACCTCATGCTTTGCACACTGAGCACATTATTGATGGAACCATCTTATATCTGGACTAATTTCCCAGGCCCTCCTAAGCATCTTTTAAATGCTGGTATCTAGTAGCAGCACGCTTCAAGCAATGGCTGAGGACACCTATGTCTCCTCTGGTTATCACTCCACCTTCTGTCTTGGTTAAAGAATGTCTCGTATTAATCCTATGTAAGCTATTATGAAAAATCCAGCTTTAATGTAAGCCTCCAAACTCGATGAATCTCCAGTTTTCAGTTCCACTTATATCCTTTGGAACTGGGCCTGTAAGTCCTAATGTGATAAATGAAATGGGAGATCTCTGGTATACCAGATGGCTTCGTAGGAGGAGGAGCTGCCTGGACACAGAGGAAACATTGAACCTAATACAGAAATACTCTCATGGATCTCCAAATCTGTGTCAAATGTATCTATGGAGCCTTCCTTTCCTACCTGTGAAGTGAATTCAGAGGCATTATGTTGCCACAAGTCACCTAACGGGAAGAAAAAAATGAACATTTTGCTTAAAGCATATTTCATTTAAGACAAAGTTTACTATGTAGTTTTGTTATTATCAACATGTTTAGGGTATAATAATCTTATAATAATGTTTCTTGAAGCCTAGAGGCTTTGTTAATGTGTATACTCAATTCAGCAAGGTTCTGAGAGGGAAAATAAGTAGGATTCAATGACATTGGAAGTGATAATAGTAATCGCTAATGTTTATAAGCACTCAGTGTGTCTTAGGCACTTTAAAAGCCCCTGTCCTGGGATGCATTTTGACATGTGTATCCCAGCCCTATGACGTAAGTACCATCATCCTCGTCTTAAGCATTAGAATGCTGAGGCACCAAATAACCAATGGGAGCGAGGCAGTAAAGGTAGCAACTGGACAGAGAAACTTAACGTTTTACTCTGAAGTCACATATACAATGGAACAATAATTTAAAGAGAATGGGCTTAAAGAAAGATAGTTTGAGATGTGAGGTCCTGGAACAAGCTAGTGTCCTCATGAGGATGGCTCAAGAGAAGGTAGTAACTGAAGGCATAAAGAAGAAAGTTGGGGTGTCTTCTGGATTGAGAAGAAGTGTGGGAGGGAATGGGGCATTAGGTCAAGCATCTGTCTAAATGCATATTCTTACGTCTTACTGTTTGTTTGCCTCTGATTATGTGAAATAGCAAGCTGGGCTGTTAATGATCACTAATCCTTCTCAAAATTAATAGTTGATAGATATCTAGTTGTGTGACAGTTTTATATTCTAATACGATTTGGAAACTTACTAACCTCAGGAAGAATTTATTGTAATCCTAAAACTTTTCTTGTCTGAGGGCAGGAGGTCACTTGGTTTTTATTGTAGAGGAACTCTTGATAATAAAATGTTCAACCTGTTTAAAAATTTATTTAATTTTGGCTGCATCTTACATGTTTAACTGCTTGTTATTCTGAAACATGAAATTACCTCAGAGGCTTACCTAATGAATTGGTAATCAACAGCTTCTTGCTCTAATGGTAACTCAGTGTTACCTGACTACATTCATTTTAGTTCATAGCTTGTTTTTAATCACCCTTTCCACATGCTAACAATCATTCTTCTCCCAAATCAAAAAATAAAAAATAAAAAAAAATATTACTGGGGCAAGGAAGATGGGTTCATGAATAAAAAACTTGCTGTACAAGCTTGAGGACCCAAATTTATTTCTACGGCACCCACACAAAAGCTGGGACAGCAACCCACATGTAACCACAGCTCTAGGGAGGCAGAAATGGAAGCTGCTGAGTTAGACTAGCCAAATGTGATCAAGAAGTAGGTGAGCCCAGCGTTCCGCTAGAGACTATGTCTCAATAAACAACGTAGACAGCGATCAAGAGAGACCCTCAATATCAACCTCTGGACCCCACAAGTCCATGTGCAAACACACATACACAAACACACACCACATATATACAAGAAAGTCTTCTCTCTCTCTCTCTCTCTCTCTCTCTCTCATTGTGGTTACATTTGAGGAAAGCACATTTTCTATTTACTTAACAGAATATTTTTAAATAAGTCAGGATCTTAAAACTATGTGATTTCTGCATTGTGTCTACCATTTATTATTTAATAAATATGTATGGATAGCCTCCTTTGCTTCCTAAGATGTTGGGGAGGGAGTCAGAAAATAAGTCAGACATAGACTAGCACTTAGGCCCTTTACAGTATTGACAGTGGGAGATGACATGCACATTGTGCCTGCCCAGCCCTCCCTAGAGTGAACCTCAAAGACAATTATAAATTGCTAATGCAAGAGGATTTGAAATAGACTGTTGATTCTGCATTTAGTTCTGTGGTGCTGAGTGCCCATGCTCTACGCTTCCTAGGCTGACTGCAAACCGTAATGACAGAGTGAAAGACTGTTGAAAGAGTCTGCACTTCATTTAATGTAATAGTAATGATAAATTAAATTTCATTTCCGCCTTAAAACAGACTTCTCATTAATCTTCAAGCATTGCTGTGAATAGCAAGAAGGGTGGAGGCACTAGACTTTCCTTTCCTTAATGAGCTTTTCTTCTGCTGAAGCTAGAGTGGCTGAACACGTCAAGAAGTTACCCTGTAAGTACTTTTTTTTTTTTGACTTCCAAATGGCCTCAGTATTATCACAAAGGGTTTTGTTCAGTGACATTTAATATTCAATTACAGCAAAGTGTGTCACTTTAATGTCTAGCCTCCTTCCCCTAAATACATAAATAAAAAAAAAAGATGATGATGACGAACTACACAAAGAAAACACATAGATACTCAGAAGCAGTTGACACTGTTACGTAAGTCTATGATGAGCTATGAACTACTGTACTTTCACCCTTCTTCCCCAAGATGCAAATCTTCATTTTTTGAGCAGACAAGAGGACTAGAAAATAGGAACTGCTACTTTCCTTTTGGAAACCAGTAATTCACTTGCATTGTGTATGGACCAAAAAGAGTCTGGGATGAGTCACCACAATGAACAGAAGGAATAATCACTAGATAGTGCATTTATTGTTAACATATTAAGCGCTCTGCGCACCTTCTTTGTATAACCAATCTTATTTAAATTAATCATAATGGTCTTTAAAGTTTTTTTTTCCCATCTTAAAAAAAAAAAAAAAAAGAACCCTAAAGGATATTTATAATCATTTATAATCATTCTCGGTATAAGGTGCACTCTTCAGTTGCTAGGTAACATGCTTACTGAATTTGTTTCTCACAGATAAGTAAAATACTCCTTCCCGTGCTATTATTCAGTAGGTAAATTAATGCTTATCTAGGGCACATTCAGAGGAGATGATAACACAGTGGCCTGCAGAAGTCTGATGTCAGGGAGAGCACAGTCTGGGTTAGAGTTGTCGCTAACCTGTGGAGGTGCTGGCCAAAAGGACCCCGCAGGATTGTTAGCATGGCGTGCCAGTGAGAAGTGCAACTTGGACTTCTCGTTTCAAACTTGTGCTTTCAATACAAGAGCAGCAGATCCACGAGCCAAGTACAGGTTTCTCCTATGTGTGGGCCACGTGAAATGGCAGGTCTCGTTCTGTGAATTAAACTCAAGGGTCGATATCTGTACCCCTCCCCCATTCCTCTCTGGATTTGGCGCTGCTCGTGTTTCGGTCTGCAGGTCAAAGACAGTTTCTCATGGGAAGCTGGCCCAGACCAACCGTTTTGGGGAGCCAAGAATCTTACCTGTCAGCACTCTCGCTCATACACAGAAGATACTCAGGGGTAACTAACTCCTCCGCCCTCACTTCTCTATCCTGGGAGATGTGGTGATGTTCTCTCTGCCATGTCAGGAAGCTTCCTTTTTTATGTTCCATTAGAATCTTTTTTTTTTCACATAATACCTTACATTTTGTCCCATCCAAATCAGGAGCCCCTCAACAAGACTCCATGCCTAAGCATCATGAGATACTGTGCCAATCACAAGTGAGTTGAAATAAATCATGTTTGCATAATCATTTTTTCATGCTGTTATATTTTAATTTTTATTATATTCAACACATAAAATTTTATGATTTTATACCAATCATAAAATTAATGGACATGTTATTAAATGGACATAAAAAGATAATGTCTTTTTGTTTGTTTTTCATTTTGTTTTTAGTAGAGTTTAAAATCTTGGCTCTTGCAGTGGTACAAACCCAAAATAAGAACAACTTTCAGACATTGGAGTTCATTGTAATAAGGCTGTACTTCAATGTCCCTCATATCACCAAAGGATTTTACCTCCATAGTAGCTAAGCTAAGAGTTGACAGTTCTGCTGTGCCAAAGAATGAATTGTAGGCACAATTATTTGGATATAGATTTCCTGCTATGGTCAAAGCTATTTGACTTGAGTGATTGTCATCATTCTAAGCCCACAGGGAACAGGTTGCATTCATATAAGAAATGATGTGTGTATTAAGATGGTCTATCCATGAAGTCATTCATTAATTGTTTCAATGAACAATGATTCTGCTTAGAGGGTGGCACAGACATTAGGTGAGGGCAAGATTCTGGTTCATTGACTGGGATGATTTGGGAAAACATTCATCTCAGAAAGAGAGTAACTTATAAGGTCATCTTCTTCAAAATTAATACAATAACTATAAATATCAAGTAAAACATTCAGTCTCACTCCGTGTTGTTCTCTTACAAGCCACCTCCCAAATTAATTGTCTACATTTCCTTTGGCTATATAAATAATTTTGAAATATGTAAACTTTTCTGAAAAACCATAGGATAGTGTAAAAACATCAAATAAACAATCCTACTAATAGAGAGGCTGAGATAGGAGAAGCATGATTTCAAGACCATTATGTGGTACACAGCAAGACACTGTCACGTACAAACAAGCAGAAAGTTTATATGGATTGGACAATATTGGACATGACTTTCCAATTACCAAATTAGAAAGAACACTGGGTGACAGCCAACAATTTTCTAATTTCTCATATTTTTAAATTTTAATTGATTAGAATATGTTGGTAATATTAATTTTCATATTAAGAGATATTAAGGAAAAGTGATTGTTTTACATAATCATTTATTCATTCATAAAAATTAACTAGAAATAATAAGGCCAAGGTAATCCATCATTCTGGAGCCTGGAACTATTAAAGAATTTCATATGTACTATCAAAAAACTTTTATTTGCCTTATCCTGTCAAAGGACTACAATGGGATATAATTAATTTTACACTTAAACTTCAGTCATGGCACTTCCAGCAGTATGGCCTAGAATATATGGATATATACTATATAATTTCTCTAATCAAATGTTTCTTAAGTATTTGTTTATTTTAGGGTTGTGTGTGTATGCATAAGTATATGTATGTGCATCAGTGAATATATCTGCACCACATGTGTTCTGGCACCCTCAAAGGCCAGAGAGGAGGTTGGATCTCTGGAACTGGACTTAAAGATGGTTGTGGGCTTCCTGAAATGAGTACTGGGAACCAGACCGTGGTCCTCTGCAAGAGGACTCTTAACTGCTGAGCCATCTGTGCAGCCCATGTAATGAAATATTTTAGATACACTTATTATATCCACTGTTTTTATGACTAAAATACTAGGAAAACAGTTGAAAGGCTTCAAGGGTGTTGAGCCATTGTGTCTAGGTCCTATGTCCTTGGGCAGAGAATCATGGCAATGGGATAAAATGGAGAAGGCTATTACGCTCAAATTGAACACAGAATGTACTAGACCAAATGTAACATCAAAAGCATGATTTATTTGTACCAATTAGACCCCATTCTCCAAGTTTCAGAGCCTCCCAAAATAATGCCTCAATTGGCAACCAAATGTTCAACATGTAAGCTTCCGGGGAGCATTTCATACCCAAACTGTAACACGTTGGGAAATATTGTCACAATACACACTGTAGATCTCAGTGGCCTCTCTGCTGTGTGGGTGTGGATCGCATTATCACCCACCTAAGGCACTGCCCATCTCCACCATAGCTGCTCCCATTTTTCTCTAATAATTTGGCCTGGCTCCAGGTGCAAGCAATATTGATCTGACAGTCACTATCTCACCACAGGAAGCTCTCCGATTTTGCCTTCCAAGACATTTGGCCACGTCTGTAGAAATTATTGTTTCAGGACCCCGAAAAGAGACCAAAGTGGTTTTGACATCTCATCGATAATGGCTAGGGATCCTCACAGTCTACAGATATGCAGCAAGAACTCTACCCACTGGAAATAGAAATAGTGTGTGCTAGACAATGGATAAGGGCCAGTTGGGAATTTCTGTGAGTTTTCCATTTTATGCTGAGGGAATTTCATAGCCTGGGATGTGGCAGTCACAATCTCACAATCCCACATTAGTTCTTCTTGCAAAGCCATCTGCTCACCACCCCTCTCTGTATACAGTACACGTCAATTAAGCAGGGACTTACTCCCCCCCACCGCACCCCCAGCAGAGTCTGACTGTCTCGCCTTGCTTTACCTCCTTGCCGCCTCTTTGTCTTGTTGGCTTTGCCTCTTCATCTTCTTTGTACCCTCTATTCCAACTAGAAAACATCACCTCCTACAGGAAGCCATTCATGATTTTCTTCTTCCTACTCGCTCAGCGGCTGCTCTGGTATCTGGACCCCACCACACTGCTATACTTTTCTCCCCATCTCCTGCCCATGACTGATACATGATTTTAACAGCTTTTGCTTGTTTTAATAAACAGCGAATTCTTTGTTTTGAACAATCCAAAACATCATTAAAGCCAGCAAGAACTATGTGACCTATAAAGCTTTCTTAAAAATATGGTCAATAGATATTTAGATTGAAGTAAATTTTTAGTTTGTAAGAGGGATTTCTAAACTAGATCTTATAATTGGTTTTAAATTCATCTATATATTTAACAAGAATTGAATTCCTGCTGTTAATAATGAGGCAGTTTTAAGAGTTATCCCCTCATCGAAAGAAAGTATTCATGCTTAATAGAAAACTCGCTACAACCAATGTGCAACAAATGAACTCTATTAGGTAACTCCTTTGTTACTTAACAAAAGGATACTGATTTTATATAGCACAAATTAATAATGTTTATCATGTTGCTTTGGAGTTATTGCTAATGCTGATTAAGTGAGATTTTTGGTTTTTCTAAATAATTTTTAAATTGTATGTGTATTTGTGTTTAATTGTATGTATATGTATGTGCAGACATAACATATATGGCTCATGTCCACAGAGCCAGAGAAGGGCATTGAATTCTCTGATACCATGAGAGTTTAATGGCAGCCATGAGGCACTACAAGGATGCTGGGAACCTAAATCCAAGCCTTTGGAAGAGTAGTCAGTACTCTCAACTGCAGAGCAATCTCTCCAGCACCATAATGAAGTGGATTTTTATAGAGATAAAAGAAAACCCAATACAATAGGAAGGGTGGCTCAGATTAGAGATTCATAGGTAATAGCGTGACCACTTTGTAGCTGCCATCCTGTGGTCTGGGATCCTATTGGCTCCCGCCTCTTCCACCCTCAGACCCTAGACTGCACAAGTTTTAGATCTGTGAAAGTATGATCCAGAGTGAAGTGGGGGGACTGTAGGATAAGCCTTCCCAGATGTCCCAGATGAAGCACTCACACCTTGGTCATTCTGCTGTTGTTGCTGCGATTTTGCTTTTCTTTTTCTTTTCAAAATTAATTTTAATCACCTTTTAACTCTAGTAAGTAAATATGGGATTTCTTTATGGCATTTTTCATACAGTTCATATGCTATTATACTTTGCTCATGTTTGTCCCTTAATTCTATTTTAATACTAGAATTTACATCTATCATTGTGTGAGTTATAATAATTTGGTATGTGTACTTAGTGTGGAATAATTTAATAAATCTAGGTCCTTTGAAATACTTCTACTTTTTTTCATGGTGAAAACATCTAGCCTCTAGGCATTCAGCAACTTTGTAACATCTGTTATGTTGTAGTCAGTCACGTGGGGCCAGCTCATTGATGGCTCTTCCTAATTGGAACACTGATTCATTTAATCAACATCTACTTCCTGTTTGCTTGTCGCCATCCTTTAGCAAACTCCATTGTTCTCTCTGTCCAAGTTTGACATTTGACCTTTTCCAATTCCAAGTTTAAGCAAGATCATGCAGCATTTGACTCTCTCTCTCTCTCTCTCTTTCTCTCTGTGTGTGTGTGTCTGTCTGTCTCTGTCTGTTTGTCTATCTGTCTCATTTCACTGAGCATAAAGTTCAACCATATTATCACAAAGGATGGGATTTCTTTCTTTGGAAAGCAGAAAAGAACAAGTAGTATACCGATACTCTCCTGCTGGGTGCACATCCACTTATTAAAAGTGATGCAAGAGTGTTCGAATGAGCTTTTCGGTCTTCTCTGAAGACATTCTTTCAATGCTGTACAGGATTCTGTGGCTTTCCTCCCAGCAGGATCCTTGTTAGATCCTGCCCAAGTGTGTAAATGTCAATTGAAGATGACACTGCTGATGGTGCCCATGATTTATTGTAACCATGAAATGAAGTGCTGGGCCACATGCCCAGCATCTAAACTAAATCAAAGAAGGTTTAATTGAAATTAGGCAAGGAGCCTAGGAGAACTTCACTTTGTTCAATCCCAAGTTTCCAATTCTGTTAGAATCCTTTTATAAGAATCTTTATTATTTGGAGGGAACCCAGGAAGACAGAGCTAGAATATGTGCTGTCTTGCCAAAAGAGCACATAGAACTGATATAAGTGACCAGGAGGCAAAGGGAAAGGAAATCTGTATCCAGCCTGAGAATACTTGTTAACTAGTGCCTGCCCGATTCTTTGAATATCAGACAATGTTTGCAATGCTGAAGTTGAACATAAAGAGACCAGAAAATCATTCAGCACAATCAGAGTTGTCAGAACACGGTTCCTCATGAGGTCCCATGAGCCAAGATTCTGATCTCAGTTTAGATTCTAGAAAAATGATGCACTTTCAATCCCCATATGACTCTGAATCTTCAAAGAAGGAATACTAATAAGTAGTTCTTGTTCTTGCTGCAGTGTATTCTCTTATTATGAAGGGGAATTGGAATAACAAATGGGCACTTCCAACTCTTTACAGAGAAGCACTATGAAGCGCTATGCCTTTATCTCCTCTAGTTTGCTGGAGACATAGGTACCTGTGCTTAATGAGTGAATACAGCAGAATGTGGAAAATCAAAATCAAATCATGAAATATGGGGGATAATGGACAGATATTAAGTAGGAAATAAATACTGCTTAATTCCACTTGCAATTCTGTTTACATTTTTTGAGTGTTGTGGAGTTTCAAGGTTTACGTGATTTGCCTTTTAAGATCAGGTACAAATATATTCAATTGCTAGAGAAAGGAGTCTTGACTATTATAAAGCATAGGTGAAACATTAGCATTGAGTCAGAAAAATGAATTTGAATATATTATCATGACAATAGAGTAAAAAGTTTCAGCCACTGGTTTTATTCTGGAAAGTAGAATTGTAATAAGATTGAACTAAATATACTTAAGTGTCTTCCCTAATCAGAAATACCAAAGTAGAGCTGGTGGGGTTGCTCAGTGGGTGAGTGTGCTTTCTGTGCAAGGTTGGCCACCTCTGTCCAATCCCTGGAACCTTCATAAACATGGAAAGATAGAAGTGACTCCACAAAGCTGTCTACTGACCTCAATACAATAGTACAAACACACTAAAAATATTTTTTTTTTTAAATTTGAAAGAAGAAATACCAACCTAAAGTTGTTTTGTTTTGTTGAGGCAAGTTTTCTCTCTGTAGCTCAAGCTGGCCTTGAGCTCTCTTTTTGTATTCTAGCCAATATCCATCGCAAACTTATAATCTTCCACCTCAGACTCCCAGTGCTAAGATTACAGCTGGATACCACCACACCTACCTCCCGTGATGGGCATTTAAATTGGTGAGGTACAGATATCAGCAGTTAATGTTACCTGGGACTGTCCTCTCAGTACATCTGGGTTTCATCTCACTTTTCTCCACGCCCTTTGAAGTTGCCTCTGTTATATGCACATCTGTCCACTCACCAAGCTTTGGGCTGAGGGCCTGTTGTGTATATGTAGAGTATACATAAAGCTAAACAGATGAAAACCATCTTTGTATTTCCAGAGTTTATGACATTGGGCTGGGGTTGACAGGGGCTTATGTTAGTTGATAGGGAGTTCTCAAGAAGGTGTTTATTACCTGAGACAGATTCTCTCATTTGTAAGAAATTAATTCAAACTCTCAGCCTTGTCTTAAGGAATGGTCTCCTGATACATATACACCTGCTTCTGTTCTTTTTATCCTTAATCCCACTCCCAGACTCTCTACCATGGTGGTTCTCAGTCCATTTGATAGGGATTAGATACCCTACATATCAGATGTTTATGTTATGATTCATAACAGTAGTAAAATTACAGTTATGAGGCAGCAACAAAATAATTTTATGGTTGGAGGTACCCACAACATGAACAACTCTATTACAGGGTTATAATTTTAGGAAGATTGAAAACCACTACAATAGCATAATTCTAGCACATCATCCCCTGCTCCAAATCCTCAGTGGTTGTTGTATGACTTCAGGGTGTTATTCACACTCCTTTTTGACAGTATTCAAGGTCCTCTACACTTTGGTCCTCAGTGACTTTTTCCAGATGATTTGTTCAGTTTCACATCTATAGTCCTGTGCACTGGCATCAGCAATATAGAATAGACAGGGTCAAGAGAACAGAATCTGAAGACTGGCATCTCTGAGTCCTTCTCTTACTTCTGACACTGATCTGAGACCTTGTTCACAATATCTGAACTACTAACACATATTCTCTCTCTCTCTCTTTCTGTCTCTCTCTCTCTCCCTTTCTCTCTGTGTTCTTTCTCTCTTGTCTCTCCGCTTAATGTGTGTCCATATCTGTAGTTTTATTATATAATATATATACAAAGTTATTTATTATAACTCCTATGACCTAATAATGTGTCAATATATTTAAACACTTAGAAAAAATGAAATAGCTCAGAAATGACATATTTGTTAAGGATACATACTGCTTTTTCAGTGGACCCAAGTTCAGGTCCTGGTTCATGACACGTGACTCAGAACTGTCTAAAGCTCCATTTCCAGGCATCCTATTTCCTTTTTGGACTCTATGAGCACCTGTACTCACACTTTCACATGTGTGCATACACACACACACACACACACACACACACACACACACATACAGTTAAAAAATAAAATAAAATTTAGATGGTTGTGTGGAACATGTCTTTAATCCCAGCAGTTGAGAGGCAGAGTAAGGCAGATTTGAGTGACTCTGAGACCAGCCTAATTTTTATAGTGTTGGGGGCAGAGGTCTCTATAAACACTATGACCAGCAGAGTGTGACTCCATGAGAGACAAAAATAAGGTCAATGCAACATGACTCAGTAGCATCTGATGTCCGGATAGCTTATTTTAGGCATATTTGAGCACAACACAATTTGGGGGAAAAAAGTGTCCTGGTGATAATTAATTCAATCCCATGTGCACTACAAAGCTTAAGACATGACAACATCAAAACTCTTAAAAAGTACAAGTGGCATCTTTTATAAAGACAAGTTCTATAAATAATACTAGTTTTGACACCGAGGGAGTAAACTGAAGCAGACAGCTGATGGAGAGTCTGTATTGATAGTGGCTGACAGGGGTGGATCCCGATACCTACAGGGACTGACTGCTGCCTATGGAAGCCAGTGGTGAGAGAAGTTACTCAGAAGACTTTTCACTAAGGGAACAAAGCTTATTTTACTGGGACTGGCACTCCCTGTGGCCAGTGGAAAAACTATGAACTCTTTTAATTCTTTAAGGCCAACAAGAAAGAGAAAGGAAGAGAGAAAATTCATACACACACACACACACACACACTGAGTGGATGAAACAAAAGACAGAGTTCAATAACTTCATATACACATGCATATACATACATACATACATAACTACAAATACATATACACATTCACACATAGAATGATTAGAGCAAAGCTCCAGCAAGCAGGCTCCTAGCATTTCACATATACATATATACATACATACTATATACATAATACATACATGCATACACACACACACACAATTGGTAGATGGAGAAAGCTCCAACACACACCCAGACAAGCTTTACATATATACAGATGTTTACATAGTTGATGGATGGAAGGAACAATGTTCCAACCCCCACTCTGTTTTTAATTCCATAGCATATATATCCCACCAATATCTTTTCAAACAGCATAAAATTACAATTTGATTACATTTTAGTTTTCTTCTAGTAAATGATTATGAAAAAACAGTGTGTTTCCCCAATAACTTTACAGAAATAACATTATGTAGTACAAGTAAAAAAAAAAAAAAAAAGAAATTACCTCCAAGAACCCCACCCACATTCATACCTAAGCCATTTGTAATAGATTAACAAGGTGTAAGCAAAGGAAGTGGTTTCCTCAGCCAGTTTCTCTTACTAGCAGGCAGCAATTTGCAGTTACAAAGAAAGGAGCAGTTATTTTATTATTTATCTTTAAAAGTTATCTTGTAAGAATCCTAAAAGAATCACAAATCTAAACTTTTATATAAAAATCAGTCATATCTACCTTAAATCCTCAGAATGCATATCTACTTTTCAGCAGTTCTTAATAAATCATATCAGGAAGCTGAGGGCAAACGTGGGCATAAGAAATCAAGCATCAGCAGTCCAGCCTCTGAGAGTCGCGTCAGCCTGTTCTGGCATTGTTCTTGTTCCCAGACCATAAAAGGCCTCTAGCTTATCTATTAAAGATGAAGATAAAATAGCTTATCTATTAAAATTCTTTCTGAATTTCAAATTGTTCCTCAAGATTTTCTACATCAGAGCCAGTAGTAAAAACATCTTAACCTAGCATCACTAACAATTTTATTTTTCCAAATGTTTTCTGAGGGTGGAGGTCATGACTGACAACCTATATGTCTAAGTTCTTCTCTGGGGTGGTGATTGAATCATTGATCGGCTCCAGCAGCAACGCCCAAAAGAGATCAAGCATTAATGTTGTGAGTGCCAGAGAGTTTTGATATAGTTCTTAGATTAAGATGGATGTGAGGTGCCAGGCAGTGGTGGCGCATGCCTTTAATCCCAGCACTTGGGAGGCAGAGGCAGGCGGATTTCTGAGTTCAAGGCCAGCCTGGTCTACAGAGTGAGTTCCAGGATAGCCAGGGCCACACAGAGAAACCCTGTCTCGAATAACAAACAAAATCAAACAAACAAAAAACAAAACAAAACCAAAAAAGAAGGATGTGAGGGCAGCAAGTAGAGAACTTTGTAAAACCACGAAGTCCTCAGGATATGTGTCCCCTGGGCCACGCCACACCGAGGCCCACCCATCGTGGCTGTGGTAACCATGGACCGAATTCCATGAGATCTAAAGCCTTTTGTCGTTCCTCCTGCCTGGCCCTTGGCACAGGCTCATGGTAAAGGAAGCTCGTGACAAGGGCCTAGGGAAGGATAATGCTATAGATTAACTGAGATAAACAAGCTCTTGATACCGGGTCTGGTCAAAGCCTGTGTGGTGTGGCCATAGGGAGAGCCAGACCGCGCAGAGGTTACGGAGCTGTAAACCACCTTGCTCGCAGCCTCCTGAGAAGAAAACAAGTTGTGCATCCCTCCTTTGAAGACTCAAATTCCTGGTTTCCCTCCTGCTTATCTGTGAGCACAAGGACCTACAGGCCTCCTAAGACATAGTGAGGTCCAGACCAGCCAAGGCTACATTGTGAGCGAGACCTTGTCTCAAAAAAGAAAATTAATTTAATGTGAGAGAAGAAGAGTTGAATATATCTGAAGTACCGAGTGATCCCTGCAGACATTTCCCCTGAGCTTTGCTTCTGGTGAGTCTCTACTTAGGATGCCCAGTTTGTTCCTTTGCCTGCATGGTTTATGGCTGCCTCCAGGCCTATGTTTTGTGCCTTTGTTTTTTGTCATTGTTATGACACATTCCACCCTGTTGTCCTTTGTTCCCTTCTGCCTTCCCTCCCCTCCTCTGCCCCTCCTGGTGGTTTCCTTCTTCTCCACACAATGTTTCTCCTTTCATGACACATGTGTTCTATTACCTTGTCTTCTTTACCCCCCCCCCCAACTCGCTATAGGTCTATTCCTCTCCGCTCTTCATAATACCATTTCTACTCTCATGTGATATGTTTATCACATTTTCTTTCCTATGAGGAATATACTTATGTATGTAAATATATACTCTCTAAATTTGACCTATTTCATTTAGCATAATGACCTTCAATTCGATCCATTTTCCAAAGCATGTCATAATTTCTTAACTCTTTAACTATGAGTACAACTCTGCTGTAGATATGTACCACGTTTGTTAATTTGTCTGTTGATAGACACGTAGTTTGTGTCTGATTCCCTATTATCATCTATTGTTAATTATGCAGTAAAAGCATGACTGTGCAGGGGTATATGTGATATGCTGACTTAAGCGGTCTTCAACTATGTACGCAGGAGCCATGAGGCTGAGTCACACTGTGGTCCGACTTTAAGGTGTGTGAAACACCTTCAGACTGATTTCCATTATGGCTGCATAGGATTCCATTCTCACCAGCAGTATATGATTTCTCTTTCCTCATATTCTCATGGTGCTTTGTACCATTTTGACTTTAGTTGCTATGGGTGGGATGAGATGTAATGTCAAATCAGTTTTTATTTGTGTTTTCCTAAGGATCACCCCTTCCTTCCCATAACAGTCTGTCTATATCATTCATCATCTCATTTGTTAATTGGCTGGGTTTGTTTTGGGTTTTGCTCTGTATTTTGTTTTGTTTTGGGTTTTTTTTTTTTTTTTGGTTTTGTTGGGGGTTTTTGCATTCAATTTTAGGAGTCCTTCGTAGATTCTTAATGTCATCTTTCAGACGTTTACATGGCATAGATATTTTCCCCTTTATTCTTTAGAGTCTCTTTACTCTTGTGTCTGTTTCCTTCGCCATGCTTTTTATTGTAATGAATCCTATTTGTGAATTCTTAGATTGTTTCCTGAAACCTTTCCATGCAGTCCTTGACTATACCTGGGTCTGGCAGATGTTGGCCTGCTTTTCTCCAGAACTCTCAGAGTTTAAGGTCTTTGATCCTTTTTTTTTTTTTTTTTTGCATGATTAGAGATACAGATCTAGTTTTGGTTCATATATGAAATTCCAGTATCAGTATCATGGCCTCGTTTATTGAAGAGGCTATCTATTCTCCAATACATGTTTTTGGCATATTTCAAAGATTGGGTGACTTGTCATTATGTGTGGATTTATTTCTGGCTCCTCTATTTTATTCCATTGGTCTATATGTCTTTTTTCATGATGCAAATAACTTCTCTCTTAATCTTGCTGAAACCTGTATTTTTTAATTAATTTTAAATTAATTCTTTGAGAATGTCATACAATGTGTTGAGTCCCAGACCTCGGAACAAAGGGCTGAATTGATATTTAACATGCCAAAGTAGACCTGGCATCCAGTTCTCCCAGAATCACTCGGCCCCTACCTGGCAAACCCTGCCCTCTACCCTGAATTTTCCAGCCCAATGTCTGGGCTGCCCTTTCCCCAGAAGCTCTTCCATATATAATCCAGACATTGTTTTGTCTCTTCTTCCTTCTCTCTCTCCTTTCCCTCTCTCTGTACATGTTTTCTCTCTCGTTTTCTTCTCCCACTCCTCCCTCCCGCCCCATGGCAACTTCCCTAGAACCTGCTCAAAAGCTGCTTCCCTTAAGCCTTCCTACTTTCATTTGGATTAAATTGGCCCATTTAATTGGCAGAGAAATAACTTATCACAAGGTATTTTGATCATATCTATCTACCCCTCCTCCAACTCCTAAATCCATTTCCCTATATACCCAATTTAATAAACTCTCTCTCTCTCTCTCTCTCTCTCTCTCTCTTTCTCTCTCTCTCTCTGTCTTTCTCTCTCTGTGTCTCTGTCTCTCTGTCTCTGTCTCTCTTTCTCTCTCTGTCTCTGTCTCTCTCTCTCTTTCTCTATCTGTCTCTCTCTCTCTCTGTCTCTGTCTCTCTCTCTCTCTCTCTCTGTCTCTCTCACCCTAGCCCCCCTTCTTTCTCTCTAATGCAGTTTTTACAAAGTAACAACTACTCTCCAGTGTGGGACTTACCCTGGGGTAAGTAGTTGAAATACCAAGGGTAACACCCTTAAAGAAGACTGAGTCTCCCTCTCCCAGCACCTCTCAAATGTCATTAGCTCCTCAGGATAGAGTTCAGATTTTGTGCTCAGATGCCCTGCTCCATGCTGTTATTTTGTCTGGCTTGAGATTACACACATCTTGTGCATGCAACTTTCATTTTGGAAGTTTAGTTTCTTTCTGTCTTACTAGGTTTGTTTTTCTTTTTTTCTTTTTTTTTTTTTTTAAGACATGCTCCTTCTATGAAGCCCTGATTGTCCTGGAACTCTCTAGCTTTCTATATGGACCTGCCTGGGCTTGACCTCACAAAGATCTTCTTGCCTGTCTCCCCAGTGCTGGATTAAAAGTGCACCACTAAGCCTGGCTACCTGTAGCTCTTTGTGTAGGAGTGAAGTCTAATGAGCTTCCCCGTCCCATCCCACCCCTGCCCACATTAACATGTCTGTGGACATATTCTTATGCCTTTATCCTTAACCACTCAGCCAAATTTTCTCTGTCATGATAAAAAATACAGCTCGTGATAAAAATAATTTTGTTTTCAAGGGGAACTATTATAAGCAGAAATATCAAAAATTGTGGCTCGTTGAATGGGAAATAGTAACTGGAAGACTGACCGTAAATGGCAGAATTTCAAACTCCAAGCATTCATCTCAATAATTAAAAGAATCTACTAGTCCTTGCACCTGGGTTGGGATCAGAGAGCCATTCACAAGGTCCTGTAGTAAACTGTTGGCGGAAGTCCTCATTTTGTGGTCACAGACATTTAAATGTGCCTTTCTTTAACCTTGAGAATTATGGCCCATTCCTCAAACGCTCAGCATACCTGCAAGTAGTTAATAGAGCAGAACAGTTTTGATTCATTGAAAGTGGTTGGTGAAGAAATGTTCAGGCATGCGATCCAAGCAATATTGAGACCCATTTGAAAAACAGGCTTTCAACAGGCAATAAAGTAGAGACTCCCTGATGAGTTTCAGCAGAAGCAATGACAGAGAATTATCATTGCTCTCTGTGCCTAAAGCATCGATGGTACTGAGCACCAGTGACAGGTAAGCCAAGTTTTTTTGTTTTTTTTTTTTTTTTTTTTAAGAAGGAAAATGTGGAAATAGTCCTAAATACACTTCTTGATGACAAAGTCAGGAATCAGCTTTAAGCTACTGATCACAAATGAATGGGTAGCATATGTGCTGACAGAATCAACCCTGGGTTACACGTAGGACTTGGAACCAACCAGAAACAAAAGAAATACAAGAGCTTTGGAATCATGAAGGATGGATTTTTCTGCTATGATTTGTCATTGCTGTGGAGTGTAATTAATTATATCCACCTGTGTCTTTCATCTCTGTATTGCTGGATGGAGGTTTAAAGCTAGAAGGCAGTGGTTCTTTTTGCCAAATAGGCTTGTGTTCATTCCCTACCTTTGTTGCCATTCTCTCCGTGCTGGCAGAGGGGAATTTGGCCTCTTCTGCCATCTGAGACAGAAGACAACTGCATGGGTTAGCGTACAGCTCTTTATTGCAATGGGGTCCATCCAGGAAATCGATAATGGATACAGGCACAAAATAATAAATATGAACCCCAGATCCTGAAGGCAAGGTGTCTCACAAGCAACAGGTCCTGAATTACATAGAACATTATTGTAAACCCAAGCCACGCCTGAATTAAAGCCAAACTTAAAAAGCAGTGTTGTGTATGTAATTTACTCATCTAAAAGCATAAACAATGCAGACACATGAACTTAGACACAAAGGACAAAGCTAAATGGATACAAAAATGAGATTTCACTTTCCGTCATTGATATCTGTTCATTCCTGGAAGGTTCAGTGTTTAGGTTTTATCTTCTGGTTTTCAGAAAGTAGTGCATTCTTAAAATATTAACAGAGGAATTCTCACTTTTCTGTTTCACTGGAAAGATTTCCTTTCCTTTCTCCATGCCCAAATATAAATTGCTTACTTCTTGTTCAAAAATCTTGCTTTTGAAATATGTGCTGTCTGTCCTAGTCCCACATTTCTGGGCAAAGTACCTGGTAAGAATATAATGTCAGAGAGAAGTAAATAAAAATCACTAAATATAAAAGAGTTAGATAGAGGTTGACGTAGGTGGATTGACAGAAGACTGTTTAGGTGGTGCAACCTTAGCTAGGACATTAACAAATATATTGTTTGCCTTTCATTAGCTTTTACTCTCCCAGGAGAGACTTCCTGACTTGCCTGAAGCCCCTCAAGGTTGATAGACTCTCCAAACAGTATGGCATCCAAAATTCATTTAATCAAACTTACTACAGATATTCTCTTGTGGTACTGTGGAACTGACAAATAATAGGTGTTGTGGAGAAATGAGGAAATTATTAGCACTATTCTACCTCTGAAGAATTAAGATATGTCCCAAAGCTGTAACTTCTGGGCATACAATAGATCTGTGTAAAAAGTTCAGATATTTTGAATAACAGGCAGAAGCCGTGAGAGGAGTCAGTGACCTAAGATCATTAGGAATGCTTTCTAGAAGAGAGTGAATGGGACCTAAATAATGAATGGGGTTTGAAAGATAGAAACAGGAAAGACAAAGTCTTATGGAAATGTAGAGACTCTGACTCAGGAAATCTACCCAGTCGTTTCCTCCATAAATATGAGACTGTACCAAAGTTAGCACTTCAAACAAGCTCACTGCTGGCCTGTGACTCCCAAGGATACCAGACAATGCAATCTTGGTGACGCTTCCAAACACAGAGGATGCTTAATTGGGAGATACTCTTTCCACAGCTCTTCAAAGTCACGTGGTTTTGTGTTGATCATAAAACCACTGTGATTTGGATCATTTTCTTTTAAGTTACATTGGACAAAATTATAGGGTGATGCCTATAACTCATATGCTTATTAAATCTTGGTAGCTCGAGGAGTTATATTCAGACCAATTCCGTTTGGTGCATCTCAATACCACTACCTTTGGTACAAAAGGAAAACTCTCAGAAAGGTAGGAATAAATGAGGCACTAGCTCTTCTCTCTACCATCAGTTTTAAGCACTGGACAGATACAAGCATGATTGGAGTGAGGTTTAAGAGGCAGTTTATGACCACCCATATGTTTTGGCCTAGTTTTCAATATTTTGTTGAGAATAATGGGCAAAGCTTCCATTTTAAAAAGATAAACCCAAACTGTTTGTCTGCTGTTGTCTTTGTACCTAGATGAGTGAAACTATGCAAAAATAAGGGGAGAAGCCTGGTAAGTTCTTCAGTTATAAATAATGTAGAGAGTCCTTGTGGGAGTGCAGGTTAACGGCCTCGATAAGAATAACACTTATACATCATGTGTGGAAAAGTGTGAAAAGATGAATCTTGTTTCCTTTAGCTAGTAGATGGCAAGAGGAAGGAGGCATAAGGATCTTGCCTGGAGATGTGTGCACTCTTAGTTATATGTGTGGAGCTGAGTAAACAGACGGCAGATGGTGAAGGCCAGGTTTCTTACTATGAGGAGTGGGGGCTTATAGACAAGAAAGAAAGGAAGGATTCTTGTATAGATGGAAATAGGTGAGATAGAGACATCTTTATGAATTAAGAGTTAGCTTTATATAGATACAGGTGGTAACACAGACATACTGAGTTGTATGTGCATACCAATCTTAGGTTCTTCATAGATATGTATATGTGTGTATATATGTATGTATATATATATATATATATATACATATATATATATATATTCATATACACTCACACACATGAGTGTGTGTGTGTGTGTGTGTGTGTGTGCGTGCGCGCGCGCGCACGCGTGTGTGTTCTGGTAGCAGTAAGTATCCTATACCCAACATCTTGCTTCCTAACATTGTTCTTCAATCAAAGGAACCAATGATCCACAGAGGAGTAGCTGATTTGGGCTTTAGCAAAGGGTTTTACACAGTGAACTTGGCACATTTTGTTGTATCAACATATCTAAGAAAGTGAAAAAAAAAAAAAAAAGATGGAGTAAAGGAGACAGGAACTAAAGTGAGGGTTTCCCAGTGGCCAAAGTTAAAGTAATTTAAGCAAAATAAATCTATTCTTACATAAATAATTAAAATAATTACAAAATTAATGAGGGAAAGAGACAAATCTCTCACATAATTCCAAATAATTAATGTACAGACCCAATCCTCAGAGACAGAGCAAAACCTCACTTTCATTAAGTATTAGAGAGAGTGAATTCCTTCCACACAAAGGCAGCAAAGGGAAGAAAGGCTGGCTTGTCAGTGAAGAACCTGGAAAACAGCGCCACAGCTAGCTGCCAAGGTCAATAACCAGTGGTTAAAACAACTCTGTTGTGACTGTGTAATAAAAATGGGTTCTTACCTTTTTGATCTACCTTCTCCAAACCCATAATTCACCGAATTCCAATAGAGAGGTCTGTTACAAGATAAGTGACTGGCATTTCCCAGAAATGTCAAGATAATCAAAAATGAGGAAGGTCTGAGAAATGATTACAGCCAAAAGACACCAAAGGAGACATGATGCGTAATTGCAAGTGTGATGGTAGATGAGATCCTGACACATTAGGTTAAGTCTTAGACAAGGCAGATAATGCACAATGCTATAACTAATAAGAATGTGTCCTGTTTTTATCCTAACTGATACCAATACATTATAGTTATATATGGTACTTATAATAAGAGCAACTAGGTGTGGGATCTATGAGAACACTACACTATTTTTGTTTGTCTGTTTTTCTCCTAAAAAAAGGACTGCTAAAATAATTTAAGAGCTGAAGTTAGTAAAGGGCTGGCTGAGTTTAGACCCTCACCACATAAAAAGCCAGAAATTGCGGTACACAACTATAACCCCATGGCAAAGAAGGCAGAGTAGGCTCTGGGGCTCATTGGCCGGCCATCCCAATCAAATGGATTCAAGTTCAGTGAGAGGTCCCATCCCCCAAAACAAGGGAGCAAGCAAGTTAGGAAGACATCCAACATTGTCTCGTGGTCTCTACACATATATGCACACATGTGCACATACCTTCATATACACACAAACATATGCACATTAACACAAAAGCAACAAAATAAAGGAGGAGATTAGGAATTTGTTTAGAAGTATTTAAGAATCCTAAAAGATATACATGTATGATATTGTCAAAGTATAAATAGAGTTTAAAGTGTCTAAGAAATGTGGCAAATGTTTAAGAAATGTTTAAAAAGTGGCAGAGGATGGCCTTGTTGGACATCAGTGGGAGGAGAGGCCTTTGGGCCTGAGGGTGTTCAATGCCTGAGTGTGGGAGAATGCCAGGGCAGGAGGACTAAAGTAGGTGGGTGGGGGAGCACCCTCATAGATTCAGGAGGAGTGGATGGGTGGGGGAGCACCCTCATAGATTCAGGAGGAGTGGATGGGTGGGGGAGCACCCTCATAGAGGCAGGAAGAGTGAGTGGGTGGGGGAGCACCCTCATAGAGTCAGGAGAAGTGGATGGATGGGTGGGGGAGCACCCTCACAGAGGCAGGAGGAGGGGGGGATCGGATAGGGGTTTTCTGAAGGGGAGACCTGGAAAGGGGAAAACATTTTCAATGTAAATAAGGAAAATATCCAATCAAAAAAGTAAAATAAAATAAAAAATAATATTTAAAAAACCAAACAAACAAAAATAAGAACTCCAGACAAACCAACCAATTTTAAGTGCATGAGGATCAGTGTAAAGGAAATATTGCAGGCCATTGAGATAGTTCAACAGGTAAAGACACTTACCAGCAAGCCTGGCAATCATAACCCACACAAGGAAGGAAAGAACCAATTTCCATGAGTTGTTCTATGATCTTCATACCTGTGCTATGGCATGCACATACATCCCCCAAGTGCACACATATACATATATGTATTCATATGAATGCAAAGTAAGTAAATGCACAAAAGATTTTTTAATATTGTTACTTGATCTGCCTATGGTAGCCAGAAGCAGGTGGATCTCTGTAAATTGAAGGTCAGCCTCATCAACACAGTGAATTCCAGGCTAGCTGGGGCTGCATAGTAAGACCCTGCCAAAAGAAAAAAGGAAAATAGGGGTGAGGGGGGAAGAAAGGAAGAAATGGGGGAAGAAAGGAAGGAAGAAGTGGGGGTGGGGGCTTGAGAGAGGGAGGAAAGAGGATAGTGAGACTTAACTGATATCTGAAATGTAAACTTACAAGTTATAATGAAAGTGAGTTCAAAATGTTCTCTGAGTTACTAAGTTTCTACCTGAGTGTATTTAACCTCAAAGGTTACATTTCTGCTATAGCTTCCAGAACTTGGCAAAGGTTTGATTTAAAGTGAGAAAAAGAAGCAGATGCCACAAGGTTGAGGCCAGGCAGACAGACAGAGCCAAACCCAAACTGTGTCTTCATTTGGGGAAAGCAGTCTTCGGTAATGCATAATGGAATGGCTGCAGCTGCTGTATTAGTTAAACTTTTTCTCACAGAGATTCCCAATGGAAACCATTTGGAGGAGGAAAGATGTATTTTAACTAATAGTTCCAAAGATCAGCTCGTTCCCTTGTTTCAGGCTGAGTGAAGACAGAACATCAGGGTTTGGTAGAGCAACTTATTTGCCTGATGGAGACTGGGAAGAAGAGAAAGACAAAACAGAAGGGGCCAGAGACAAGATGCCCTACAAAGGCACACTCCCAGTGGACTTCCTCTTCCCACCAGGCCCCACCTTTTGAATTCCCAGCACCTCCCAATAAAGCCATCTCCCCCACGCCCACCCCAGACTATGACTCTAGTCTGCCTCATTGTTAATATCAGATCCCCTGCCTCTCAATGCTTGTCCCACTAGCTGGGAGCTGTGTTCTAGTAAAATTTCCTTACAGAAGTAAGCAAGCAGGGCTATCATGTGATAATCTCTGATTTACGTCAGAATTTGGATGCCGGTGTAAAATATAACTCAGATGTTATCAATACTTTACCAGACTGTTTCCTGAATCTAGAAAGGTCACTGGAGAGGCATGGGAGGCAGAAATGGATATGAAGCAAGGTGAGCAGACACCAAAATATCCTAACATTACGTTTAGTGTGGAGAGCTGTATTTTTTAATAGGGGCCTATAAGAGTTTGTTCAAGAGGGGTTTGACAGTAGTAGCAAAACTGTGATGTGTTATTTCCTAGAAAGGCTTTCCCTGATTATTTTCTAGCAGCAGTCACGTGTGTGCACACATGTGCATGTGTACGTGTGTGTGTGTGTGTGTGTGTGTGTGTGTGTGTGTGTTTTGTTGAGGTCTTTCATCTTAGGTTAAAGAACACTGAAGGATATGGTGGGATATTTGCCTCTTCTCCCTAGTATAGGCTGATCTTTCACTTATGTAAATGTACTCAGGCTCTTTTGAAGTCTTATTCCCAAAAGAAAAACAACAAGTTGAAAATCAAGTTGATGGTCTCCTATTCTAGGATACAGAAGACAGAAATGCAAAATATTGTTTAACTAATGACTTGATCAATGTATCAAGGGCTTGTCCTCTTTCCTATGTTCTGCATGCTGAAAGCACATTCCTAGTGGTTTTATTGTGTTCAGTGTCTATTCACAGAATTGTATCCTTGCTTTAATTGAGTATTTTCATATTGACTACTTGGGAAAAATATTAAGACATGCTGGGGCTTGAGAGATGGCTCAGAGGTTAAGAGCACTGATGGCTTTTCGGCTTTTCTAAAGGTCCTGAGTTCACTTCCCAGCAACCACATGGTGGCTCACAACCATCTGTAATGGGATCAGAAGCTCTCTTCTGGTGTGTCTGTAAACAGCAACAGTGTACTCCTATACATAAAATGAATAAATAAATCTTGAAAGAAAGAAAGAAAAAAGAAAGAAAGGAAGGAAGGAAGGAAGGAAGGAAGAAAGAGAGAGAGAGAGAGAGAGAGAGAGAGAGAGAGAGAGAGAGAGAGAGAGAAAAGCTAAGAATAGCTAGCTCCTAAAGCCAGATTTAAATTTAAAAATATGGCAATTGTTCTTGTGATGAATAAGAAAGATATTGATGGAGAGGGTAAGATCTTCAGTGTGGGATGTGTGTGTGTGTGTGTATGTGTGTGTGATTGTGAATACATAACATTTGGATATAATAGGAGCAAGAAATTAATAATAGAAATTTTTATATCAGTGTATTCAAATTTGGAGACAAACTATGTTGATTGTTCAGTAAGTTATATTCAAAGGTTTTGCTAGTATAAATATTTGGGAGATTTGGGGATGACTCTGATGTTAAGAGTACTCACTGCTCTTCCAGAGGACACAAGTTCAATTCCCAGTACCCATGTGGATGGGCACATAGTCACAGATAATTCCAAATCCAAGAGCTCTGACACACTATTCTGCCCTCCTCTGGCACCTGTACACATGTGGCATACACTAACCCTGACACATAAACATAATAATAAAATTAAAAAATTAATCTGAAAAGAAGAATTCTTTGTCAAATGCTTAGTACATACCAGGCCTTTTCCTGGGTTCCTTCTATAAAGCATTTTATTCAAGCCTCAAAAATGTAGTGTTATTTTTATACTCAGTTTACAGATAGACAAAGTAGTTCAAGATTCGTCTAAGATCAAGTACTTAATAGATGGTAAAATGGTTAGCATTTGACTCAAATCATATGATACTTATTTTTTTTTTACTAATAGCATACTCTTTAAGATTCACATGTATGCAAATCATGACCTTACCTTTCTTTTTACACTATTTACCAATAGACCCAAAAAATAGTATTAAAAATTTAAGAATTTATCAGGCTTGTATATCAGGTGCCTTGTGTTTTTAATTCTCTCCACTCAGGAGGCTGAGGTACTTAGACTTCTGTGAGTTCAAGGCCAGGCTGGTCTACAGATGGAGTTCCAGACCAACCAGAGCTTCACAGTGAGATCTGGTTTTAAAAAAAAACAAAAATAAAAATTATAAGTTGGCAGTCAATTAACTATCAGAGTCCCCAGTGACAAGATAAATGACAGGGAAGGCTCTTGGAAGAGACCATGGCACAAAAGGTGATTCTTTCCCAATTCTCAGCAGGCTTTATGAGCAGAACCTACTGTGTGTTATTCATTACTTTCCAAGACATAAGAAAAGGGGGAGAGAGCAGCCTGACAATCAAGCCACAGCCAGCAGTGTTGGAGAGATGATGCTGAAATAGACAGATGGATCCTGGTTCGGCTGGACCCAGATAGGACAGAGATTCTTGCCACAGAGAGCTAGAAGTTCAGAACTAGAATCAGGTGCCCACTGCCATCATCCTTGCATGCCTGGTAAAGGCATAAGGCAACAGTGGGCAGGGATTTTTTTATTCCTGGAACAAGCTCACTGGAGAATTTTCTATGTCTATTCTGTAGCTTATAGTTTGTGCATTTGATTTGGATGTTTTATAACATTTCTAACTAATCAAGGCCCTCAGTAGAACATGGGGTGGGGGAGCTTGATGTATAAGAATTCTTCTTGAATAATTTATTCTCGGGATTTTAGAAAATGCTAGCATGAAGATACAGCAGAAAATAAGCTCAGGTTCCCTACCATGACACAAAGAAGTGGCAGTTTATTCAGATATATGGCATCTTCACCATCTGGAACATGCCAATATATTGTAGAGTGGTGTCTGGAGGTCTGGAGGGAAGAGTAGATCCTCTATGGCCTTGGAAATGCTGAGCCTTCTGGCTGGAAGTATAGCTTTAGCAAATGCCTGCAGAGATTGATAAACCTCCACAATAACTGTTTTCAAGCAGGATCACTGAACTAGATGATACGGTGACTGAAAAGGATTCACTCAAATAGGAGACTGAAAGGCAGAGACCATCCTGTGGTATTGGGAGCACCACACAGGTAGGACACAATAGACCGTTAAAGCTCTTCCTGGGAACTGTCTTGTGTCTATGCCACAGGGCAGGTTGTGTCAATCTTTAAATATATTTGATTTGGAATATCCCATTTGAGGGAAATACTACAAAGGCAAATGCAAGGGTGGTAGATGACATTTCAATCCAGAGAATGTGCCAGTTAAGTGAGTGTTCTGGGATCCCAAGGCTGACTAGGATTTGAAATGTCTGCCTCTAATACAGCAGTTTCAACTAACAGGAGTGTAATATGACCTCCAAATAAATTTAAATTTTCTATCATGCACCTTAAAATAGGTTTAAAAAAAAAAAAGTATGTGAAAGTCTTACATTTCATTTAATCTAATGTCTAAAATATTATTTCAATTTATGAGTTCAAGTTATGATTAATACAAAATAAAATGATGTATTTGACATTCTTTTTTATTCTATATATACTTGAACTCTGGTGAGAGAGAGAGAGAGAGAGAGAGAGAAAGAGAGAGAGAGACACACAATCATAAACATATTAGGACTAGCCACATGTTTAATGTTCAATAGCTTTGTGAGTGTACAAGCCTCTGAACAAATGGTATATAACTAGAGCTTTGCTATATTCCCAAGTGATCTGTGTAATCATCACTATCCCCATCCCAGGCACCATCATCACCACCATCACCAATACTATCCTATCACCAACACCATCACCACCATCACAGATACCATTACTGCCTTCACCAACATCATCATCAATACTATGACCAATATTATCACCACCATCACTATCATTACCACCATCAATATAACCATCATAGTCATGGTCACTGAAGAACTTGTTCACTCATGCTCAGTTTCATTCAAGGTACACTGAATTAGAATATAAGAATATAGTCTTTAATAAGTGAATCCTGATCATTCACATGCACATTAAAGATTTAGATACTCTGCCCTAAATAATGAAAATTAGAGTATCTGAAAATCATTGTAGAAACAAAAGATGTATGAGTTCTAAGGAAGGCCCTAGAGAACAATGCTGTAGTAATAGAAGTCATGTATGGACTCAAGAATACAATGGTGACAACAAACAAGAGTTTGAAGAGGAGAGTTAGAATTTGAAAATCATCACCAAGCAGTTTCAAGCAAAGACTGAAAGTGTAGTGGCCGGGAAATGTTAGTGGAACCCAAAAAACAGACAGGAGCCAATCTGATGAAACACTCAGCAGGGTCTTTATTCTATTCTAGCTAGCTCGCTCTCCCCTACCCCCCAATGCACCACAATCACCGGGGTGGTTTTAGTGGTGGGGGAGCCCTGAAGGTCTATCGGGCAAGGATTTATATTAAGCAGCAAGCAGGAAGTACATGTGCAGGAATCTAATTGGAAAGCTACTGTGCCTTTTAATGTAAATGGCTGGTGCTGGGACTTCTATATCATAAACTTAATTTCTGTTCCCCTTTACATTGGTGGTCATTAGGCAGGGGGTGGGTTTGTAGCATGGGGTACAGGTTTGTTGGGGGAATAACTTGGAGACACTGGTCTTGTTGGGGATTAGCCTAGAGACTGGAGCTAGGCTTGGGTTTTGTAGGGGGACAACTTGGAAACTAATGTGAGATACCAGCCTGTTAGTTTACCTGAGTTCAAACTTAGGACAGGTTATTTAAACTGGAGTCTGAACTTAAAAATTTGCTACCTCAAAAGAAAACTTGAATGTAAAAGAGAGAGTGGGGCAGAAACTGAGTTCAGCTTACTTTTGGCGTTGAAGAAGAATGACATCACTTGTGGTATAACTTAAAAGCACACCACCCAAGCAGGAATTACAGAAAATTTGTTTTTCAATGATGCTGTGAAGGACTCATATAATGTTTCTCCTTTTGTCTTCCACTCATCTTCCTTCCTCTGGTCACCTATTTCAAATAATGATAGCTCTGGCTACACAGAGACTTTGGAGGACATTTGGGTGGGAACAAGCCTGAAACCTTATTATTGAAAATTTTAATGTGGATTCAGAGCTAAGGCTGAAAACTGAGCATCCTTAAGCAGCTTGGCTGAGCACCTTATGCTGGTGGTCCTGCTTCGTGGAGCATGTCACGCTTGACAGTGTCTGCAAAGCGGTGTGCAGTGCTCGGATGCTGCAGGTCTTCCGTGACTAGGAAGCATCTATTTAATCATAAGAGCGTCTCTCATGCAAATGTTATTTACTCGCCTTTTCAATGGCGTCATCTGCTGTCACTAATTGGATTCAAGAGAACATAGACGTTTTTCCTGGGAGCCTCAATCATATGTTGGGATTCAGAAGAGTCCATTTAATTTTCTGAGCAGAGGTGATGGACTTTCAAGAAGGACCTGGTTGATTTAGCAAACTGAGTGTTTTCGTGTCTGAACGAAAGCCTAGATATGTGTAACCACGTATTCAAGTTGGAGTTTTCATAATCAAGTCAGTATCAGAAACATAATTGGCACCAAATAAAAACAGGGGTAGATGGCAAGATAACTGCATGAATATCAATGTGACAGTTATTTCCATTTCTCCTACTTACAGTTGATAGAAATTGCTCTAAATGTGACTATTTTTGATTAAATTAATCAGCTATTTCAATAAAATCTATTTCACTTGTTTATACAAATTAATTTCTTTATTTCATATTGGTTGATCTACTCAGAGGTTCATTTCTGTAAGTTGAGGCATAAAGAGAGACTACTATTGGTGAATTGTGTGCCAATGGTCTATATTTTTAGTGTAACCTTTCTCAAGGAGAAAAAAAGAAATAGAAAATAACCCTTTAAGCAATTTCATACTAGATTACTTCTGTCCTCTTTGGACAAGACCCACACAGAGAAAATTATATGTTGCGTGACCTGACACACACACACATACAGTCATCAGACTTAATGTTCTTATAGTTTGGGACCCATCATTAGACATGTGGATACATACTGGGTGCCAATGACTCGTCTAAGCTGAAGCAGGTACAGTTCAAAAAGACTCTTTTCTGAGTCACTTTCCTTTGGGGGTACTTTCACCCAGATATTGATTATTTAATCATATTATGAAACCTGTGATCACAAATGAATGAAGAAAGTATAAGGAATGAAATGAACAATGGTCCAGTTCTGACAGGATCATGACTTTAGACTCTGGAGATGTTTAGATTGAGTCCTGAATGCTGAAAGGACTTGAAACGGAAAAATGCTGTTCTCAACAAAATATTAGCAAGGCCAGGACTATAGGGTAAAGCCCTGTAAGGAGTATTGAGACCAGTACTGTAAGAGTAAGTTGGGCTGAGTTCTGAAAGGCTTTACCTTTTCTAAGAAGTGTGGTTTTGATCAGTGTGCCACAGGCACCTACCTGCAAAATGGTTCTGAGCAGTGGACTGCAATAAGTAAATGTAATTTTCAAATCTTGGCTTGTGAAAGACAGAACTCAGCCAGCATGCTGGCACATACCCTAATCCCAGCACTCGGGAGACAAAAACAATAGAATCACAAGTTTGAGGCCAAGTTGACCTGCATAGCAAAAGCCTCCTTCAAAAAGAAAAAAAGAAAGGAAATTATAAGTTGTAATAAAAGGAGCTGTGCAAGGGTCATTTTTATTTTATTTTGACAGGGTCTCATTCTAGAGCCCTGGTTAGCTGGAGACTCAATAGACAGACCAAGTTAGCCTTGAAATCACATCTATCCACCTATACCTTTGCCTCCCAAGTGATGGGATTAAAGGTGTGCCTCAGCATGCCTGGTTCAATGGCTAGATTTTAATGTGAGAAGTTAATGAACTGGAAGAATCCAAGAGGAGACTTAAGTTTCCAGCTTTCAAACACTGTGGGCACCCTGGCATTGATAGGGAAATGGAGAACCACCTAATTGGCCCAGTAAATGCTGGGAGACCAACTTCCTGTCTTTACTTCCTGTGTTTACCTCCTAGTTTAGCTCCACCTCCATCTCCAAGAGTGAAGGTGGCCAGTTCAAGGGTTGGAGTTGAATGTATATTCATTGGCTTTGGCTTCCTCAACCCTAAAGCTGAACAGAAAATAGTGTGTTCCTCTTACCACTCTGTAAGTAAAGCAAGAGCGTATTAAGTCTCTCCTTAGTTGTCAGTGGCTCGGTGATTAAAATGAAGATCAAAATGTATCCAAAGATGAGAGTTTTTGAAAAGGTTTTTATTTTTTAGTGACCTTTAAATTTTTCACTTTAAAATATGGAGCAGGAGACAGAAATTGAGTTTTACTCATTTCTGCTTTGAAAATCAGTATGAAAGCCTTTTGCTCCTTTAACCTACCTGAATTTCTCTGTGAATTTAAATACAGGAAAATATTTCTATACTTTCTGAGATATACTAACAGTGAGTTCATTTTGCTGAACAATAATTTATGTTTTCTTGTCTACAGAGAAGAATATTGTAAGAGTTACAGAGCTAAGGAACCATTACATTCAACCAGACAAAACATAATTGACAGGGTATTATCAATGTTGTGGAAAACCTAAAAGCAGTAGAATTCTTAAGAAGAAGCAATAAAATTAATTGTTTTTCTTTCTGTTTCTGAAGGCATCATCTCTTGAATTAACGTGCAGAACAAATTTTCAAGATAAACTACTTTTCTTGTAGAAACTAGTTTTTCCTTGTCTTCCTCCTTGGGAATCCCTTTCCCCATAGGATGCCTTAGCATCTTCAACTGGCTACTTGCTCCTAGGTGTAGGCCTCAGCAGTCAAGGGAAGAAAATGGGAACCTGGAAAGATGTCCTAGGAACATGTGATCCCCACCCCAATCTGAGAAAGAAAAATTTCACAAAACTCACATTTATACCAACTTCCATTGCTATCTAGACATGATTTGTGATGATTGTATTATGAAAATAACTCTTAAATTCAAGGAGACTGAAACTTTTGCAGGAACTCACAGCCACATTTAATAGTACATGGTGTGGTGACTAAAGAATTAAGACAGTTCTCCTACTGTGTACTCAGCCTCCTGGTTATATCTGCCTTTGAGGGAACAATATAACAACCAACCTTAGACAGATGTTCCATGTAATCCACTTTCACAACCTAAGATGCTACACAGCTTTAATCTTAAATCATGTAGTCCTCCATGGCACTGACACATGAACAATGTATATGCGTTTATGTGCTATGGTAATAAATGCTGAAAACAGCAAATAAGTTGAAAGCAACCTTATGAAAATCAATATTGCCTGTAAATGTTGAAAGCAACACACAGATGTTGCTTGATCTTATTTGTTTGTCTGGGTCAGTTGGGATCAGTGACGTTCTGTCCCTTGTAGACTGTTAAACGTTTCTGTAAAGTATTCCTCATTCCTTCTCCCAGGTGATACTTTCTGGGTTGTTCAGTAAATACAAAGCAAAAGCCCTTTGTTAGGAACACACACACACACAAGGGAGGTGATGAAAGACACAGGGACAGAGAAGTAGAGAGTTCAAATCTGGGCTCATGCTGTGAAACTACTCCAAAGGAAAAGATTTGACATCTTTCTCTTAATGCCACACCAATGTATTGTGGGTACTATGAAGTTATGACTAATGTGTTTAATCAATACAATAATTAATTCAAGTCATGTAATATGTAGATGAGCTGAGCACCTAAAAATCTAAACAGTAGAGAGGAAAACCCAAAACTGGCATTATCTAAGAACATTTTATTTTCGGTACTTAAAAATTGTAAAACATCTCACTTGCCACACAAAATTACTAGTAATGAAACCATTTTTTATGTTGCCTTGTTAAGTGTAATTAATAAAAAAATGTTAAAGTCTACATATCAGATTATCATTTAACTAATTGTGTCTGATGTAATTTTCATGCCTAACTCTAAGAAACCTGATTTAAACACCAAATGACCAAAAATATATTATTTAAACATTGGGAAAACTTAGTTTAAACAAATATACTGTGTACATTTTTGTCTGTTGTAAACCAAGGTTCTTTTTGTAATTATTGGGTTTTTTATTCTAGACGTACATTTTAGTCTCAAGATAGGAAGGGAAATGAGATTAGGAAATTAATTTTGTAAATTTTGGTGTGTGTTATTTCAGTTTCCCTTTGTATTCTTCATTCTACCTCTCTCTCATTCTTCTTTCCTAAAAAAATAAAAATAAAAATTCTGGTCCAGCTTTACAGTATATGATCTGAAAAAAAAAACTTATCTTAAATCCAAGAAAAAAGATTAAAGTATAAATCCACGAACTCATATATTTATATTTTGGAAGAAGAAAAGAGTTGATTGATTGATTGATTGATTAATTGATTGATGGTTGACAAATAAAAGAGGAGAGCACTAGGGATATTTATGACTGTGTTTTGGTAGCAGGTGGGTAGGTATAAGACAACACTGAAAATTTATTATTTGAAAATTAAAGTAGCAGAGGAGGTGGTCCAGGAGTGCCCAGGTGGTCCAGGGGCATGCCAGAGGCCTGTGCTCTGACCATTGACATTGAGTGTGGTGGTACTCACATGTAATCCAAGTACCTTGGATCTAGGGCAGGAAAATCAGGAGTTCCTGCTCATACCTGGCTAGATAGAGAAGTTCCAAGCTAGACTGGGCTACATAAGACCCTGCCCCTATCATCATCATCATCATCAATCATCATCATCATCATCATCATCATCATCATCATCATCACTTTTGTGTGAAACTAATAGTCTTAGAAGACTTGGGATTCAAGAGACATGATTGTCAAATCAGACACTTGTTTTACATGTCACAGGACAGATTTTATTTGTTATGGGTTATGGAGTAAGTACTATACTATCTTTTTTGGTTCTCTATCCCTAACTCCTCTTTATTTTGAAAAAATCAAAACAAAACAAACAAACAAAAAACCTCTCAGGGAACAACCATTTTTACTTAAGCATAGATACCAGTAAGGATTAGACATTAGACAAAGACAATCCCAGTTTTGTGAAGTGACAGCTCAACTTTGTTTTGTTTTGCTTTGTTTTTGTTTTTGTTTTTGTTTTTGACACAAAAAAAAGAATGAAAATAAACTCACAGAAAGAACAAACAATAACCAGTTGGGAATAAAATAGAAAGATTTTGTTTAGAGATTATTTATTATCTTGAAAAGCACCAGAGAGAGGGTACTCAAAGCACTGGGTTGGTGGAGACATCGACATGCCTGGTCCTTAGTCTTTCAGCTTGATGACAACAATAGCATTGTGGCCTTTGCAGCTGGGACAGCAGAGGGGTAAGATGTAGCTGCTAGAGTTTCCTGGTATCATGGATCTGCCACCAGAGGAATCAGGTTTTAGTAAGGCTTACAAGATTAGGTTTTAGTTGTTGCCCCCAGGGATTGAGTTACCATTGTTTCTGAACTAAGTTTGTGTTGTGTTTTCCTTCATGCAGTGGTTCATGGTTTCAAGAGAGAAAGAATCCAGAGAGGGCTTGCAACAGGTCTAAACATAGCTCTCAAAGGGAAAATGGAGACAAGTCTGAAGTCATTAGTACTGAAGTCATCTCCAAGTGACAGCCACAGAAGAATATTGTTCTTTCTCCAATAGACTCAACAGGGCGTTGATATATATCACAACCAAACCTAAGAGCAGGCCTGGGGTAGATCTGGGTGGATGGGGAGGAAGTATCTAGGAGGAACTTTGGGATGGGAATCTATGAGCAGAATATTGTATAGAAAACACAATTTGTACTGTTAAAAAAAAAAAAAAAGAAAGAAAAAGACCCGACAGTAAAACTTTACTGACTGCAAGCATTTCTTTTTCACATATCTAACCTCTCCCAGGTAGCTAGGTAATGTACAATTCTGTCCCAGTTAGGCTATTGAGGTTAATAAATGGGGAATCACCTATATGGTACCTATATGATGTGTTTGTGTGTGTGTGTGTGTGTATGTATGCATATATAATATATATACTAGTATATATATATATATATATATACTGCAGTATTTACCCTGTTCAATCACATCAGAGCAGATAAGGTCTGTGATTGGACAGGTAAAAGGGGCGGAGCTAATAGTTATAGAGATAGGGAGTGTTCTAGAAGGTAAGAAGAACCATGGCCGCAGATGTGAACCCGCGTGGCAATTACCAGCCACAAGTAGCTAAGTTTTCACAAGGTTAGAAACATTGGGATACATCTTTTATCATTATCAATTGGCTCTAAAGTTATTGTATTGACATCTTATAAATTGTGATATTATTTATACATAAATATGATTTGTTAATTTAAAAAAAAAAAACAGCATTGTGGATGCATTTTTTTTTTCATTCTCCTCTAAGAAGCACTGCAGTGAAATAGTGTGCTGTGAACACTCCTTACTCTTGACATGAAATATCTGCCGCCTCAGTGCTGGGCTGAGCGATCCTTTGTACCGTAAGTCCACCCACATAGTAGATAGGTGTGATCAGGCACAGTTTACGGTTCCTGGGCTGGATTACTCAAAGCTATTGTTAAATGTAGTTCACATCACTCATATTATCATCAAAAATATCTAATAACTAAACTATCAAGTATAATTAATTTTATATCAGTATTGCAGGAAGAGCCATGCGTATGCCTAGTGACATATTTCATAAGCACATTTTTCTTGTGAGCCTCTGTGAAAAGAATTTCTTCTGCTTGTCAAATATATTATCTAGGTTATGGTGACTTTTTTAAGACGATACAAAATAGAATAATCTGAAAGCATTTTTTTGTATATATAAAATGTGTTCAGCCTTTATTCTGTTAGGTAGATCCTGCTCTACGCAGGCTGGCTCGGAGGTTCCAGCCTCTGTTGTTGGTCGTAAGGTGTGAAATAAGGATGATTCAGTATTGTAGGGGACATCTTTCATTGAAGAAAGCGATAGGAGAGCTTTTCATCCCTGTATGAGCCTAGAGCTCAAAATGTATTATGGGTTCCAGAAGGACTACTAAACAGCCATCTCACCAAGTGAGCATCCCAGAAATACCCCAGGACATGGGTCCCACTCACCTGGACTTCTTCTCCGTGTCTTGTTTATATTATGTATCATGCTATTGTTTTTATTAAGATTTATTTGTCTTTGTTATACTACTTTTCTCTCACTAAATCCTTCAGAGCTCCCTGGCTCCGGCATCATCTGTCTTTTCCTAAACAGTGACTGTTTGGAATTCAATATTATGTTCACAGTGCAGAGGTCCTGTTGATTTCCCCAAGATGAAAACATTACTGAGTCATTTGCAGGGGACCTGAAGACAAAAATCTGGCCCTGGAGTTGCTCGAGATTATTCATGGGGAGAATTTTCCAGCTTTGTCTTTGTTCCTGCCTACAGTCATTGAACGCCTCTTAAATCACTGACAGAGAATTTAGGTCAACACATTGCCTGAGGTCATTTAAATTTCAAATCCGCTGCCATTTTTTTCCTGCTTCTAGCAAATGGGAGGGAAAGGGAGAGTGCCTACAGCTCTGAGCTGGAGCCGAAAGCTGGCACAGAAAACTTCAAGTCAGAGTCAAACTTATTTATGCTCTGTTGAAGGAAGTGAGTGTGTCGAGGTTAATGAGTCTGAATTGGCATGCTGTCTTCTGAGTCACAGCCGAACTGGGACTAAAGTCAGGGATGGGAGTTAGTCTCCTGCACAGATTGTGTAGCACTCTGATGGTGTGGCTTGCGTGTCTTCGTTTGTAATCATGGGACTTGTTCTTGCGGGCCCTCAGAAATGATCTGTGAATAAAACCCAGATTCTAGGATTTGTTTAAACCAGTCAAGCTGCAGACACAAAATGTTTAGAGTCTGCAGTCCTCCGTGGCCAGCACAGAACCCTCACGCCGTGGTGATGAGTCACCTGAAAATCACCACTGGATGAACTCTGACCTCCTCCTCGTGTGAGCAGGTGTCATATCTAAGACTGTTGGCCTCAGAGGCAGAATCAATGGATCAGATTTTAGTTTTTACTTCTTAAAATATATCAAGTTAGAGAGACAAGCACATTTAGCCCCCACATTTTACTCTCCCAATACCATTTCACTGTGAGAAGGAGCCAGCAGCATTGTTTAAAAGTGATTGTTGGTTCAGCCTAGGCAGCTAAAGGGCATAGGAACCCATGGTCCCTTGGATTTTGAGAAAGGTGCTAATCTAAGCTCTACATGGGTGGCACATGCCTTTAATCCTAACCTTTGGGAGGCCAAGGGAAATGGATCTCTATGAGTTCAAGACCAGCCAAGACTAAATAGTAAGATCCTATCTTCAAAAACCAAAGAGGGAAGTGTCCAAGAACTTAGAATTCTTAATCCTGGTACTGAAAATGTACTGAGTAAGGGCCAACTGAAACTGCGTGTATTAGCTTTGTAATTATTTTCGGTTTGGCTTGGTTTTGCATCCGAACCTTTTTTTTAATAACAGTAAGAGCCAAGGTGAGTTTTTGTAGCCGCTGTTGGCCCTCCAGCCTCTGGCATGCTCAAAGTTCTGGTCCTTAGATCTAACATCGGATTTCATGTGGCTGTGTGGGCTTCCTGGAGCCAGGGCAAAAGAGCAACACATCTCTAAGCCCTTCCAAGAAACAGACATGAGCATGGTGCCAAGGCCCTTGGAGGACTGACTCCAGGGCCAGCTGGCGAGAGATGAGGATATTACCCTCTGCCTCATGGAGGAGAACTGTGGGCCCAGCTGCTCACCCACAGTGCACACACCTTTAGCTTGGATGCTTGTAGTATCTACGTCATCTGTAACACAACCACCGCCAGAAAGCTTCATCTTTCAGATCATCTGGGACACGGACAAAGGTAGCCAGCTAGTACAATTTATCAATAACCCTTTCAGCACAACCTGATTGAAGGTGGAGTCTGGCCAGAAATCTGTGCAGCGTGACTAGCAGCTACAGGTAGATGTCGTAGCTCTAGGACTACTTGTGCTGGAAACTTTTTTTCTTTGTTGTAAGTAATGTCAACTCCCATGATAGCACCTCCTGGTTGGCCAGATATGGAAAAGTTTTTAAATTTAATTAATTAATTTATCAATCTATTTATTTATATCCTAGCAGTTAAAAAAAACAAACAAACTTACTTTGTAATAAGCAGATGAGAAGTCAAGAAATAGATGAAGCTAGGTAGAGAAAATAGTGTCCAAGATCAAATTCATTAACCTTTTGGTCCTCCATGTTTTCCAGCTGCATATAATAACTACCCCGTGGTGATGTGCTAAAGGTTAAACATGAATATGTATGCAAAGAAGTCAGCCAAGTTTACAGTAAGATTATTATCGGTATTATCGGTAGGGATCATTATAATTCTACCAAGGCTAAGGGGTTTTTTTGTGAGTGTTCGAAGCCATTATGAGCATTGGGGTGTTTCTATAAAGAACCCCGAAGTCCATCTCCTCAAAGCCTCCTATCCCATTGTTGAGCATCTCAATCCAGAGAGCGCTTTGGTATAGCTACAAGTTCCACTAGCTGTACTTTAGATCTTACTCCATCCCCCAAATAATTGAAAAGAAGTACTTACATCTTGTTACATATCCTAAAAATAATATTGCATTACAGGAGATATTATTTCCATGATTTAACTGAAAAAAATGCATTTGCTTAATGTGATCTACAATAATTTGAGGCTCAGTTTTCCATATAAAATCAGAATTGTGTCCTACATGCTCTTTGTCTTTATATCAAGTAGCTAAATATCATCCCATAATGGATTGATCTGTCGTGCTGCTATAACAAAATACCACAACTAGGTCAGTGGTTCTCAACCTTCCTAATGCTGTAACCCTTTAACACAGTTCTTCATGTTGTGGTGACCCAACCATAAAATTATTTTTTTGTTACTTCATAACTTCTTGCTACTGTTTTGAATCATAATGTAATAGATATCTGTGTTTTCCAGTGGTCTTAGGTGACCCCAAAAGTGGTCTCAACCCAGAGGTGGAGAACCACTGGACTAGATGGTTTGAAGAGTAGAAGTACCTTTCTCCCAGTTTTGGAACTGGGAGTCTGAGATCATAGTGCAAATTTTATACTCAGCCTTACATTGACCCTACAATCCTTCTATTCATGCTCCTTTTATACTGATTTTATGGTTCATATTCCATTATTCTTCTTTATCACTTTGACCCTTTAAAACTCAATTCCTGATCTTTCAACACCAAACATTTAAAAAAAATGCAACATACATTTACAAAAATCAACAAAGCTTCCACTGAATTGGCATGAGCATCGTCATCCTGAATGACGTTCAACAACACAGTCTGATCAACTCTTGCAATCTCTTAACTAATCATGCTATAATCCTGTACTTTATTTTATATTTAATAACTAGACTGTATCTTTTTTGTTTTCCTAGATAGTTTGATTCCAGACATTTTAATGTATTTTGTTTTCGTTGTCTGTTATAGGTCAGAAGTCTTTTATGGCTTATTGGCATCCTTCCTGTGGTCTATTTTTAGACGTTTAATTGGGGAGCTATAGAAGTTGAACCTGCTGTATTAACTATGATGTGTTTTGTCCTAAGTCTTAACACAGCTGTGTAAACAGTGCCAAATCAAGAGCTGTTTTCTTACAGCTGAAGGATGACAGTGTCCTCCACCTTCCATGCTCATTGTGAGATGCAATCAAACTGAAGTTCCCGTGACATCGATTATATGTTTCCTAGGACTGTTCTGACAAATAGAAAAGGCTTCAAATCGAGAAAAGTATCTTCTAGATGCTCTGGAGGATGAAGATCCAGGGGCTGTGAGAGCCATGTGCCCTGGGAAGCTCCTAGACAAGCACTTGTTCTAGGCCTCCTGCCTAGCTTCAGGGCACGGTCAGGAGGCCTCAGCAGCCGCTGGTGTGTGGCCCTCTCACCTCTATCTTGGTCTCCTTGTGTTTCTGTCTCTTTGCTTCTTTTCTTTTTTTAAAGATTTTTATTTATTGTATGTATGTGAGTACACTGTTGATGTCTTCAGACACACCAGAAGAGGGCATCGGATCCCATTACAAATGGTTGTGAGCCACCATGTGGTTTCTGGGAATTGAACTCAGGACCTCTGGAAGAGCAGTCAGTGCTCTTAACCCCTGAGCCATCTCTCCAGCCCACTCTTTCTTTCCTAAGAACGCCAGTGGTATTGAGTTCAGCGTCAATTTAGCCCCAGTACATTTTTTGATTTAAGAGAAATCTGGCAGCTTCTCCCCTTAATTACATTATCTGTTGAAGGATAAGCAGACTTTTGAATAAGAAATAAATTTACATTTCAAAACTGCTTGGCAATGTAATCCTCCTAAGGACTGTTTAAAAGATTAAGAATTCAAATATATAAGTTGAATTTTAACTTACAATGACAGCAATTAAACTAAGGTGAGCTTTTGGAGGAGCCGATATAGTCTAACATCACTAAAACATAATTTCTCTAGTTGGCCAATAATAATGTTATTGAAACTGACTTTTCTACCTAGAGTCTAGCAAGGTTCTTTTCCATGTAGATTCTAAGGCATACCCTAATTTCATAAATGTTAATCTGGAAGAAAGAGGATTAAAGAGGGAAGTGCAGAGATTAAAATGGTCAGATTTTTAAACTAATATGTATAGTTTTCAGTTTAGTCCAGTGTGTGTGTGTGTGTGTGTGTGTGTGTGTGTGTATGTGTGTGTGTGTGTGTGTGTATATGTGTGTGTGTGTTTGTGCACAAGCATGGGTACATGTGTGTGTGTGAATTTGTGTGTGTGTCTGTCTGTCTATCCGTCTGAAGCACACACTTCTGAAAGGTCTGAAAATGGAAACTCTATAACATTTCTGCTTCAGGAGAAGAGGGTGGGATGGTTTATAGTGAGAAGAAAATTACCAGCAATTCTTTCAATCTTGCTACTAGACAGTGTGTGAATCATTACACTGCCCAGAAATAATAAAAGTGCCTTAAAGGGTCTCTGTTCTAGTAAAGCCATGGTATTCTAAAGCATCTGGGAAATGACTGAAATATGTGTATAAGTTGGTACAGTGGAGCATTTTCACAGACAACAGGAGTGGATAGAAGTTACTGTGTCATATCCTGCTGACCTTTTTCAAAAAGACTGACTCTGTAAGCAACAAGAAAAATATTATAAAATAGCAAGTTTTCTCAAACCAAGACATAATCTAATGGAAAAAAAACCTAAACACCATTAAGTCTAAAATAATAAAGGAACATTCTACCTTTGTTTACCTGAGATGGTGCTGTAGCTGTCCCAAGTCCGGTATTCTGCGGCATCTAGAACCGGGGATGGGCAACAGCATACTTGGAAGTGTTTACTAAGTTAAGATCAAAGGATGGTAGTTATTTACTTAAAACCTAAATCAAATGTTTTCTGGCAAGTAACTTATCATGGTGGCCCCTTGATTTCCGTTTCTTGTATACAAATATTTAAAGTTTATTGATTGTGAGTGAATTTGGGGTTTTTTTAAGTGTTTTTTTTTCTAAGAACCTTTCTGATGACTGTAAGAATATGGAATTGTTTGTCATATTTCCCAGAGAATGCCATTTCTTTCTAGAAAATACAAAACAATGAACATTTGCCGTCCGCTCTCCATGCCTGTCACTTTTGGTCATTTCTACAAGCAGTCATCCTGTCAGGGATCATGTGGTTTCATCACCAAGACTTGCATTTACCATGCAGCTAAACATAGTGCTACACATGCCTGTAACCTGGATCTGGGTAGGTAGAGGTAGAAAAAGCAAAGGCTTTTCTACCAAGGCCAGCTTCAATTACATGGAGAATTTGAAACCAACCTGCACTCCATGAGACTCAAGAAACAAACAACCGAAAACCCAAAAACAATCAACAAAAAGCCACTAAAGGCTTGCACTACCCAATAAAATTGCAACTAGGCTCACTTCCCTGCTTACATTTACATTTGCATTAAGTGGAGCTAAAGTAAAAAGGTGATTCTTCTGTAAGCCTAGCTGCATATCAATGGTGTAGGCTTGTAGTAGTCATTATCACCCCATAGGAGGATTTCCAGTCACAGAAAGTGCTGCTGGAAAGCACTGATAGACCAACCACATTAAAACAAAATGAAACAAAAAGACAACAATAAAACCAAAAGTAACCTTTTTTCTGAAATTATGAGCATGGCAAAGACTTTAGTTATTATATCTTCTCTAGCTGAAAAAAATTACTAGTGATCTGAATGAAAAACAAAACTGCACATAAGGCAACTTCATTGTTTACTTGAGCAAAGAATGATCAAAAGAAGGTTGGCAGAGCCCAAGAGTGAGAGGCAGTCAATAGGACTCCTTCTGAAGTGCATTCCGCTCTCATTCCCACCACAGCATCACAGTCTGCTGATGGACACTTACCACACTGATATTTGAATACTGGACATGTACTTTTTTTCCCCATGAAACCTTGTTGTGTTTTCCATCACCAATAACCATTCACTGAGCTCTAGGTGACAGCATAGTATAAAATGACAGCAGGTGTCTCATTAATGTAAGGTGTCTGTTTTCTCTTTTTATATCCTGGCACTGATTCAGGCCTAATGTAATTAAATGATTATCCTTAAGTAAATGAACTTCAAAGCAATTATTTAACCTTTCTGCTAAAGAATAATATCCTAGAAAGTATTCAGCCACAAGCACTCATCTCAATTAAATGTTACAAATAAAGGCACTTGCATAAACTGCCTGTGTTAAGGCTACTTCCTGGTCTCTTGGTGATCCCAGTGGTTTTTCCTCAGAAATTCCCAACGCCTCTACTTCTTCCATCTTAGAACACTTTCTTCTTTTGGAATGAAATCATACACTGTGAGGTCTCTGTGCCTGGCTTCTTTAGTTCATTCTGTCTTTGCCACGACCACACATACACACATAGTTAAAGTTTGGTTTCAGATCCTGGGACAAGGAACTGTTGTGCATATCTTACATACCAAGCAGACCTGGCCTCCAGGCCCTCCAGCATTCCTCAGTCCCCATCTGGCATACCCTGTCTCCAACCCTAAATATTCTGCACCATCCGATACATTATTTCTCTGCTGGTGTAATCAGACAATTCAAACCACATTAGATTATATTAAATGCACGGGTTTTTTTTTGGGGGGGGGGAAGCTCTGGCAAGTTGAGGCCAGGGAGTGCAGTGGAAGGGAAAGAGAGGGGAGAGGAAGAGAAGGGGAGAAAGCTAGCACAGAGAGAGAAAAGAAGAGAGAGTAGGGAGACCAAAATGTCCAGATTATATAGGGAATAGCCTCTGGGAGAAGGGCAGTCCAGGCCCTGGGCAGGAAATTTCAGGGTTAGGGACAGGGCAAGCAGTTAGTTTTCTTCTTTTGTATTCGTGTCCAGTGCTGCTTACATAGACATACCACAGTGTATCCACACCACTGTTTATGAACTCGTGGGGTGCTGTGTTTTTATGAACACTTTTGTACATAAAAGCTTTATGGGATACTTCATTCCATTCATATTTCCTCTCATTACTGTTGGCCACCTGCCTTTATTTCATCTATCTGTCTATCTTCATTAAAATTAAGCTAATGATATATATGCAAAATGACAGTTTGGATTTTGTGTGTTTGTTCTGTAAAAAGATATAGTTACCTTTTTAGGACTTATTTGGTTCAGACTGCAGTCTCTCTCTCTCTCTCTCTCTCTCTCTCTCTCTCTCTCTCTCTCTCACACACACACACACACACACACACACACACACACACACACACACACAAGAATTCTGCACCCTTCCACACAAAACCTGTGTCTAGAAGCAAGCAATAGCAAAAATCTCTTATGGGTGTAACTTGAATTTTATTTTTCCAGTAGTCTGTACCATTTATAATGACTTTGTTATTTTGTATGAGGAAGTAATTGGGAGAGAATTGACTTTCACCCCCTATTTGTGTTTAGACACTCACCTGGAAAAAAAACAAAATTACCTCAGCACTTGCAGATGGAGCTCAGAGAAGAAGAAAGGGGGGAGGGGAAGATAGAGGAAAAGGAGGAAAAGGGAGAGGAGGAAGAAGAGAGGCAGGGAGGTAGGAAGAGGGGAGGAGGACAAAGAGGAGAAGCAGGAGGAAGAGAAGGCAGAGGAAAAAGAATGTTAAAGATCAGAAACAGCTCTTTTGTTCTCACTGTGAGCATTTTTACCATAACAGTTTATCATCCTTTAGAAAATGAGGTGTGTGTTGAGAAAGAGATCTAACCTTATCATCACCGTCTCAAACCTTCTCTAGTAAATAGTCATTAGCAAATCTGAAGGGCAGCATGTGTGGGAAAAGTAGCCTCACAAATGGGTATTAATCTGCATCTCTGGGGATGAAGTCCAGGAATCCTTGTTCTTTCGGAACCTGCAGGGAATTCTGATAGGTTAGAGCCTAGTTGTTTGTTAGTTGTTTGTGGCTTATTTCTGTTCCAGGTGATAAAGTCAAATGGTCCTAAAGAAAGGATATCTAGTGGGGCCTCCTGGTAGAGCTCACCTTTAATCCCAGAAAGACAAAGGCAGGTAGATCTCTCAATGAGAGAGAGAGAGAGAGAGAGAGAGAGAGAGAGAGAGAGAGAGACCCTATCTCAAAACAAACAAGGAAGAGGAAGAAGAGGAAAGGGAAGAAGACAGATAGACAGAAAGTGCCTGCCATAGATTTCATTGTTCTGTTTATTTGACATTCCCCAGAAAAGAAGAGCCTGCCTTAGATAAATGTCTTATTTTAAGGCAGCTGATTTGAACTTCAGGCACTTGACCCTGGAGCCCCAGAAAGGGCAAATACAAGTGTCTGGAAAGTTTGAAGAACACAGAGTCTGGAAGTTTCACATCTAGCCAAGGGTCTTAGGATGAACAGCAAGCATCATCTTGAGGAATAATGTCCTAGCTTGGTTCCTATTGCTGTGATAAACACCATGACCAAAAGCATCTTAGGGAGGGATGGTTATTTCATTTTATACGATATAGTCCATCACTATAAGCAAGAAAGGAACTCCCAGCAGGAGCTTGAAGCAGAAAGTTCCACACAAGAACAGGATGTAGAAGCTTGCTCCCAGACTTGTTCAGAGCATTCCTTATCAGAGCAGGCCCACTTGCCTAGAGCTAGTCACACCCACGGTGGGCTGGGCCGTCCTAAAAGGCCCATTAAAAGACCCATCAAAAAGGCCTCACAGAAATAGCCACACAACTATCTGATGGAGGCAATTCTTTGAAAGTTTCTATTTCCAGGTGTACCAACTTGACAGCCAAGGTCAGCCACATGCGGTCTTTTGGGACTATCTTGGTCAATTATTGAAATCGTTTAATTCTTAGGTTGTATTTTTGTCTTGCATTCATTTATATAAAACATCCATAAATATTAGGAAGTATTTACCAAGCAAATAGCAGGAGCCCAGGTACTTTGTCCTTGCTTAGAAATACAAGGGTGAGGGCAGAATTCAGATGGGTTCCTTCTTCTCTTTCCACAACAGTTACTGGTCTTGCTGCTGTAGCCCTGCTGAGAATCTGATCTTGTTAACTGCTAACATTTCACCTGCATTTCCAAGACAATACTCTCTACACAAAAGAGGTTGATTTGCAAGTACAATTCCTAGGGAGAGTCTTTCTCTTTATTTCTTCTTGAGTTTTTAAAAATCACTGACATTTTGGGGGGAGGGGTGTGGCAAGACAGGGTTTCTCTGTGTCTCAGGGGTTTACTGCAGGGAACAGACACCATGACCAAGGCAACTCTTATAAGGACAATATTTAATTGGGGCTGGCTTACAGGTTCAGAGGTTCAGTCCATAACTATCAAGGTAGAAGCATGGCAGCATCCAGGCAGGCATGGTGCAGGCAGAGCTGAGAGTTCTACATCTTCATCTGAAGGCTGCTAGTGGAAAACTGACTCCCAGGCAACTAGGAAGAGGTTCTTAAAGCCCACACCCACAGTGACACACCTACTCTAAGGAGGCCACACTTTCTAATAGTGCCACTCCCTGGGCCAAACTTAAACAAACCATCATACTCTGTGTAACCCTGGTTGTCCTGGAACTCACTGTAGACCAGGCTAAGTTTGAACTCAGAGAGCTGCCTGCCTCTGCCTCCTGAGTGCTGAGATTAAAGGTCTGTGCTATCACTGGCTTTAAATTAGGCTCTTGTTTGCTACCTGTACAAATTATGACATTATTTTATATCTATATGACTGAAACTTGATTATATTCACAGCTCCACCGTGTTCACCTTTCTGTGTCTCTCTTTCCCCCCTCTTTATGCTCTTCTTTCTCCCCGCAAATAATTCCCTTCCTGCTTCTCTGCCATATATGCGCTCAGAGCACACCGGGCTAAGGAAGCATTGGATAAATGTAGAGTCAGAGGGAGGCAGTGTTCATTGGGGGTTTTCTGAGTACTCAAGTGACTAAGTATGTCATGTGATGATCATTAGGTAACTGCTAGATGGAAAATGAATAAAATAAGCTAGTACCTTTAGTTTCTGCTTTCTATGTCTTAGACATCATTTAAGTAAATTTGTAGGTCTGTTTCCTTAAGTCCACTGCAGAGACACAGCTATGTGTGAATTATAAACCACTAAATGAAGGTTGACTGAGCCATAACATTTTGATCCATTTATTCTAAAGACAGATATATCTTCTGCAGGGAAAGCAGGGAGGGGTGAGTAATTGTCACACTGCACTCATAACAAAAGCGTTAAAGACACATGTACTCTATAAACAATATTATAATAAACACAAACACTTCCTCCAACTTTGTTATAGGGCTATTAAAGTGTGCCTTGGACAAAAGAAACATATTTGTGAAAATCTGCCTTTTATTGCGCCATAGAACTATAAGAAATAAGTAAGCCACGAGAATTCAAGCTAGACCAAACCCTGATTCTATATTAGTTTGTCTAAATCAAGATTGCTGGAGCTTGGAATGTCTTAGGTCAGAGTCGGCTGCCAGAGGGGTTTTCTCTCTCAGATTGCTTTCCCCCTTGTTAAGTCTGTTACATTTCTTTTGTACAGAATACAGCTTTACTGCGTAAGTCTAGAGGTACAGGGAGTTGCTGGCTTTGTTCCAATGCCTCACCACTTTGTTCCTATGCAGACCACTTAGGTTTAAAATAACTGACTCCATCTCTGTTAAAAAAAAATAAATAAATAAAAAATAAAGCTCCATTTTAGGAGTGTTTTTTTTTTTTAATCTCTTTTGAGGAGTAGGTCCCTAGAGTGTTGTTGTTGTTGTTTTGTTTTGTTTTGTCATCCTTGTTTACTTTTGAGGTGGAAATAGTTGTGCTGCTTTTTTCCATGTTTATATATATGGTTATCTTTCAATATCTAGAGAAGCAAAGAAACCCAGCTTAAATTCATGCCGTTTTCATGCCTTCTAAATCCATACTGTGTGTGTGTGTTAGGAATAATAACAAACCCTATCACATACCTCACATTGAAAGCATATTACACTCAGGCATGGTTTAAAGTGTGTTCTCAAACAGTCATTGTAACTGCAGTGGGTGGCAATTATCCTAGTGTGCAGAATCGAAATAAGGCATTGAAATGAGTCATGTAAGTACTGTGTGCTAGAGGCGGGGTTTGAATGCAGATGGAGACTGAGCTCTCTAGGTAACACTGTATCTCTTCCCTGAAAAAGCACTTCCAGTTCCCTTCAGAATCAACCAGTGTCTATACAGCTATAAGCCATAATTCCCTGCCTTCTCTAAAAGCATTGGTGGGGGGGGGGGGGGGGGGATAACTGAAAACCCTTCCTTCTAGTACTGCACCTTGCTTCCCCTCAGGTCAGTTCTTAAATCATGAAAGAAAGAATTTCTCATATGTTAAAGACCTCACCATCTCATTATCTGCTTACCTGTAATAAAAATGCTAAAACTAAGAAAAGGTTACTTCATTTGATTGCTCTATTTGTAGTGAGTGAATCACAGTGGGTAGAAATAGAAATTTAATCCCAGTACTCTGGTAGAGGTAGGCAGATCTCTGTGATTTCAAGGTGGGCATCGAGTTCCAGGACTAACAGAGTTACCTAGAGAGACCCGGTCTCACTACCCTCCCCCTCAAAAAAAAAAAAAAACATAAAAAACAGGCTGGCTGTTCATCTAAAGTTTACTATGGAGTTCTTACATGATATGACAATACCATTCCTGGTTTATATCCAAGAGAGGTGAAAATACAGGCACATGGATATAAAAGTAACTTGTATATGCCTGATGTAATTGTCTTGGAGGCTTACTGCCTCTGTCTGCTAACCTAGGCCTAGTCCTGGAAGCTTCTAGCATCCGTACAATCTTGTCGAGGCCTAGAATATTTTCGGCCATTTTAGTTCAAATTCTTCTCCATGCTGTCTGATCTCATCTGGCTTCCGACTTTTTGCAGACTCCTACTAACTTTGGCAAGATGTTCTAATCTTCTGCCTCCTCCTTTTGCTGGCTAAACAGACAGATCATCTACCTAGCTCACCGGCAGTCCCCAGGAAGCTACCTTGAAAGGCCTAGGTTAGTCGTGGAGTACGAGGAGTCTGAACATGGGTAGCGGTGATTCCCGTGTATTCAGGTCATTTATCTCACAGCCTCACTAAGAGGCTTTGCCGTTAGCGCTGGCTTAGCTAAGGTTCTATTGCTGTGACGAAACACCACGGCCATAGCAACTCATAGAAAGGAAAACATTTAATTGGAGCTGGCTTATAGGTTCAGAGGCTTAGTCCTGTCTCCTCATGGTAAGACACATAGTAGCGTGCAGCAGACACGGTGCTAGAGAAGGAGCTGAGAGTTACATGCACATCCTGATCCCCACACAGCAGCAGGTGACTGAGACACACTGGCCAGACTTGAGCTTATGAGACCTCAAAGCCCCACCTCCCCAGGGACACACTTCTTCCAACAGGCCACACCTCCTAATAGTGCCACGCCCTGTGAGCAAGCATTGATACAGGTGAGGGAAAGGAGGCCATTCCTATTCAAAGCAATGCAAACAACTAGATGTGGCTTTGAATTTAAATTATTTGCTGGAAAGGTTTTAAGCTCAACCACTTAAACTCAATGTAAACATTTCCTTGAGAAAAACAAAAACCTACTTTGATTAATTTTCAAATGGTAGTTTGGTTAGTTTATACCCTTAATGACATAAGATCCAAAGACTATCTTGAAAAGCACAAAGTACAGCAGAGAGTTTGGAGACCCTATCAGATACTAGGCAGATGCTTGGATGGTTCAAGTTGTAGTCACTCTCTCCTAGGTTACTTTAGATTGGTGATTGACTTCTGTCATGGGTTAATTCTCACTGAATAGTAAGCAAAATGACCTTACTGTTTTACAAATTCTCCTACTGCCTAGAAGATAAGGTATGAGAAAAACTCTTAAAGAAATCTCAGCAGTAAGACTTGCTGAGTGAAGAAAATTAGAATATTGTAACATAATTTTGTGAAAGATATCATCTACCCCAAGGAGGCACAACATGGCTATAACAGTTTTTCATGTACAATGTTTCAGGTGATAATATATAATAAAATGTAAGTGTATTATTTCCATAATTTTTATGTAACTTCCCCTCTGCTCAGGAGGAAAATGAAAGGGTCACATACATTGGTTAAATGCATACAGCCAAGTGTCTTCCCCAAACAACGTCAGCTGTGGCACTTTCTGTTGGGTTTTTCATCAGGGCCAGTGTTCACATGATGTTCAAAAAACAAACAGGATTTCTGTTCATGTGCTTACTTGTTCAATATGGCTTCTAGCTGACGTGTTCCCTCTAGATAGTCCTCAGAGTGGGTAGGAATTTTTCCCTCCCAGTTTGATTTTCTATGTTATTAGGTAAATTAAAACATCCTCCTATTTCTCATAACAGTAGTCTTTAAGGCACTTTTGTCTTCAATTTTATTGTTTTAGAATCTTGTCTTCAATTTTATCGTTTTAGAATTACTTTTAGGCAGTGTTTTGCCAAGGAAACTTTTGGCTATAGGTCCCCGGAGAGTTTATTAAAATGTAAATACTCAGCAGGTCTGGGATGAAAGGCAAGCCTCCGGTTTCCCACGTGCTCCCTGGTGATGCCCATGCTGATCAATCAAGGACCACTTTAATGAGGGAGAGATTAAAACACATCCCATTTACTAGAGCATTTAACCCCAGGGAGAGCAGGAGGGAGGAGGGCCCTCAAGGTGACAAGCTGCTATCTTCCCTGTGGAGAGGGAGGGCTGAAGATGAACAGAACCAAGCCTAAAATTTCCTGAGGGGGTTTTCCCTTCTTTATCTGAAAAATTCTTGAGAAAACAGAAGGTTTGACAAGATTTGTTAAAAATTCAAACCTCCTCTCAATTGAAATGAGCGACAGATAGATTCAACTACTTATCCAAATAGGTTTAAAGCAATTTTTTGGGTTTGTTTTGTTTTGTTTTGGGACAGGGCCTTACTATGTAGCTCTGACTGTCCTCCAACTCACAGATCCATCTGCCCACCCCTGCCTTTAGGATGCTAGGATTAAAGGCATGTGCAATCTCGCTCTGCTAAAGTATTTAAAAAGTGGTCTTTTAACATTTATTTTTAACCCATTTTAAAAAAATCTTTCTTAAGTGTGCAGTAGTTTTCATAGAAATAACCTTTTAAGTCAATACTTATTCAACATACCTATGTCTTATTGATAACAATAGCACAAGTAGGGCTTGAACTTAAAGTAAAACACAATTGATGTGATATACATACACACATATGTATTTTTAAAGCATTCAGCAGTTTTAATAGACACAGTCATGTATTTTTGTAGCATAGTTTACATTCTGTTTACCTAGACCTAGGTCTGTGACTATAACCCTCGTGTGTGTGTGTGTGTGTGTGTGTGTGTGTGTGTGTGTGTGTGTGTGGTGAGGCAGGTTCTTTGAACTTGCTCTGTAGACCGGGCTGATCTTGAACTCACAGATCTGCCTGTCTCCACCTTCCCAATGTTGAGATTAAAGGTGTGTACCACCACAGCCCAGCTTCACATCTGCATATTATAGTAATAAATAAAATATACATATAAACATTTGGGAACAAACACAGTTGTTATAACTGTAACACAAGGATAATGAGTACCTTATGAATGGCAGCCGTCAAGTTTCCTGTATAAATAGACCAATATGCTCTGTAAAGGGTGGCAGAATACAGCTCGGTCCAATTGGATATCTAAGTGGTGTTCTGAGAAGGTAACTATGCTGGACAAACAAAAAGAGAGGAAGTGGGCCAGGGACATGGCTCAGTGGGTAAAGAAGCCACCAAGGCTGAATGCCTGAGTTTGATCCCTGGGTTCCACATGGTAGAAGAGAAACAACTCCCATAGATTGTCCTCTGACTTTCATATGTTCACGTACACACACACAAATTGTGACAAAAAGCTAAGACATGAAATAAAAAAAAAAAAAAAGCAAGGAAATGGAGAGGGAAAGACCATATATGGTCCTTTGTGTAGGACTTCAGTGATGTGCAGGAAACACACACACAGATAAATGTAAAAAAATATTTTTTTAAACAGGATATAGGTATTTGGGGTAAATATTTAAGGTTTTAAATTTGGGGTAAAATTTTTAAAGTTCAAGAACTCTGTGATAAGGACATGTATTAATCAGGCAGTCATTATGGGAATTTCTTTGGCCAATATAGAAAATCTATAATATTAACAATTTTTGGTTTTTGTTGTTGTCATTTTGGTTTGTTTGGGGGCTATTTTGTTGGTTGCTATTACAGGAATAACCTTCATAAACCACTTGCTAAACAAGTTCTCTTATTTCATACATGTCAAACTTGTCACTAATGAATCCAACGGACCCCAAAGAATACAATTCTAAGTCCCAAGTATTACGAGGATTGATTGGCAGCCTTATAACTCCTTATAACTCAAAAGAAGGAGTTGAATCTGTCACAAGACTGGAAAAAAACATACACAATCAAAATAACAAGAAAGATTTGAAAAAGTTGAATGGTCAAGGGAAACCTGTGTGCAGGCTACCAATTCAATAGTTCTTGCCTGAAGATTTTGAAAGACAAAATTTTGGTAATAAACTTAGTAACTATCCTAGGAATTTCACCAACACATTTTTCTGTTGCTGAAAAAAAGACAGGATGGAGCCCCTTCTCTCATCACTGACTAAAAACGAAATCATGTTAGGTATAGGCTTAAAGAAAAGAAGGAAATCTTAATAGGCAATTTATTTTGTTTCCACCTGCCAATATTTGTAGTCATGCTGTATGCTACTATATTGATCTAACATGTGAGAATGTGTGATGCCTAGCCTATGAACTATTATTTTATGAATGTTAATACACTACGACACAAAGCCGATAAAGTACCATTACATTAACTCAGGTGTGCTATTTTTTAAATTGATACATAGTTCAAGTTCTATTACAGCTAATGTTTAAGACAAAGGGAATTGAAATCTGAGTTATTGCAAATTAATTTTTTTTCTGAGGAAGATTAATTCGAAACCTTCTCATTAATGCCCACAAGAAGCTTGCAAATAGATGCAGAGATTAGAATATGTGGCTTCACATTAACTGCAGGCAGTAAGAGGAGGAGGTATGAGGTAAGAGGTGTGTGTGCGAGAAATGGTTCATACACTTATATAGATTTTTCATGTAATGAGAGAATTCTGGTTAAAACAGCTAATTAAGTAAGAGAGACACAATGGTTAGGAAGAAACTGTTTCCATTTCTCTGTGTCTACAGTATTATCCATTCTACTGAGGCAGACCACAAATTATTAACCTAGCAGATTTAGGGCGGAAAAAAAAATCACTTTTTTGATAATCTGAAGTTCATTCCCAATGCCTATAAATATTATACATGCCGAAGAACATAAGTATTTATAATAAAAGATTTAGTGTATTTTATTCCACCTATGAATATTTTACCTACCCTTAAGCCTTAAGTCAGTTATAAAGAAATACTTTCCTATGCAGCTGGTAACCACTTGGCTTCCCTTACCATACTACTTACAAAGTAGCTGGTGTTTTTTACTTTTTGATAGTGTGACCTTGTCTCAAAAAGTAAGAGTTTCAAATCAGTAAGCATTTCAGAGTGTATAAATGTACACGAAAGAATAACAAGATCTTATCACTAGATCTAAAATAAGTATTTAAAAATACTATAAATCAATACTTTATTATTTATGTATTTATTTATTTTGGTTTTTTTTTTTTTTAATTTGTTTTTTTCCGAGACAGGGTTTCTCTGTGTAGCCCTGGCTGTCCTGGAACTCTGTAGACCAGGCTGGCCTCAAACTCAGAAATCCACCTGCCTCTGCCTCCCAGAGTGCTGGGATTACAGGCGTGTGCAACCACCGCCCCACAATACTTTATATTTAAATAGCACTGATTGATTTTAATTATACCTATAGCTTTAATTATTCATAATTTCCTCAATATAAATCATTTATGGGGTTTTTTTTTGTGGGGGGGGGGGTTGTTGAGACAGGGTGTCTCTGTGTAGCCCTGGCTGTTCTGGAACTCTGTGTATAGACCATGTTGGCCTTGAACTCAGAAATCAGCCTGCCTCTGCCTCCCGAGTGCTGGGATTAAAGGCGTGTGCCACCACTGCCTGGCTAACTTCGGGGCATTTTTGAAAATACCTCGATGAGAGTGAAATGTTTCAACTGGAGAAGTCTGTTTAGATTAACTGAATAAATAGAGCAGGGGCCAACAGTCTTTGTGAGGACTCAGATGTGACTGCTAATTCAGTTTCCCTGTCACAGTAGGTGGCTGCTCATAACTGTCCTAAGACATCATTAGACCTGAGAGAGGAAACGAGGTTCTGCAAGCTTTCTTAATGTGTCTTTACAGTGTGGATAGCCAAGCTTTGCAAGCTGTGATACATTCTCAAAAATGGTTTCTACCACTAAAATTCCGGTCATGTAACAATCTCAGATTAGCTCACCTTCGACAGATCTACTCAGTGTATAGCTTACAGATTTACAAGCTCCAGAAAAATCACATTTGTGCATCACCAGTAACAGAAGAGGCTATTGTGAAGACACTTGGTGAAAGTCAACCATGAAATAATCCCCCACAGCATGTACTACCTGAGTGAGAAACCCTAAAGTTTGTAATCAGTATTATATTTCTATCACCTTCAGTGATAATGTAAACAAATTTGTGTAGCAGACATAGTTTGAATTAGTCTCCTATAAATGAATCAGGGCCCTTTATTTTCTTTATCAATACCAGAATCCGTAAGTATTTAATTAGAAATGAGAAACTATTTTGGCTAGTGTGGCCCTAGGTAGCCACTACTCTCTTTACATAGCCAAGGAAGACCCTGAAATCCTTATCCTCCCTTTGGAGATTAACAGGTAACTGGGTGGTTGTGGCACAGGCCTGTAATCCCAGCACTCTGGGAGGCAGAGGCAGGTGGATTTCTGAGTTCAAGGCCAGCCTGGTCTACAGAGTGAGTTCCAGGACAGCCAGGGTTATACAGAGAAACCCTGTCTCGAAAAACCCAAAATCCAAAAAAAAAAAAAAAAAACACAAAAACAAAAAACAAACCAGAGAGAGAGAGAGAGAGAGAGAGAGAGGGAGATATGACAGGTGTTTTTTTCTAATTTGTATCTTAATGCAAAGAGCTGTTATAATTTGTTTTGTGATGAATCTAAGTCCTTTGAGGATAAACTTGTTCTTAACGAGATTTTTTTTCCAACTAAAACTGGGTGTTTTACTCTTCGTGAATACTCAAGTGAGTAAGGCACTTTCCATGCCCCTTGTAAAGTGAAAGTTCTTTCCAGTACAAATGCTGTCAGTGCTTGAGAAACCTGGACCACAATACTCCAAAGGAAACAGCATGTCTGATATGGGAGGTGTCATAACGGACTGGCAGTGTCTTTGTAGTATTCCAGCTGTTGAACTACATAAAGAATAATTAAAGGTATTTCCACTGGTTTCCGTAGTTTCACTTTTTTTCTACAAATGTATGCATTTATCTCTTAAAAAGTTATTTCCCAATGTATTAAATAAAATTAAACATACAAAATATCTTAATTATACAACCTTTTTATTTAATTTTCATTAAACAATGCAGAGGTTTTCTTATAACAAAGACTGTAAGAAGTTTGGGGCTAGCAACCGCAATTTCGAAAGGAGCAAGCAATTGGAATTAGCCAGAACTAGCACGAAGGTACAAAACACAAACCCACTTCAGCAGAGGAGAGGCAGAGGAAACCACAGGAAGTTTAACACGAGCACAAAGAACTAATCGGTGAAAAATAGCCTAGGAATGAAAACTTTGTACACTTAAATGCTGGAACTTTGCAAGGGGAAAATAAGGCCTGGGGTCAGCTCTTTCCCTAAGGCTACGCTTCCCTCTAGCTGGGGATTTACTTTCCTACAGAAGAATGTCACTTGGTCAAGTGGGAGCTTGTGCTTATTTCTGCTCATTAACTAGCTATGACACGGTGTCTACATGCCACACTTAAGGTCAAAAAAAAATAGCAGGGTAGCTCTAAAGGAAATGTATTAAATTCCAAATCTCTTATTTTAAAACACATCTCATAGGAACGAATATTATGACCAAATGGCTGTTAAGAGTTGTAAGAAATAAAGTATTAAGTTAACTGAGCAGAGCTCTCAGTCCTCTTGGGCCTCAGTTCTAGTAAGGTAGTAACAGGAAAGTACTCCGTGAAAGTTATCCAACTCTAAGACCCGTCAAAATGCAAAGACTAAGATTTTTTAACTTCTGATTCTTACTGACCAAATGGATTCCATCTGTGTATGGATAGTGGTTTATCAAAAACCTGGAAGCCTTACTGAAAAAAAAAAAAACAAAAAACAAAAACAAAAAAACAAAAAACTCCATGACTCAAGAAAGTCCATCTCCATGCCTAACTGCTTCTTTTAAGATGATGTGAAAAAACTACTTACAACCAGGCTTGGGGCTTTTTTAGAGAAATGTATTAGATCACTTTAGTCTCCCCAGAGAAGGCTTTATGTCATTCAGCTGATGCTACAACTGTCCTACAAAATCACCAGTTGGGACCTGGCAAGAATATTAATTGTCTCAAAAAAAGTCAGATAAATGAAAATTATCTTTTCACAGATTAACAATGCTTAAACAAAACAAAACAAAAACCCCACACCTACAGCAGACTTCTAGTTCCAGTATCTCAAAATAATTTCAAAATAACTAAGAGTTAACTTTAGTACAGTACTCTACTGCCTCCAAAATACAGTATTTTGGTTTACCAAAAAGCATATCTTAACATTCTGACATTTAGTTCAATATACAACCAAAAACCTTTAAACTATCTTAGTATATCAATACTGTAACAAGCCACTATCAATTTTTACGTAGCTCATAGTTTACTCAGTATTCTTAAACCGCAGTTAACAAAGTGCAGACATTATTACTGCTGCATCTTCCTCATAGCCTTATTTAGAATGATGTAGAATGTTTTCAGGGTAGCTAGTAGGGTAACAGCTACAGAGTGAACAGGCCCATCCCTCCACCCCCACCCTCCATCAAGAAACATAAAGGAAAGCAGAAAGTGACACGGCTAGAAATAAGATTAAGGTCCAGAGAGAAGGAAACCTTAAATGGTTAAAGTGTGCGAGCACAGAGGACAGCTTTTTGCACCACGTCATGCCACAGAATGAACTCTGAAGGAATAACAAGTACTTCTCAGTTGAAAACCATTCAAGAAGCACCAGTGGATTTCTGGATTTGTTCCTTTAAAATCAAAATACTCTGCCTTTGCTCAGGAGGCAGCATGGCAATCTGATCTGCAGTCAGCTGAAGAACCTGCATGATCAACGCTGCTTTTTCTTGATCTTGTGGAGTTACCTGGCTTTGCCCAGGGCTAAAACTGCTAGGCTGGCCTCCACCTTGCTTACTGGCTCCCTGCATCCCTCCCTGCATCCCTGCTGCCTGCATCCCTCCTTGCATGCCTGCTGCCTGCATCCCACCTTGCATGCCTGCTCCCTGCATCCCTCCTCCTTGCATGCCTGCTCCCTGCATCCCTCCTTGCATACCTGCTCCCTGCATTCCTGCTCCTTGTATACCTGCCCCCTGCATGGCACCTCCAGGATTTCCCACTCCTGCAATGTTTGGAACCTGTCTAGGTCCCTGAGGGCCACCTGCCCCCATATTAATAGGGCCAGGACCCTGGATTCCACCAGTCATCGGACCTCTGGAACTAGGGCCAGGGCCCCTCATCTCTAGTCCTCTTGCATCCATGCCTCTTGCTTCCATCCCTCTGGTTTCCATTGCACAGGTCTCCATCCTTCTTTCCATTCCGCGTGGCTCCAAGACCTCAGTTTCCATGGGCCGAGTCTCCATCCCTCGAGATTCTCTGCCTCCTCTACCATCCATAGGAAGACCTCTTTGATCTATCATGGGACCTCTGGGCTCTCCAATTAGCATTCTGGGATCTGCTGCTAATGGTCCTCCTCTCATATCATGCGAGGCAGGGCCACGGTTGTCATGACCATGATGCATTGGGGGACCCTGGTGGGGTGGTCCCAAATAACCTCTGGGCTCTACGTCTCCAGTCACTGAGAGCAAAGTCCCTCCACGTGGGTCATTTGGAGCATCTCCCAGTAGTCCTCGAGGAGGTATGCCACCGGAAGGCATGGGTCCACGAGGTATTGGCGGTCTAGGATCTGACATCTGCATCTGTCCTCGCTCTAGGGGCACTGGACCAACCACTGGCATGCCAACTTGTGGCTGCATTGCTCCTCCCGGAGTTAAGGAACCAGGTCCAGGTCCAGGAACTGCAGCTGGTATTGGCCCCGGAGCTGGAATTCCTCCCTGAATAGAGGTCTGCATCAGAGGCGGAATGTCCTTCACTGGTCTTCTTGGCAAATGCTGAGGCTGTGGGGCAGGAGGATTCTGTTGGTTCAACATAACGTTAGGTCCCTGGCAGAGGCCAGGGGCAGGGCCCGGGCCAGGGCCGCCAGGCCCGCTAGGGCCAGGCCCACCAGGGCCAGGGCCAGAGACAGGCTGAGATTTGCCTGGGATCAGCGGTGTGACATGTATCTTACGATGCAAGATTTTCAGTGCAATCTCTGGATCCATGATTCTCATCACCACTTGTGCCTGCAGCAGCGCATAGGCCAACTGTGGGTTCTGAAGGAGCATGTTTCGAGCTTCCTGGTGACTGTTCTGGACACACAACTTCATCTGCTTCATCAGCTCAAACATCTGCTCTGGGGGCAGGCTGGCGACCGCTCTAGTAATCGATTCTGGAGCATCTTCTGGATCAATAGGGTCCCCATAGGGCGAGTCAATGATGGGGGCTGCCGGGCCTAAGCTCTTTAACTCCTCCTTGTTCTTTTCACTGGCAGCATTGTCCACCCGAAGCGCTCTCCCACTGAACTCTCGCCCATTGAGGTTCCGCATGGCACTAAGCGCAGTCTCCTGGTCTTGGTACTCGCAGAAGCCATAACCCTTGGGCTTTCCTGTCTCTCTATCGTAGACGAGACGGAAACTGACAACAGAACCAACCTCGGAGAAAATGTCCTTTAACTGCTCCTCCGTCGCCTCATACGGAATGTTCCCCACGAACACCGAACGCAGTGATCGATCCATGGCCGGGTCTCTGACCGCCAAGCTCGACATGATTCCTGCCGAGCGTACAGCAGAGAGTAAATTCGTCCAAGGGTCGTCCTCTGGCGAACCACACTTCCGCTCTGTAACGGAAGCAGATACCAAGCTCCGGACAGAAACCTTTCTGTTAGAAATCCTTAGTTCCGTTAGGCTGCAGAAACTGCTTCCTGAGACCGGACTAATTTATCCACCGCTTTCCGCCCCCGGCAGTGCGCTCGGTTGTCTGCGCCTAGTTACTGACAGTAGGACTCCTTTCTATGATCCGATTGGTCGAGTTTCCCCGGCGTCCCGCCCCCTCTTCCTGCGATCTCAGGAAACGCTAGACCTGACCTTATTAAAAATGGCCGATCGGACTTCACTGTGGTAACCCGTAGCGTCAGCCTCTCCTCACCTCGGGGGCAGTTTTCATTGAGTTCCACCGGCGGGAAACCGCCATCCGGAAGCTGATTTAAGGCTTAATGAGTTTTCACAGCTGCTTCGTTTAGTATAGAATATTAGAAATATTTAAAATTGTATTCAAGATTATGAAGTTAATAATGTTGATATTTGTTCCTTAAAATGTCTTAACATTAAAAAAAAGTTCTCCCCAAGATAAAATAACGTTTCTGTCAGCTGCAGCCCCGCCCCCAAGCTATGGCTTGTTCAAACTGTGACTAGGTCCGGGATCTTGGTAACTTCTGTGTGCACAGGTTGTTGCTGAGCTCATGTCTCCCTCCCTTTATTGATTTTAATTGACATTAATGCTAAAGTGGAATTAACTAAAAAGTATGCCTGCAGAGTATGGATTAATCGATTTTATTTATCTTTCATTGTATACATATAGGTAGTTGTGATTTATTTATTTATTTATTATTTAAAGACAAGGTCTCTATGTAGTCCAGGCTGTCCTGGAGCTCAGGCTGGCCTCCAGGCCAGCCAGGACTACATGAAATGAGAACTTTTAAAACAAATACATTTATATTTAGTCATGTGTGTTTGTATGACTTTTATAGTTGTGGATTATATAGATGAAAGGACTACTTGCAGGAGTTGGTTCTCTCTACCCAGGGATCACACTCAATACATAGGGACAGTACTTTACCCACTGAGTAATCTCTCCTATTCTGGGTTTTAGAAGTTGAATATTAAAGCTTCTTATTTTTAAAATAAATTCCAGCACAATTAAACCAATGTAGACTTACGCTAGTGAAAAGCTCTTGGGCATATAGTACTATTCTATAACAAAATGTCATTAATTCTGTATAAAACAAGCATTTTTATAGTTAAAATTTAGTATTGTAATTTATGTGCTCTGTATACATAAAATACATTCAGGATTTTGAAGACTAAACACAAGAAATATATAAAACAAAATTCTTGCCAGTTTTATACTTTGAATAATGCCCTTTTTTAAAGGCCAATACATAATGCTCATAGTTTTCATTTGGAAAAAAATTTTTAAAAAATCAGGGTTTATATTTTATTTGTTCTTGTTTTTTGTTTTTGTTTGTTTGGGGTGTTTTGTTTTGTTTGAGACCGGTTTGTCTGTGTAGCTCTGGCTGCCCTAGAAGTTAGTCTGTAGATCAGGCTAGCTTTGAACTCAGAGATCCTGCCTTTGCCTCCCAAGTGCTGGGCTTAAAGGAGTGGGTCACTACACCAGGCTATGGTTTATGTTTTGAAGAAAACTATATATGGTATATTTTTATACTCAGTTGTCAATTAATTCAATAAATTAAGATATCATGTGTACTAAAATAAGTTTTGTTGCTTATACGCGGGCCCCTTTACAGCCCAGGTTGGCCTGAAATTCAGTGGGTATGTAGTTCAAGATGCCTTTAAATTTGCAATCCTCCTGCTTCTCCCAGTGTATACTAGGATTAGAGGTGAGCACCACAAGCTTTGTCTTTACCCGACTGGTTGTGAAAGAAAACACAGTAATCAAACAAACAAAGCAACATGTGGGGCCTGTGGAATACTTAAAGGTATTAAAACATTAAATAAAACATTCACCATAGACTGGGCATGGCAACTCACCTTTAATCCCAGCACTTGAGACACTTTCAGAACATCCCATTCTTTATTTCGAGTTCCAAGCTAGTGATGGCTACACAGAGGGACCCTGGACACTTTGACACTTGTCTCCATTAAAGACTATCTGCTTAGTCCCTTGTGGAAATGGTGTTTAACTCTTACTCTGAATTTCTTTGATCATTTATCAGTCAAACTAAAAATTAAATGCCTTAACTGAAAATCGTATGTGCTTTCAACAAACAAGACTGACCAACAAAATCACCCAAATCTCTGACAGATTTGCTAAACATGTGGTATTTACAGGAGGGGTAGTCACACAAGTCTGGAATTGCAAACACATGGAAGCCTGCGACAGGCTAAGGCTCATTTTGAGCTCAAGGATAACATGGGCTATATACTGAGTTTCAGGAAAACTCGGGATACATGAAAAACCTCCCCTTCTTTTTAGCTATTTTCAGAAATTGAATTTTACACAAAATTGTAAACACTGTAGTCTTTGTGAGCCTATAAAATGTATTAAAACACTATATTATAAAAAATTCACCATAAACCGGGTATGGTGTCTCCTACCTTTAATCTCAGTATTTGAGACACTTCCAGAACAGCTTCGTCTACAAGCTAGTCATGGATACTCAGTGAGACCCTCAAAACATAAATAAATAAAATGCACTTTGAAAGAATTCACTATAGATTGAGTAGATCAAATCTAGACCTTTTTTGTTTTTGTTTTTTGGAGTTTTTTGTTTGTTTGTTTGTTTTGAGACAGGGTTTCTCTGTGTAACTCTGGCTGTCCTAGAACTCACTCTGTAGACCAGGCTGGTCTCAAACTCAGAAATATGCCTGCCTCTGCCTCCCAAGTGCTTGGATTAAAGGTGTGTGCCACCACTGCCTGGAGACATATTCTTAAGATATTTGAAAAGTGTCAGGCTCAGTTTACCCTTCTTTCTGAGAATTGACTTGAGGACTTCAAGCCTACTACTAAATTATAATCCCAGCTCTGACCCCAGGGACATTTTATAATTGTCTTGTTTTCTTAAAGAATAGCAAAGCACTCCACAAAGTTTTTTCTAGTCCCTCCCCCTTCCTGTAGCTTAAAAATAATTCCATTTTCCCTTGGATGCAAGTAGTTCCTCATCTGGACCTTTCTGTTGGTAGTAATTCTTTTGCCTCTTAGTAGAACTGTGACTTTGCATCTATAATATCACTCAAGGAAATATGTAGGTCTTTTTATCCTTTGACCATCTGCCTCATATTTCTTATTCCATAAATATCTTTCCAAACACTGTCAGTACAGCAGTGTGAAAACCAATTTGTTAGAACAAATTCTCTGCATGAGTTTTGTGTACCGTTTTATCAGCCTCACCAGTTTAAAAAAAAACAAAGACTCCAAAATTCAAGTTTCCTAAGCCCCTCATATGAAAAACACAGATATCTGTTTGCTGAGGTCTAAAGGTAATTTAATGAAGGTCATAGTTGGAGAATTATTCCACTTCAAGGAGAGACTCATACCATAAATATATAGATATTGAGCTAACATGTATACATGAGGATATTTTTTGTTTGTTTGTTTGTTTGGGTTTGGCTTGTTTTTGTTGTTTTGCTTTGCTTTTTTTGTTCACCTGTGCATCCTCAGTCTCTGAGGTGAAGCTTAATCTCTGGAGTTCCTATTATTTCATTATCTGAATGGATGATTTAAAATGCCTTTAGAGTTTGAGAATTAACATACCATTTAACCTAGAAAGAAACCAGTGACATTAAATAGCACGTTCACAGCCTGCTGCCGGGATGCCAGTTGTCATATTCTTAGGTTAATGATAATTCCTCCTGGATACTATTTTTAAGAATTAGATATGCGGTGAGGTATCTAGAAATAGAATAATCTATATTCCTAAAGAAGGCTTCCTGGTAGAAATGGTATTAAGGGATGGCTCACAATCTCTTGTAGACACATGGTGAACAGAAGAGATTCAGACAGCAGCTGCACTTGGCCAAGATAGGACATTGGGATCTGGTGTTTTCTTATGACCTAAAAGTACGCTAAGATGCCTCGTGATCATGTGATGGGATACAGTATAACAGTTCTGACTATTAAATTCATAAAAACAGTTGTGATAGTAAGGTCAGTAGGCTTCTTTTTTTTACCTCCTGATAGCATAGGCTCAGGAAAAGCCAACCACATTGCATTAGCTTCCAGCTGGGCTTTTCAATCCTTTCCACCTAAGTGTGGCCTTCCTACCTTTAACACCCTCTGGAAAGTAGCTTAATTTTTACTACTTATCCCTCTTTACTTTGTGTACTTTTCTCTGGCTGACCTGCGCACTTCATTTTCCATTGTACACAATCTGTGTCTTTCTACCCCCTGGCTCCTGCCCATCTTGCCCCTGTATTCCTGACACCTTCTCTTCCCAGTTCTTATATTCATTTCACCACATTCAGGTTCTTGTTCCTCAATGCTTACCTCAATGTCTTTCCTACTAAAAGCAACAGTATGTGTTTGGTGGCCATGTATTCAAAATATGTTTGAGGGCTGGAGAGATGATGGCTCAGCAGTTAAGAGCACTGACTGCTGGGGGCTGGTGAGATAGCTCAGTGGTTAAGAACACTGACTGCTCTCCCGAAGGTCCTGAGTTCAAATCCCAGCAACCACATGGTGGCTCACAACCATCCGTAATGAGATCTGACCCCTCTTCTGGTGTGTCTGAAGACAGCTACAGTGTTACATATAATAAATAAATAAATAAATAAATAAATCTTTAAAAAAAAAAAAAGAGCACTGACTGCTCTTCCAAAGGTCCTGAGTTCAAATCCCAGCAACCACATGGTAGCTCACAACCATCCATAGTGAGATCTGATGCCCTCTTCTGGGGTGTCTGAAGACAGCTACAGTGTACCTTCATATAATAATAATAATAATAATAATAAAGAATCTTTAAGTTAAGCAATCAGAGTCCTGCTTTTTATGATTTATAGCCTAATTGGAATTAGGCATAGAGATGTTAATGAGTTTGTCTAACTAGCACAGGCAACTATTTTACATGTGCCACTTGAATCAAGAAATCAAGCTGGGCAGTGGTGGTGCCTGCCTTTAATCCCAGCACTTGGAGGCAGAGGCAGAGGCAGAGGCAAGCAGATTTCTGAGTTCGAGGCCAGCCTGATCTACAGCGTGAGTTCCAGGATAGCCAGGGCTACACAGAGAAACCCTGTCTTGAAAAACAAAACAAAACAAAACAAAAATCAAGTTTGAAAATGATTTTTCTATTCAATGAATGGCTTATATATACAGAGTAAGAGGCAAGGCTACAGTCTGAAACCAGGTCTCTTGAAATTAAGCTTCCTACTGCTCGATTAGCCTGGTGGTCATGGGTTACTGAGGCCTGGACACAGCCTCCACTGGCCTTTTTCCTGATTAGCTCTGAGTGTTACTAATTGCAATTTTGACATGACAATCAGTGCTATGGCAACAGATGGGCTGTGCATATAAAAACGGAATCAGTTGAGAAAGATGTTTTCTCCTTTTTAATGGGTAGGGCCAATATCAAACCTCAACTAAGGCTTTTTAAAAGCGTGCAGCCACATAGGTAATGAAGTCATTTCTATAAAAGAGCCTAGATTGCTCAGATTCCAAATTAAGCTTTTCTGAGGCGTATTTCCCCCAAATTTGTAATACATTTAATATGAAAAGAACACAGAGGGAAGTAAATAGTAAATTCCACTTATGATTCACTGTTGTTGGCAAGAAAAATATTATGTAAATTTGAGGCTCTGAAAGTATACCATTGCACGACTACACGGTAAATGGGGCCAAATGTGGTATAGTCAATTACCAGTCTATTGACAGGCTAAGAACAAGAGGCACAAGGACGAGGCCCTGGACCAGAATCAGCTGATAATTTACTGACATCATCTGTAACTGTGTCCAGGTCTTCAGTCTCTGCCAAGCAGTGTTCCCAGGGAGTAAGACGAAGGGGGTTAGACGTCAGACTTTAATCTTAGGCTGACAAGAAATCATACACCTTGGATGAATTAATTCTCTTTACCTCTGCTTTGACATCCTTCCAATGAGAATACCATTAACCATGTTGGATTGTTGTGTAGGAAACATAACCCGTTTTTTATCACTTCTCATACTGTATTATTAATCTGCATTTGTATATAATGGTAAGATACAAAGCAGCATTTTAAGTGGAAAGAGGTACAAACCTTATTTACTCTAATGTTATTTTGTGATGTACATTGTTCCTGTCACCAAAAGGACTGGATTTGATGAGCCAATGGTCTGTTGTCAGATCATATTATTTTAAACTTGTATAGAGACAACTCTAAGACAGGTAACATTGTTGAAATATGCACATTTGTACCTCAGCATGGATAGTTTTCAGGCTCAATACCACAGGATGCTTCAGTGAGAGTTTTACGTTGTTTATCATAGTGGTGTTTATGAAGTTCTTTTAGTGAACCATGAGATGTTCTCTTCAGATACTTGGTTAGCTATCACTGTCATTTTTATTAAATGGGCTCGTGTGAACTTTTACGGTGGATGGAATTCACAAATTGAATGCAATGCCTTGGATTAGCACCTACTTGAGTGCGGGGCCATGTTCAAGCTATCATTAAGATGATCCCTTTTGAGAAGGCACTGCCAGACAAGCCCATATATTCAACCATGGGAAGGTGGAACTAATGGGACAAGAAGCAGAATTCCACCACTCTTGCTTTGAGATGTCACCTGAGGGAATGCAGAGAAAGCAAGTAACCTCATATGGGGAAAATTCCAAGCCCTGCATTTGGAGCTGAATAAAGATAACTTATTTAAAAGGAACAATTTATGGATTTTTTTAACTTTTATTCTTTTCTGTGAGCAGAAAAGAATATTCAAATACCCAACTTCAAAAAATGTCTATACTACAGTTCTGTTCATAAATTTGGGTCATATTTTACTTCCGAGGCACTGGGAGCCTAAGAATGAACCTATCACGAGCCCAGGTTATGGGAAAGTGGCCTTTCTGAAGCATTTAGTTGGGGATCAGGATTAAAAACATCACAGTGTGGCAAGCAAAACAACAGTGTGGCAGGACATATTTGGACTCCTTATCACAGTTGAATGCTCCCTAGAAAACATTACTTCAGGAGTGCCGGTTTAAATTTGTCATATTACAGTAGACTCCTGAGAGTTGGAAATTTTGTTAAAATGTAAAATGTAGTATACATGAGAAAAGTCATAGCTAGTGCTCCGTGGTGAAGGTCCAGAGATGAACTGTAGCTACAGAGAGGAGTGACATTGGGTTTTTTGTTTTTTGTTTTTTTTATTTTCTATATTCTGTGTTTACATTCCAAATGCTTTCCCCTTTCCTGATTCCCCCCTCCCCATATGTCCCATAAACCCTCTTCTCTCCACCCATTCGCCAATCACCCCCCTCCCATTTCTCTATCCTGGTACTCCCCTACAATGCTGGATCAAGCCTTTCCAGGACAAGGGCCCTTTCCTTTCTTCCTACTTGAGAACCATTTGATATGTTTTGTGTCTTGAGTATTCAGAGCTTCTGAGCTAATTAATATCCACTTATCAGTAATTGCACTCCATGTATATTCTTTTGTGATTGCGTTACCTCATTTAGGATGATATTTTTCCAGTTCTAACCATTTGCCCAACAATTTCATGAATTCGTTGTTTTTTATTGCTGAGTAGTATTCCATTGTGTAAATATACCACATTTTCTGTATCCATTCCTCCACTGAGGGACATCTGGGTTCTTTCCAGCTTCTGGCTATTATAAATAAGGCTGCTATGAACATAGTGAAGCATGTGTCCTTATTGAATGTTGGAGTATCCTCTGGGTATATGCCCAGGAGTGGCATAGCAGGGTCCTCCGGAAGTGTCATACCAAGGTTTTTGAGGAACCGCCAGACTGGTTTCCAAAGTGATTGTTCCATCTTGCAACCCCACCAGCAGTGGAGGAGTGTTTCTCTTTCCCTGAATCCTCACCAACACCAGCTGTTTTTAACCTTAGCCATTCTGACTGGTATGAGGTGAAATCTCAGGGTTGTTTTGATTTGCATTTCCCTAATGATTAATGATGTTGAACATTTCTTAAGGTGCTTCTCAGCCATCCGAAGTTCTTCAGGTGAAAATTCTTTGTTTAGCTCTGTACCCCATTTTTAATAGGGTTATTTGGTTCTCTGGGGTCTAACTTCTTGAGTTCTTTGTATATATTGGATATTCGCCCTCTGTCAGATGTAGGGTTAGTGAACATCTTTTCCTAATTTGTTGGTTGCTGTTTTGTCCTTTTGACGTGTCCTTTGTGTTACAGAAACTTTGTAATTTTATGAGGTCCCATTTGTCAGTTCTTGATCTTAGAGCATAAGCTATTGGTGTTCTGTTCAGAAACTTCCCCTGTGCCCATGTCCTCAGGGATCTTCCCTAGTTTCTTTTCTATTAGTTTCAGTGTGTCTGGTTTTATGTGGAGGTCCTTGATCCACTTGGAGTTGAGCTTAGTACAAGGAGATAAGAATGGATCAATTCACATTCTTCTGCATGCTGACCTCCAATTGAACCAGCACCATATGTTATCTTTTTTCCACTGGATGTTTTCTGCTCCTTTGTCAAAGATCAAGTGACCATAGGTGTGTGGGTTCATTTTTGGGTCTTCAATCCTATTCCATTGGTCCACATGCCTGTCACTGTACCAATACCATGCAGTTTTTAACACTATTGCTCTGTAGTATTGCTTGATATCTGGGATACTGATTCCCCAAGAAGTTCTTTTACTGTTGAGAATAGTTTTAGCTATCCTGAGTTTTTTGTTATTCCAGATGAATTTGAGAATTGTTCTTTCTAACTCTATGAAGAACTGAGTGGGGATTTTGATGGGGATTGTGTTGAATCTGTAGATTGCTTTTGGCAAGATGGCCATTTTAACTATATTAATCCTGCCAGTCCATGAGCATGGAAGATTTTTCCACCTTCTGAGGTCTTCTTTGATTTCCTTCTTCAGAGACCTGAAGTTCTTGTCATACAGATCTTTTATTTGTTTGGTTAGAGTCACACCAAGATACTTTATATTGTTTGTGGTTATTGTGAAGGATCTCATTTCTCTAACTTTTTTCTCAGCCTGCTTATCCTTTGAGTATAGGAAGGCTACTGATTTGCTTGAGATGATTTTATAACCAGCCACTTTGCTGGAGTTGTCAGCTGTAGGAGTTCTCTGCTGGAGGTTTTTTTGGGTCACTTAAGTAGACTATCATATCATCTGCAAATAGTGATAGTTTGACTTCTCCCTTTCCAATTTGTATCTCATTGACTTCCTTATGTTGTCTGGTTGCTCTAGCTAGAACTTCAAATACTATATTGAAAAGATATGGAGAGACAGGGCAGCTTTGTCTAGTCCCTGATTTTAACTTAGTGGGATTGCTTCAAGTTTCTTTCCATTTAGTTTGATGTTGGGTACCGGTTTGCTGTATATTACTTTTACTATGTTTAGGTATGGGCCTTGAATTCCTGTTCTTTCCAAGGCTTTTAGCATGAAAGGATGCTGAATTTTGTCAAATGTTTTTTTCAGCATCTAATGAAATGACCATGTGGCTTTTTTCTTTGAGTTTGTTTATGTAGTAGATTGCATTGATGGATTTCTGTATATTGAACCATCCCTGCATCACTGGTATGAAGCCTACTTGATCATGGTGAATAACCGTTTTGATGTGTTCTTGGGTTGAGTTGGCAAGAATTTTATTTAGTATTTTTTACATCGATATTCATAAGGGAAATTGGCCTGAACTTCTCTTTCTTTGTTGGATCTTTGTGTGGTTTTGGTATCAGCATAATTGTGGCTTCATAGAACCAGTTGGGTAGTGTTCCTTCTATTTCTATTTTGTGGAATAGTTTGAAGAGTATTGGTATTAGGTCTTCTTTGAAGGTTTGATAGAATTCTGCACTAAAAACATCTGGTCCCGTGCTTTTATTTTGGTTACAAGAATTTCTATGACCCCTTTTATTTCTTTAGGGGTTATGGGACTGTTTAGATGATTTATTTGATCCTGATTTAATTTTGGTATTTGATATCTGTCTAGGAAATTGTCCATTTCCTCCTGATTCTCCAATTGTGTTGAGTATAGGCTTTTGTAATAGGATCTGATGATTTTTTGAATTTCCTCAGTTTCTGTTGATATATCTCCCTTTTCATTTCTAATTTTGGTAATTTGGATACTGTCTCTGTGCCCTTTGGCTAGTCTGGCTAAAGCTTTATCTATCTTGTTGATTTTTCTCAAAGAACCAGCTCCTGGTTTTGTTGATTCTTTGTATGGTTCTCTTTGTTTCTACTTGATTGATTTCAGCCCTGAGTTTGATGATTTCCTGTCTTCTACTCCTCCTGGGTGAATTAGCTTCTTTTTGTTCCAGGGCTTTCAGGTGTGCCATTAAGCTGCTAGTGTATGCTCTCTCCCCTTTCTTTTTGGAGGCACTCAGGGCTATGAGTTTTCCTCTTAGTACTGCTTTCATTGTATCCCATAGATTTGGATTTGTTGTGTCTTCATTTTCATTAAATTCTAAAAAGTCTTTGATTTCTTTCTTTATTTCTTCTTTGCCCAAGGTATCATTGAGTAGAGGATTGTTCAGTTTCTATGTGTATGTGGGCTTTCTGTTGTTTTTGTTGCTATTGAAGATCACTTTTATTCCACATGATAGGAAGCATGGAATTAGTTCGATCTTCTTATATTTGTTGAGGTCTGTCTTGTGACCAATTATATGAACAATTTTGGAGAATGTACCATGAGGTGCTGAGAAAAAGGTATATTCTTTTGCTTTAGGATGAAATGTTCTATATACATGTTTCACCGTGTCCCTGTTTAGTTTCTGTTTTCCTGATCGGTCCATTGAGGAGAGTGGAATGTTGGAGTCACCTACAATTATTCTGTTAGGTGTAATGTGTGCTTTGAGATTTAGTAATGTTTCTTTTACGAATGAGGCTGCCCTTGCATTTGGAGCATAGATGTTCAGAATTGAGAGTTCTTCTTGTTGGAATTTTCCTTTGACCAGCAAGAAGTGTCCTGCCATGTCTCTTTTGATGACTTTAGGTTGAAAGTCAATTTTATCTGATATTAGAATGGCGACTCCGGCTTGTTTCCTGAGACCATTTGCTTGTAAAATTGTCTTCCAGCCTTTTACTATAAGGTCGTGTTTGTCTTTGACACTGTGGTGTGTTTCCTGTATGCAGCAAAATGTAGGGTCCTGTTTATGTATCCAGTCCATTAGTCTATGTCTTTTTATTGGGGAATTGAGTCCATTGATGTTAAGAGATATTAAGGAATAGTGACTATTACTTCCTGTCATTTGTGATGTTATTTTTTATACTTATTTTTATACTTTTTATCTTCTTTTGGGTTTGATGAAAGAAGGTTACTATCTTGCTTTTCCCAGGGTATAGTTTCCCTCCTTGTATTGGTGTTTCCCCCCCACCCCATTATCCTTTGTAGGGCTGGGTTTGTAGAAAGATATTGTGTAAATTTGCATTTGTCATGGAATATCTTGGTTTCTCCATCTGTGGTGATTAAGAGTTTTGCTGGGTATAGTAGTTTTGGCTGGCATTTGTGTTCCCTTAGAGTCTGCATGAGATCTGCCCAGGATCTTCTAGCTTTCATGGTCTCTGGTGAGAAGTCTGGTGTAATTCTGATAGTTCTTCCTTTATATGTTACTTGGCCTTTTTCTCTTACTGCCGTTAATATTATTTCTTTGTTTAGTACATTTCAGGTTTTGATTATTATGTGACAGGAGGTATTTCTGTTCTGGTCCAGTCTGTTTGGAGTTCTGTAGGCTTCTTGTATCTGTATCTGTAGGCTTCATGGGCATCTCTCTCTTTATGTTAGGGAAGTTTTCATCCATAATTTTGTTGAAGATATTTGCTGGCTCTTTAAGTTGTAAATCTTCACTCTCATCTATGCCTATAATCCTTAGGTTTGGCCTTCTCATTGTGTCCTGGATTTCCTGGATGTTTTGGGTTACAAGCTTTTTGCATTTTGCATTTTCTTTGACTGTTGAGTCCATGGTTTCTATGGTATCTTCGGCATCTGTAATTCTTTCTTCTATCTCTTGTATTCTGTTGTTGATATTTGCATCTATGGCCCCTGATTTCTTCCCATGGTTTTCTATCTCCAAAGTTATTTCCCTTTGTGATTTCTTAGTTGTTTCTACTTCTGCTTTTAGATCCAGGATGGTTTTGCTCAGTTCCTTCACTTGCTTGTTTGTGTTTTCCTGTAATTCTTTAAGAGATTTTTGTGTTTCCTCTTTCATGACTTCTGCCTGTTGATCCAAGTTCTCCTGTATTTCTTTAAGTGATTTTTGCATTTCCTCCTTATTGGCTTCTATCTTTTCACCCATATTCTCCTGAATTTCTTTAAATGATTTTTGTGTTTCCCTTGTAAGGGCTTCTAACTTTTGATTTGTTTTCTCCTGTATTTCTTTAAGAGATTTATTTATGTCCTTCTTGTGTTCCTCTAACAACATCATGACCAGTGATTTTAAATCCAAATCTTGTTTTTCTGGTGTGTTGGGGTATCCAGGACTTGCTGTTGTTGGAGAATTGGGTTCAGATGCTGCCATATTGCCTTGATTTCTGTTAGTAATGTTCCTACATTTGCCTTTTGCCATCTGGTTATCTCTGGTGTTAGTTGGTCCTGTTGTCCCTGGCTGGTTCTTGAACCTCCTGTGAGCCTGTAAGGCTGTTTTCACACCACTGGATGATTGGGTTTCCCCTGGCACAGATTGCTGATGTGCTGCCCTCTTATTGGGTGCCTTTGGAGCCCTGGTGTGTCCTGCTCCAAGCAATGTTATACTCGGGTTGTCTCTGTGAACTTGGTGTTGCCCATCTGCTCTGTCAGGCAGCGAAGATGGCGGCAGGGAGCCCCTCCAAGTGCTGACTTCCCTGCAGGGCATAGGACCCACGCATGGCTGGCACACAGACAAACAGGAGATCTGCCCAGGTAGCAGGCAGCAGCCCTGTGGCTTTCGTCCCCAGAGATCTTAAACTTGGGTTATCTCAGTACCTGGGGCCACTTGTCCTGTCTGACTGGGATCAAAGATCGCAGCGGGGAGGGAGGATTATTTTAATACTCTCCTGTGACCTGTCAAAATGAAGAGACCAGTCTAGTAGGGATGCTGTGATAAAATACCACAAGCTTGTCGGCTCAAAGAAGAGAAATGTTTTCTTGCATAATATCAAAATGCCTGAAGCCTTGCTTTCTCCTGTGGCTGCCCTCACTCTGTGCCCTTACCTGGCCTTGCTTCTGCATTGACAGGCCATCTGCTTTCTCATGAGGATATTTGGCAGATTAGATTGGCTCTTTGGTGCATATGGGATCATTTAATCTCACGTATTGCTAAGCCCTAACATGAGACATAGTCACTGGAGTCATTAGGTCTTCAAATGTGCAACTGGGGGCACTCACAAATAAGGGCATAGGAGCCAGTGATGTTGCTGTCTCCAAGAAGAGAAGGAACTATTGGGTTTTTTTAGGATTTCATGATACTCTGCTCCATTCCCCTCTCCCAGTCTGTGGGTGTATGTGTGTGCCTGTGTGTGCCTGTGTGTGCACGCACATGTGTGTATGCATATCTCTCTGTATAAATATGTGTGTTTATATTTATGTTTGTGTATGTAAATATGTATATTGTATAAATATATATAGGTGCATATTGCCCTTTTTCACACCTTATTTTTATTTATTTATTTATTTTTGCACATCTATATTGGCTCTTTTGTGCTGAAGATCGCTCACTCTCCTCTTTCCTTTGTTAATTGCTGTTTCAGTTTTCTGGGGGAGAACGTAAGTGCCAGGTTTTCTCTTAATGGCAACCAGGTTTACCTATTACAGCAAAGGGGGATGGGTTCTAGGTGAAGTGGAACTCGGCCCCAACTCTACTGCTGCAGGAGAGAGCAATCTGAAGTGCCAGGAATTAATGTCCCTTATCTGTGGGGTCACAGAGAAGTCCAGGGCAGGAGCTCGGTGGGACTCAGAGAAGCCCCAATTACCAAATACGGATTTTCTATAAATTTGGTTGTTGGTACAGCAGCATTAGTAAAGATTGAACCACTGTGGATAGTGGATTTCAAAAGTAGGTGTAGTTGACAAACATCTCTAACTCCAAACATGAAGGCCAAGCACCTGTATACATACAATAAAAGATTTTCAAAAGAAATGCTTACTTCAAAATTTATGATCTTCAGAAAACAAGCACTGTGTATATAACATATGACTTTCTTGAAGTTGAGTGTACATTTTTTAAAACCCCAAACCCTTCCATCCATCTTATAAAAAGATTGATTGCCGGAGCTCAGCAGTTTAATGGCACAACAATAAACAGGGACTCTGACTTCCTATTGTCCTCTTCTTCAGAGTCTGCTGCTGACATTTAGATTGAAATCTGTATCTACTTTCTCCTCTGGTGGGACAATCAGAGAACTTCTCCCTGGCCTCCAGGTGTTTGCCAACTCCCTCCATGGTTCTTGGAAACAAAGCAAGAGCCTGCAGGGAAACCAGGAAGTGCAAATGACCTATTCCTCTTGGGCTCAGTCTTTTGTTAGGCCTGAAAATGGAACCGAGTGTGTCAGCCCAAAGCCCAGAGGAGTCCACAGAAGAGAAGCTGGCACCTGGAGGGAGGAGAAAAACAGAAGTGCAAAACCACCTCTGCCTATTTAGTGACTTACAATCTGCTGCCAAGGTCCCAGGACGCAGTAATTGTTATAGCCATTCTTTGTCACCAGCGAGACTTCCAAAGAAAGGCCAGGTTCCCAGGACTCCTGAGAGCAGGTGTCTGCAGATGGGTGGTGAAGGCGGAGGGGGCGTGGGCAGAAAAAGCTTGCTCCCCCATCCCTAGGAAAACTGATTTGAAGCATTTCTGTGAGAGCCAGAGAAAACTTTCGATGTCTTGAGCACTTCCCCCCACCCCAACCTCCCAGTCAGGGTTTCTCTGTGTAGCCCTGGCTGTCCTGGAACTCTGTAGACCAGGCTGGCCTGGAACTCAGAAATCCTCCTGCCTCTGCCTCCCAAGTGCTAGGATTAAAGGCGTGTGCCACCTCCGCCCGCCTCTTGAGCACTTCTAAACTATTCACCGTGCATGCGCTGTGATGAACGTAGTCATTGGATGGTTTCTAATAAGGGAACTTAAATGTGAGCTATAATGGGGCGTTCACCAGAAGCATTGGTCTGATTTTCTCTCGAATTTTCAGGGAGGATTTTTAGTGTGTGGGTTCAAGTTTGGAGCAGAGGAACAGCTGTGTCTGTGAGGAGTTTCCCTTCTGTCAAGGTACAAAAGACAGGATGTGAGCAGACAGTTTCCAAACGGAACTGTGAATTGTTTGAATTCCTTAGAGGTATACAGAAGAGGAAAATGGCGCTTCCCTGTATTTGCCGAGACTCTTGCTCAGGTGAAGAGGAAAAGGGATTTCTTGATCACTCAGTGAAGCACTGTGACTTCTCTTTGTCACGCTGGTAATCCCATGCCTGTAGTCCTGGTGGTCACTGATGGTTTCCCCCTTGTGAAGGCTCTTAATTTAATCCAGAAGGATTGTGAGTTCGAGACCAGCCTCTATTACAAAGACCATGTCTCAAATACAAAATTAAACAAACACGTGAGGAACCTGGCTGTGATAGAGGGTGCCTCTGTTCTTAGCACCAGAGGCAGATGCAGGCCACAAGTGTAAGATTTATTGAAGGAAGAACACCGGGCCCCCGGAAAAGTGATTTTATTGCTTCTGCCAGTTTTTACATTTTTTTTTCTTTTTTTTGCCAATGTGCTGTACCTTGGGGTGGTGTGTTCTTAACCCCATCAATATTTATATAGTAAATCATTATAAAGTTCTAAGGTTTAGTCAAAATGATATTTGGAAAGCTAGGATTTTAATGCAGTACCTAACAGTTTCATTGCACAACTATCTTTTGTGAACCTAGGCTCTGAGAACTGGTTAATATTCTTCCTTGGATGTGAAAGATGTAAAACCAAATGATTCTTATCAGATCGGTAGTGTGAAGGGTGGGCTAAGTGATTTCTACACAATCACTGTGAGGCCTTCTTGACAGATGAAGGCGCTGAGCCAGGCAGAGGTGGATTTGCCTGTGGTTAGACAATAAGTACGAGACAGAGCTGGAAGAGCTGGGAAATGCCTGTATGCCGTTCCACCAAAGGAAATTGTGAAGTCCCGAAAAAAAGCCTAGCTCGCTTGTTTTTTCTTAAATAATACTAAATGTGAGATTTTTCTCCTCAAGGAAAGATTCTTTTAAATTTCACTAGCAGCCAAATTTCCCAGCATTTCTTGCCTTGTCAGCTGCCTCTGTATTTGTCTGAAAATGAAAATACAACATAAAACCAATGGGGAGAAACTGAAATCTGTGACCACATGACGGAACCCTGAAAAACCCTAGCAAAGGTTGCTTTTGTCATTTATACCGAGGCACTGGAACCAGCCTCTGCTCACATAGGTGATTTACTCCACACATTTTAGGTAATATATTGTATTGCCAAGAAAATTCATTGTTGTGAGTTCTTGCCTAAGCTTTGGTGGCTGCTTACTTATAAAAACAGACTGCGGGGGAAGTGTAAATTATTTCACAGAGGGGAAAGGGAGATCAGAGACAGCTATTAATTTAAGCTGTTTCACATTGAAACTGTCACTCCCGTGAAAGAAATGCATGGCGGTTAAAATATGTGATTGTTTGGTAGAAAGAAATACATAAAATGGCAAATCTCGTGTTTGGAGTTTGGAAAGATATTAGTTACGAATAGGGTATTAAAATGGATTGACTGTTTTCTAGCTTGAAAGCTGGAGTGACAAATGAGGAAGCATTCTGTGGACTCTAAAGCATTCTGCACACTTTGGGGTTGTGGGTTTATGTAACACACAGAGGATAGGGTCAGCGGGCCAAAGATCTCACTGTCTGTCTCTCAGGAAAAAGACAACCAAGCAGGATTTATAATCCTCACTGTTAGCAAGAATCTGGAAAAGAGTGACTTCGAGCTTACAGGTCAGTGTCCACTGCTGCTCTCACTTCTTACCCTTAAATTATGCTTATCATATGGGTGGTCATACTTTCTCTGTGTGCACAGAGGTCACAGACCCTGTATAGGCACCACAGGAGGGACAGTCACCCTCAAGCCAAGGACTAAGGTACATTTACAACAGAGGGTGGTGTGAAAGAAAGAGAAATGATCAAAAGGATGTGTTCTAGAGGGAGAAGGATCTCTCTCTTTTCCTCTTCCCCATCCTGTCTTCCAGTACTCCTTGAAAAATAAAACACACATAGAAGGCAAGAAATATATGTATGTGTGTATATATAACACACACACACATACACACACATACACACACACACACACACACACACACACACACACACACACACACACACACATGAGAGAGATATGCTTAAGTAACAATTTTATGGGTTCTAGTATATACCCCCTTTCCCAAATCCTTTAGGTTCTTTGGAACCGCAGACATACCAGCAAGTAGCCAGGGTTCCTCTCTGTAAGTTGCATCAACAAATCTACTACTTTGGAAGGTATACTGGTTGTTTTGCCAACATAACACAGGCTACACGTACCTAGGAAGAGGGAATCTTTTTGTTTTTAGTATTTACTTATTGTTTTGTTTGTTTGTTTACTTATTGGAAACGGAGTTTCTCTATGTAGCCCTGGTTTGTTCTGGAGCTTGCTGTGTAGATCTGGCTGGTCTCAAACTCATAGAGATCTACTTTCCTCTGCCTCCGGAATGATGGAATTAAAGTCGTGTACCACTACAGCCAGCTGGAAGAGGAAATCTTAATTGAGAAAAAGCAAGCCTGTGGAGCATTTTCTTGGTTGATGATTGATACAGACAGCCCCAGCCCTTGTTGGGCATTGCTACCCTGGGAGCAAATGGTCCTAAGTTGTATACGAAAGCAGCCCTCTCATCTCCGACTTGCTTTTGGTCATGGTGTCTTATTACAGCAATGGAAACCCAAAGACAGGTTTCATTCATTTCTCGCAGCCAGGAAAGACTGGCAAACAAAATTCCTAACCACAATCAATCAGGTAAATAATTGTGTTTACTAATACTAATTATAAAAATCCAATTTCCTTTGTAGTATTCTATGTACTTGTTTTTAACATGAAAGCAATCAATATGTGCTTCTGTAGATATATTTCAATAAGAAAAGCATTGAAAAGGATGTCGGTGTCATAGAGCCCCAGTAGTATGCGAGTATGAGCTCACATGCTTATAGGAGATGTTGCTTGGTACGTTCATAAAATGTTCCAGGAATATACTTCAGCCACTTGTAAAAGTAGTAATAATAGGACATGGGTCAGATGAGAGGCTTATTTATAGTTTTCCTAGCAGAATGTTTTCTTATACCCCCCACCTCCAACTTTCCATTAAATATGTCTTAGGGCACATTTTAAAGTTGCTAGATTAGTATATTTTAGAGATATTTTTGTATATATTTTAGAGCTATTCTTGTAAGACATCTGCCCTAGGAGCATTAAAAGGGAAAACTCAATACAGAGTCTCGAATTTGTGTTTGCTATGCACATCTAGAGCCAAGGCCTTGGGAAGTCTGCAGATTGCACTCTGAGAAACACCATTTGAAAACCTTGCCCACTGTTGTATTTATGTGGAGGGCATCCATGGGTTTGATAATGTCACTAATCCATAGCACGAACAGCTGGTAAAATAGCGACATTCCTATCATTGCTGTAAGCAGTTTTAGATCCTTAATCTTCTTGTTTCCTCTTATTTTAAAGAAGTGGACATTACATCATAGGCTTGGCTAGAAGGTGCTACATGTTCTTTCTGCGTGTTGCTGCCTGAGGATGTAGAGGCTCTGACCCATGGCTGGGGAGCATCCCTCAAGGATGCTCCCATAGTCCTTGCTCTGCAGAATGATGGGCCCTTATGGCCACACCTCCTGGTGAATGAGATTCCTCTGTGTCTCTGTTTTCCCAACTCTTCACTTCTTTTCTATTTCAATTTCTAGCCCTGCTTGAGTGGGAGGAAGTTTTCCTCCTGAAACTTCTGTGTGGTTAAGGGCTCAAACTTTGAAGAAATAGCACAATTTCCAAAGGATATTGATTAATCAAGCTTATATATACATGTGTTTTTTTCCTTGTAATTATCTCATAGTGGAAACATTCCAAAGCCTGCCTGTCTGCTCAGATTCTAGTCTATTATTATTATTTTTTTGATGTTTTTCAAGACAGGGTTTCTCTGTGTAGCCCTAGCTGTCCTGGAACTCACTCTGTAGACCAGGCTGGCCTTCAACTCAGAAATTCACCTGCCTCTACCTCCCAAGTGCTGGGATTAAAGGCGTGTGCCACCACCACCCAGCTTCAGATTCTATTCTTTTCCCATATTCATTTATGAGATAATAAATAAAGATGAATATGAAGAAATCTAAGATGTGGCTATTCAGCTATGGAGTTTGTTCATTTAGCAGCATTCATATAAGAAAGGCAGGCCCTCGACATCTTGTGATTTGGGGGAACATGGCAACAGCAACTAATTGAATATTAACTATGTGCGTGGGAACATGAAGTCTATGATGAAGAATACCTTTCTTTGAGGAGTTTATTTGTTCAAAGCAAAAAGGCAAAAGAAAACAAGCTCTAACTCTCAATTTTCCAATTATCATTTGATTAAAGAGCTCAGGACAGCTTCGTGTACGTGAAACCTAATTTTTTAGCTGGCAGTTACATCCTGGAGTGGGAGGGAAACTCATCAGCGCAGTCTCCACTGGCAAAAACGCAACGAATCTAAGCAGGCAAATAAAAGAAGAAGCGACCATTGTGGTAAAGCATATGCAGTTCCAGATCAATGAAAGTTCGGGATATGAGTACTGGCCATTAATAATTCCAACAGAAAAAGCTTCCCAGAAGACATGTATGGCCAGGACCTAACTGGATTAAGAGGAGATGAAAGCTATTCTAGGTAACGGATGGGATGTATGTTTGCAATCCTGACACGCAGAAGGTGGTAACAGGGAAAAAGCTAATTTAGAGCGCGTGTGCTACATAGCACGAGCTATACAGAGACACAGACCAAAATAAATTTAAAAAATCCCCCAAACAAAAAGCATGCAGAGTATTTCCTGTAGTGAAGAATGTGCAAGGCCACGGTCAAAGCAAGCCTGACATTCCAAGCCGCCTGGACACTCCTAGATACTGTCCTAAGAGATTAGATTTAGTAACATGCAGTACTAGTTGGAAGGATGGGAAAGCCGAGCCTGCGCACTGTGCTACGTCGGTTGGCTTCGTGATGCTTTTACACCTCTTACAGGGCACTCTGCAAATCTGCACCCACAAACACCAACGGTGTGAGACGGACCGAAAACAAATGCTCTATCACCAGATTTTTGGGTTCATTTTCCTAGTGTCACTTTTGGAACAGGCTTCCTTAATACTGATTTCTGCCTTTGTGGACCTCCTCCCTTGCTGTGGGCAGAGGAGGCCCCATGGCATTGGTGGAATCAGGGTCCCAAACCGGTTCTTCCAGTAAACATGGATGTATCGTGGAAGCGGATAGAAGACAGATCACACGTAACCCTTCATCCTGGCTCGCCACCTACTCTCTCTTTTGGTTCCTGGGTGTGCGTGAGACCCGAGTAACAGATTAAGAACATTTTTCAGCAGCAGAGAAGACTGGGAAGCCACGGAAGCATTCATCAAAGCAAACGAGGGGACACAGAAACAGGAGGGCAGCTAATTGCTTTTAAAGCTAGTTACTGTACTGAGGGAATACACGTGCGCTTTTTGGCTTAGCTATAGGCAAATCTCTAAATTGCAGCAGGAGACTGATGCTTATTAAGTAGAAAAGGAAACGTCTTTAGAAATGAAGAGATAACAGAGCCTATGATTAACATCATGGACAGCAAATTACAAACTATTAGTGCTTTAGAATTTCGGTTTTCATTGCTTCCTGCCTTGATTGTTACGATTTTCCTTGATCATCTTCCTGTTTTAGGAGTATTTGATCTCTCCTTCACTTACTTGCTTGTGCATACATTCATCAGAACTTAATTATCCCTGATGCTGAGGTACTGCTTGGGGATCAAAGGCTCAGTGATAAGTTCTCATTCTTTTTTGGTTTGTTTGAGAATGGGATTCTATCTAGTCCTGGGTTATCCTAGAACTCACTATGAACACCAGGATGACTAAAACACACTGAGATCCATTTGCTCTGCCTCTGGAGTGCTGAGGTCAGAGGCATGCAGACAAACCTCACATGAAGGCTTTCTTTAGTGCATGAATCTTGTGTCTTCCAAAAACATCTGCCACTCACTGATTCGATATGTCATTATCACAATCCGAGGCATTTCCTTATCATCTCAGTTTGCCTATATGTGAAATGTCAACTCCATCAATCATGAATGCTTTACTGAATTTCCACCTTATAATTTATATGCATGCCATTTGACATGATGTATTTTTTTTTCCAGAGATCACCTTTTTATTTCTTAGAGTGCCATTTAGCTGTAAGCACATACTTTTTGTCTTGCCTTTATCAGGGCAGGGTTATATTTTGGATTTTTTTTTCATGTCAGTGCAAGTGCTACTATTAAATTATTAATGTTACTATCTTCAGTTATGGCTCCTGGCCACCAGAACTTCCCAGAAAAGTTTCATGTGATTTTTATTACCAGAAGTCAACAATTAACTTTCTCTTTTGGAAGATAATATACCTACTTTAGCCGTTAGAGAGAATATAAGGTATAGTTCCTGCCCTCAAAGAACTTACTGCATAGCTACATTTATTTTGTTAATATTTATTAGTTAACTGATCTTCATTTGCTCATAATATAGATATCATGATATATTGTGGTTTGCTGAAGCTGTAGACAGGATTATACATGTTATGCCTTTATGGCAAAGAAAACATTTAAATTCTTGTCACTGAGATAAATATACTTCATGTTTGCTTGGTTGCTGTTGTTTTATTACAAGCTCTTTCTCTGTGTAGACCTGGAAGCCTAGAATTAGCTATGTTGACCAGTCTGGTTGAGATGTATTTTCCTTTGTCTTCAGACCACTGGGACATAGTTTATTTATATGGATCAAGAAGGGTACTAGAGGCACTGGAGAGATGGCTCAGTGGTTAGCAGCACTGACTGCTCTTCCAGAGGTCCTGAGTTCAGTTCCCAGCAACCACATGGTAGCTCAGAACCATCTATAATGGGATCAGATGCCCTCTTCTGATATATCTGAAGAGAGTGACAGTGTACTCACATAAAATAAATCTTAAAAAAAAAAGCACTAGAAAAAAATATGAAGAGATATGGTCATCTTTCCAGTTCTAGCTGTATCTTTCCAATGTTGACCATCTAGGTTATAAAAACATTCATAAACAAAATAAAACAAATTATATCTCTAAGGCAGCTTTGACCATACAGTTTCATTCAAAAGTCAGCAGTCCTTAGGAAGTAAGCTGGTAACTCCTGCTGCCTTTTCTGTCTCCTCAAGCCCCAATGAGTGTGGTGAGCATAGCACACGAGACCAAGTTCAGGAATGGTTCCTTCTATTCCTGAAGATATGCACTGAGTTTTGACCCTTACCCTCCAGCATCAAGAAATGTCAAATATTCACTTGCTTAAATAGATACTGATGTTTTCTCTAAATAATCACCATACATTTTGGACTTGTCTGAGGGGAGAATGTTTCAAAGTAATAGTCCTGAAGATATAAGGTGGGAGTTTGCTATCATCACATGATGCTTAGCTATAGGGATTCTGAGGATGATTTTAATCTGGGATTCTAATGGAGTCAATGCTCAGCTTTTTCTAGCTCCTTAGCAATTTCTCTGAGTTGAACATGGGATTCTATTTACTTCAGTGTTTGCCTTATTATGTCATTAATATAGAAAATGTCTGGCATATGAGGGAGGCTCAGACATGTCCAAAGGAAGGTAAGAGAGTCTGCTACCTGTTAGCTCATTTCTGAACAATAGTTCAACAGCTTGATACATGGCTGTATGATTCATGTAGCCTGGCATAGAAATTGGGCTAGGGGTAAATGACTGTTTACACCTGCATTATTAAACCTTTAAGCATGAATAGTTCCAGGAAAGTAGCTTATTTAATATGCCGAGACCTAAAATAGCATTCACTAGTGTATATACTGCGGAAGTGGTACCCTAGTTAGAAGCTTAATTCAAACAGACCAGGTGCCTCCTCGGTAACTGGTTCTTCCCAAATTGCAGGATGTGGCAAAAATTAAAAGCATGGGCGTTGGCTTGTCCTCTCTGCAAGTTGGAAATCTGTTCTGTTGAATGGTTGACTTTCATCCCTCTTCATCAGTGCTGCTTTTGAAGCTTCAAATGTAAACTCCACAGAAGGAAAAAGAGAGAGCTCGTGTGTATATAAAAGGTCCGTTCCCATCTGTAGTATAGTGGCTCATCAGACTGCAGAAGGCTTTTCACAGATCGTTAAGACATGTATTAAGTTCGGATTTGTTTTTATCCCCAGATGGAAAAAGTGCTAAATAACTGATCATTTCTTTCTTTTTGCACATATTTACTGTTGCAACTAGTTAGGGGTTTACTGCTGTGAACAGGCACTATAACCAAGGCAACTCTTCTAAAGACATTTCATTCAGGTGGTGCTGGCTTACAGGTTCAGAGGTTCAGTCCATTATCATCAAGGCAGGAGCATGGCAGCATCCAGACAGGCATGGTTCAAGAGGAGCTGAGAGTTCATCTTCATCTGAAGGCCACTAGGAGAAGACTGGCTTCCAGGCAGCTAGGGCAAGGGTCTTAAAGCCCATATTCACAGGGACACAGGTCCTCCAACAAGTCCTTACTTCCTAATGGTGCCACAATGCCCTGGGCCAAGCATACACAAACCATCGCACATGTACTAATTAAAATACTGTCTTTAATACTGCGAATGATTAAAATAAAAGCTTTAAAAAATTGAGTTAAAGAGTCAGGTGTGCTTAGGTCTACATTATCAGCACTCTCTTTGTAGGTCAAGGCAAGAGGACTGAGCTGTAGGCTAGCTTAGGCTACTAAATGAGATCTGTCTCTACCCTTCAAAAGTGAGTTAAATTAGAAACTGTTATAAGTTAAAGCTTTATGATAAAGAACATGCCTCAAAAATACTCTTGGTTTGAGAAAAGTAGAGAGATTACTAGGCTGCTTAAATAAAACTGTCATTCTATTTGTATTAACATAAACTTTGTCCTGTTTACTCCACAGCTACAGGGCCTTGTCAGGCCTTACTATTGTTAGACCCCAAAAACCGAGGGTGCCCCAGCACCCCACACCCCAGAAGGCGACACCCAAATCACTCGCGAGAAACGGTCTCCATGCAATAGCATGAGGATTTCTTTATTTCCAGAATTCTGGGTTCCATAGCCGCTGTGCACCACGCAGGGTTAGAGGACTATGGACCCCAAGTGCCGAATTGAGGCAGCTTTTATAAGTTTACGACAGAGCCCGAGAATCACAAACCAATCATTTCTTAGCATGGAGAGCCCGCGAAATGCGAGCCAATTGATTTGCACCACGCCATAGTTTTTAGGCCAATCAGTTTAAATTATCGGAGCCTGCGCTCAGTGGACCAATTAGTTTCCTATAATGTCTACAGCTGTGTGAACTCCTGCTTAGGGGTAATGGCGTAAGTTTACAGAAGATAAGCTTAGCCCATTTCCAGTTACCCTATGGGGCCAGGATCACCTATTCAAGGCCTTTCTGCTAGGTCTAAACAAAGGGCGGGCTCTGGAATGCGACCTTTTACCTAGTTTCTAACAAAGCGAGATAGCATTTTAAACTACTGATTTCCTGGGGTCACCAGAGTCAGGCCGTATTTTCCATCCCTTCACTATAAGGGGCCATGCCTGCTAAACATTCCTTGTTCTTTCTTTTTAGCTTATTCAATTATTTAGACACCATCCCTCAGATATGATTGAAAAGAATCTGGAGGTGAACACATGGAGTCTCGGGGGGCATTTGTGCCAGAAAGGACACATGACCCATCTCAAACATTTAAAGCAAAGCTCCATTCACACCGAATTTCTGGAACCATCTTTAAGAAAGATGCTCAAATTCAATTCAGAGTCTGTTTCTCTGTGTTGGATACTTCCTAAGAAAATTTGAAAACACACACACACACACACACACAAAGATGCCATTTGAAGAGAGGAGAAAATACCCTAGATAGCACTGAGTAGTTTAAAAACATTGAGTGTAGATTGTCTACTGTGTGTAGATTACGCCTTTTTTTTCTAAGAAGAAAGAGGGAATTAAGAACATTGAAATTTTGTCAAAAGTTACAGGGCCTTCAAGAGATTCAAACTATAGATGGTCCTCAACTTACAATGGTTAGATTTAAAGTTTTTCTTTAACTCTGTGGCTATCTCACTCTCATCTGTCAGCAGAGTATTTACAGCCTCACATAAGCTCTTCAATACATCCGTGTAGAACAAGATTTCTATATTTTGGTTTATGACTTTTTTCTTTTCAGAATGTAACTCAGTTATAAATTGGGGAACCTGTGGTAGTTCTCTTTTTTTTTTTTGAATCTTTTTTTATTCGATATATTTTTTATTTACATTTCAAATGATTTCCCCACTCCCAAAGAGTCCCGTAAGCCCCCTTCTCTCCCCCTGTCCTCCCACCCACCCCTTCCCACTTCCCCGTTCTGGTTTTGCTGAATACTGCTTCATTGAGTCTTTCCGGAACAAGGGGCCACTCTTCCTTTCTTCTTGTACCTCATTTGATGTGTGGATTATGTTTTGGGTAATCTAGGTTTCTAGGTTAATATCCACTTATTAGTGAGTGCATACCATGATTCATCTTTTGAGTCTGGGTTACCTCACTTAGTATGATGTTCTCTAGCTCCATCCATTTACCTAAGAATTTCATGAATTCGTTGTTTCTAATGGCTGAATAGTACTCCATTGTGTAGATATCCCACATTTTTTGCATCCACTCTTCTGTTGAGGGATACCTGGGTTCTTTCCAACACCTGGCAATTATAAATAGGGCTGCTATGAACATAGTAGAGCATGTATCCTTATTACATGGTGGGGAATCCTCTGGGTATATGCCCAGGAGTGGTATAGCAGGATCTTCTGGAAGTGAGGTGCCCAGTTTTCGGAGGAACCACCAGACTGATTTCCAGAGTGGTTGTAGGTAGTTCTCTTTTTTAAGGTAATGATTATTTCTTCTATATTACAGTGACCCTCAGTGAAAAATTTAAGTAATCCATACACTTAAAAAAAAACCTGGTCTTATTAGAACTCGATTACTGAATTAATTATTTTCAATGTTTACTGTTTATTATAGTTAATAAGCTGAAAGTCTTCATTAGGGTCTTAATTGTTCCCCGGACTTGAGAACTCTTAGCCAAGCATAGCTGGCTTTGCTAAATATTTTACCTGCTCATTTATTTGGTATTTCATGTTATAAACACTTGGAGAAAAGGCAGAGCATGGATAAATGTTATTTCCTGGCTTCTTCTCTACTTTGTACATCACTGTTTATAAAGAGGGCCTTGCACCTTCTATGGCGGCCTGTTCCCTTTTAGTACGTACGCTAAGTGGGCATGCTTTGTTTGGAGTACATGGAGGTTTCTTTGAAATGATCATTTCTGGAAATGTGTGCTCAACTACAAACAAACAGCAATATTCTATTATTATTGTTGTTGTTGTTGTTGTTGTTTTGAGACAGGGTTTCTCTGTGTAGCCCTGACTGTCCTGGAACTCACTCTGTAGACCAGGCTGGCCTTGAACTCAGAAATCTGCCTGCCTCTGCCTCTCAAGTGCTAAGTCGAAAGAAAAATCACAAGAGCCCTACTTTAAGGGATTCACCAGCTGAGGAAGGACCAGGGAAGACATGTACTATGTTATAGACCACTTTTCTCATGGGGTTGTTATAAAAATTGGGCTATTGTATAGAATACATCTAGCACATAGTTATGGTTTTGATATACAATGTTCTCCTACACAATCATGTGTTGGAGTCCTTGGTCCCCAGATGGTGAAGATGTTTTGGAAAGCTGTGGAACCTTTGGGAGATGGAACACAGCCAGAGGAAATGGATCTGTTGGGGGATGGGCGGTATTTCCTGTTCCTTTCTGCTTCCTGATCTATCCCAGTATGAGCAAAGAGGCTCACTTGTCTCCACCACCACTTATAGCCTCCACTAGCCTGCTGCCCTAAGGGCATCGGGAGCCCAAAGTGGTCAGGGGGATGTTTGCATATCATTTGTGCCTCCTGAAAGGCGCACTCCTGCCTGTATTAGTTACTGCTCCCTCTCCCCTCCCCCTCCCCCTCTTCCTCTTCTGTCCCCTCCCCCCCTCCTCCTCTTCTTCTTCTTCTTCTTCTTTCTTTTTTTTTGAGACAGGATTGTTCTGAGTAGTCCTGGCCAGTTTGAAAGATTAAAGCAGTGTACCACCGCTGCTGGACGCAGTTACTATTCTTATGACCAAATACCTGACATAAATTAAGAACAACAGAATCTACGGATGCAGCCACAGCATAACTTGTTTAGCATATATTTAGTAAAAGAGATAATTGCTAACATGGAACAATTACTCTATAAGTACATTTTATTACCTACAATATATAGGATTGCAGTTTGATAAACTTCCCATTTTCCTATACATAGTAATCTCTTTATTTTCCTTCCTTCACACCTTCCCTCTGTCCCTTCCTCCTTCCCTTCCTCCTCCTCCTAGTTCTTTTTGTTATTGTTGTTGTTCTTGGTTTTGAGACAGGTTCTTACTACATCACCCAGCATGGCCTGGAATTCAACGAGATCTGAATTGTTTTCCGAGTGCTGGGCTTAAAAGCATATGCTACTATGACTGGCGTAATTTTACAAACTTTTCTATATTTCATATATACATTCCAGTACAAGGCATGGCCTTGTTCAGAGCTTGGCTAATATTGGAGACAGAAGTTCCAGGGAATAGTCAGCACCTGTCACTTACATGTTCTACTGGGCTTTATTATTTCTAGAAGTTGAATGAAAATATGAGTGTGTCTTTTGTTTATGGAACACTGTCCCCAAATAATGAAATAGCCAAGTTTGAGGAATTCTGAAAACATAGGGGCCCGAGTAAATCCAGTTATATAACCAGCTGTTGAAAAGCAGAACTGAGAGTTTCCCAAGTTACTTTAAGTCCCCATAAAAGTCATTAGACTTTATCTCTTAGAGTAGCTTTAGGTTAACAGCCATATCCTTTTTATTAATTGGATATTTTATTCATTTACATTTCAAATGTTATATCATTTTTCCCAGTTCCCCCTCCGGAAACCCCTTATCTCATCCTCCTTCCCCTGCTTCTATGAGGGTGCTCCCTCACCCCCTCACCAACTCCCACCTCACCACCGTGGCGTTCGCCTTCACTGGGGCATCGAGCCTTCACAGGACCAAGGGCCTCTCCTCCTATTGATGCCAGACAAGGCCATCCTGTTACATATGCAGCTGGAGCCATGGGTCCCTCCATGTGCATACCCTTTGGTTGGTGGTGTAGTCCCTGGGAGCTCTGGGGGGTCTGGTTGGTTGTATTGTTGTTCTTCCCATGGGGTTGTAAACCCCTTTAGATCCTACAGTTCTTTCTCTAATTCCTCCATTGGGGACCTCCTGTTCAGTCCAATCGTTGGCTTCGAGGATCTGCCTTTGCATTTGTCAGGCCATGTCCTTGAAGAGGTACAGTCACTGTGTTTTTCACAGACTCCTTGCACTGCAGATGCATAGCCTCCTCCACTTTCCACATCTTCCCCTGGTGTTGAGCACACACAGGCACAAGGTGATCATGTGATCATCCAGCTTCTACATCATAGTTCATTTCTTGGCACTCATTATGCAAATTGGGATACCAGCATTCCCTGCCCCCAATACCTAACCCATTTTTGGGAGAGTTCATTAAAATTTTGGTGAAAATACAAACTAAGGGAAGGAACTCCAGGAAGGGAGTTTTAATCATGATAAAATTAGAACTGATGCTCCCTAATATTGAATATATAAATTTGTAAGTCAAAAGAACTATCTAGCTTTGGAACTAGTGATTAGAGATTCCAGAGCTGTCCGGAGTCTAGGGCTGCCTCCCCAAGGGTGTGCCCCCAGGCAAAGACACAGACCTCTAAGTTGAGAGCAGCAGTAAGTTCAGGTCCTGAGCCTCAAGCTCTGCCTTGCTTTGAGCTACTTCCTGACTTTGGCTGTTTCATATGTTACAAAGGCTCTGGCCTTCAAAAGTAATGAAATGCAAACATGAATGACAATTGGAAAATTTATTTTTACTGATGATTGGGAAGAAAAGGATTACAAACAACACATTTACAGCTTTGACCTTGCAGTGAGTTATTCATGCAAAGAGGGGAGGGAGTAAAACAGCCTTTTGGGGGCACGGAGAGGAAGAATGAGTTTTGGAATTCACATGGTTTGTCTAAAGCAGCCATGTATGTACAGTGATAGACTGAAATAATGGCTTTTCTGGGACTGTTTTATTTTAACAAATGACCACCCCACAATAATTCTAAAAATAGTATAACCTAGTAAATACATGCAGATATATTGGGCACAAATTATTAATGTTATTTAAATTTTGGTCACAAAATTATGTGACCCACATTTTGTGCACAAACTGAATCATACCTTCTTGTCCTGTTGGCTTATAAACTACATTCTCCCAGGAGAAAATTTAACTCCACTACTCAAATTTAAATGGACAAGTAGATATAGCTTCAAAGCATACATATACACAAGCACAAATCTATTTCACCTTAAAAATTTTTTGTCACAGTCTTTTTTTTTTTTTTCTGAGACAGGGTTTCTCTTTATAGCCTGGCTGTTCTAGAATGCACCCTGTAGACACGAAGCTGGCCTTGAATTTAGAGATCTGCCTGTCTATGCCACCCAAGTGCTGGGATTAAAGGCATGAGCTATGTACAGTGATAGACTGAAATAATGGCTTTTCTGGGACTGTTTTATTTTAACAAATGACCACCCCACAATAATTCTAAAAATAGTATAACCTAGTAAATACATGCAGATATATTGGGCACAAATTATTAATGTTATTTAAATTTTGGTCACAAAATTATGTGACCCACATTTTGTGCACAAACTGAATCATACCTTCTTGTCCTGTTGGCTTATAAACTACATTCTCCCAGGAGAAAATTTAACTTCACTACTCAAATTTAAATGGACAAGTAGATATAGCTTCAAAGCATACATATACACAAGCACAAATCTATTTCACCTTAAAAATTTTTTGTCACAGTCTTTTTTTTTTTTTCTGAGACAGGGTTTCTCTTTATAGCCTGGCTGTTCTAGAATGCACCCTGTAGACACGAAGCTGGCCTTGAATTTAGAGATCTGCCTGTCTATGCCACACAAGTGCTGGGATTAAAGGCATGAGCTATCACTCAGCTGTCAGAGTCTTAAATCAAGTACTAATAATTGTTCATTTAATTAGTTTGGGAATTTTTTTTTGTCAAAATAGTAAGATTAGAAGAAAACGGCTATTCTGAATTTGGGTCTATAACTTTGTTCTGGTTGGGATTTGTGTGTGTGTGTGTGTGTGTGTGTATAAAGTTGAAGAATCAGGCATGGCAAGAGTGATTTGTACATTTATAATATCTGAGTCATTAGCTGCTCAAACTATCAATCAAAGCAAATTCTGGAATGCCAAGGGGAGCTTTAAAGGCATTGTTAGGTGGTAAGAACATTCTGTTGAGGAGACAAGTATATACTTTTCTCCAGGATTCTTCTTGATGTCACTAATAGACCTATAATCTGAGATTTCCTATTGTCTTATATTTGTTGCTTCTTTAAGAAACAGATGAAAGGCTAGTGAATGTTTACTGATTATTTTATATCCCTCAAGTGTATTTCTTATTTGAGGTATAAACATCAAAGAGTCTGTCTTGGCTGAGGATGGTTTGATAAAAGAATAAACTCCATCAACAGGCTTAGTAGGGGCTTTGGACTTAGGATAATAAGCCGTCGTAAGCAAATCAATACTGAGCTTAGCTACAGGATGTGTTTGTTGGAATAGCAGGTGAGCTGCCAGTGGCCATGATGCTGCTTATTTTGATCCTGCAGCTACCGAAATTTATATTTGAAACACTGACCTTTAGTAATTAAACTTGATTTTCCTTCTCTCTTCCCCTAAAGTTTTAATTTCTTGTACTCATGATAGTTTGGGCATATCTAAGATGGAAAATATTAACTTCTGAGATTTTCAAATGTACAAGACATCTCTTATACTCCAGCTACTAAATAGTTTTATTTGCTATATTTAGTTCTAGGAATTCTAATGGACAGGGCTTTCTATAAATCAGATTCCCATAACCAGCTTTAAAAACATTTCCGTGATTATTTTTAATATTTTCTTTTTATCATTCAAAGTCTTGTCCCTAGCATTTAAAATCACAATTGTTTGCTTATAGTGGATAACGGCACGTAATTTGTAAGTTATCAGAGTTGATATAATTTCATCTCCTATCTTACAACTCTTAGATGAGATCAGAAATGCATTTAAAAATGTTTAAATGTGCTGGCTGGGTGGTCATACCTTTGCACTTGTCTCAACATCTACTTAAAACATAATTAGAACTTGGAGTACATAATCAGGACAATGCTCATTCACCACATTGTTCTCTGAAAATATCCTGTCTTCTTTTAAACTATGATTGAATGGCAAGGGGCTTAAATTCATGTTATTTTAGTTTAATCTAGTTTAGTTGTATTCCTGATAGCATTTGTAGTCTGAGAGACAGGCATTCAGTAAGTACTTGTTGAATAGTACCTGAGATCTGCTGGCACAGCAGATGAGTGTAAGAGTATGCTATTATAAATTTTTAGAGAGACTGTCCTACACAAAGAAAGGACACTACAAATTTGGTTCCTTCTTCATTGAAGGGTGGTGTTGACAAACTGTGTCACCCTGAGGAGGTACCACTAGGCATGACTCTAAATAGCCTAAACGTGTGGTAATTTTTCTTGGAAAGATTCAATCTGAAGCAGCCTCTGTAGTTCCTCTTTTCCATCCAATGGTTCAGTGGTAACTGAAAGGAAGGGAAGAATTCCCTCTTATCTGAAAACAGAGTGTTTGGTCCATTTGTCTTGTTGGTAGGCAACAGTCACAGAAAGACCCAAGTCTGCTCCAGAGAACAAGGCTGGTCTAGGGAAGGATTCAATAGCAAAGTACTGTGATCATTTGCTTTTGTAGGGGAATTTCTGGAGATGTACTCTGAAAACCGGAGCTTTCTGAAGGAGGCAGAGTGAGAGAACGGGTGGGTGGGTTGTTCATGCTGGAATTACAAAGACAGAAGAGGCTTCACATGTCTCCCAGCGAAAGCAGCATTAGGGACAGGAAAAACAACAAAAATGAATTCCTTCTCTCATTTAGCCAATCTTGTTAACCATTGACTACATATGTTTCTGGCTTGGAGTACAGTTATTATTATTATTATCATCATTATTATTATAATGAGTGTTTTAGATAGGATCTCATGTAGTTAAGGCTGGTTTTGAACTTCCTATGCAGCTAAGGATAAACTTGAATTTCTGGTTCTTATCTTTCTACTGCCTGACTGTCTGTGTACTGATGTAGTGTGCACTACCATATACATTTTAGGGATAGAACCTAGGGTTGTCGTGCATACCGGGCACATATTCCAGTTTTGCCACATCCCCTGCCCCTCAGAATGTATTTTCAGAGACCCCGAGTTAGGACTGAAGAACTGCCATCTGACTTCTTGAGTTCTTTGTATATATTGGATATTAGCCCTCTGTCAGATGTAGGGTTGGTGAAGAACTTTTCCCAATTTGTTGGTTGTTGTTTTGTCCTTTTGACAGTATCCTTTGCCTTACAGAAACTTTGTAATTTTATGAGGTCCTATTTGTCAATTCTTGATCTTAGAGCATAAGCTATTGGTGTTCTGTTCAGGAACTTTTCTCCTGTGCCCATGTCCTCAAGGGTTTTCCCCAGTTTCTTTTCTATTAGTTTCAGTGTGTCTGGTTTTATGTGGAGGTCCTTGATCCACTTGGAGTTGAGCTTAGTACAAGGAGATAAGAATGGATCAATTCACATTCTCCTGCATGCTGAACTCCAGTTGAACCAGCACCATTTGTTGAAAGGTTATCTTTTTTCTGCTCCTTTGTCAAAGATCAAGTGACCATAGGTGTGTGGGTTCATTTCTGGGTCTTCAATCCTATTCCATTGGTCCACTTGCCTGTCACTGTACCAATACCATGCAGTTTTTAACACTATTGCTCTGTAGTATTGCTTGAGGTCTGGGATACTGATTCCCCCAGCAGTTCTTTTAATGTTGAGAATAGTTTTAGCTATCCTGGGTGTTTTGTTATTCCAGATGAATTTGAGAATTGCTCTTTCTAACTCTATGAAGAACTGAGTTGGGATTTTGATGGGGATCATGTTGAATCTGTATATTGCTTTTGGCAAGATGGCCATTTAAACAATATTAATCCTGCCAATCCATGAGCATGGAAGATTTTCCCATTTTCTGAGGTCTTCTTCAATTTCCTTTTTCAGAGAACTGAAGTTCTTCTCGTACAGATCTTTTATTTGTTTGGTTAGAGTCACACCAAGATACTTTATGTTTGTGGTTATTGTAAAGGTTGTCATTTCTCTAACTTTTTTCTCAGCCTGCTTATCCTTTGTGTATAGGAAGGCTACTGATTTGCTTGAGTTGATTTTATAACCTGCCACTTTGCTGAAGTTGATCCAGCATTTTAGGGGAGTACCAGGACAGAGAAATGGGAGGGGGTGATTGGGGAATGGATGGAGAGAAGAGGGGGGATATATGGGGAGGGGGGGACCGGGAAAGGGGAAAGCATTTGGAATGTAAACAAAGAATATAGAAAAAAAAAGAAAAAAAAGAACTGCCGTCTGAGCCTGATGTGTGTTTTATTTATGGATAATCCATTAAGGCTCCAATTAGTTCTGTCTTTTGTGGGAGGAAATCGATTTCCACCCTTTTAATGTGTGAATCTCCAGTGTCCTGTTTCGCATGGCTCCCAGAAGGGGATGAGCAAATTCTGATGCCAGCAATTGAGGACTGATCAGTTTTTAAGGAGCACATGAGAAATACACAGAGGCTCCTGAACGTGCTGGCTCGCGTCCCATCCTAAATTGAAAGCATGTTAAATCAAGCTAGGTGTGATGCCAAACACCTGCAATCTGAGCCTGCTGAAGGCCAAGGCAGGAGACAAGTTCAGGGCTAGCCTAGTGTACATAATGAGACCCGCCCCTTAAAAGCAAAACAAAACAACAACAAAAAACAAAAACCAAACAAGCAAAAAGGCATAATAGCTACAAGCACTTATCACTCTTTTGGAAAACCTGAGTTTAGACCCCAGCGTCAACAGGATAGCTTTTACCTGTCTGTAACTCCAGTTTCAGGGGATCTGCGCCTTCTTCTGACCTGCAAGGACACCAGGTAGATACAGATGTGGTTCACATGCATCTATGCAGGCAGGCTACTCATACACATTAATTAATTTAATGATAATACATTAAAAACAAAACAATCAAGATCAAAGTGTTGAATACCGTTCACAGTTTAACAGCAGCACAGCCTGTAGAGTGTTGGTTGTTTACTCTGCTCTTGGCTGACAGAGATCTGTGACTAGCCGCCGTTGCCCAGCGTTGAGAAAACCACACTGCATGTCCTTAGCCCAGAAAACAATAAAAATCCAAGGTACAATTTCTGTTCAAAATATCGTCACTCTTGTACTGCTCTAATATCAAAATTTATAAGGCACTCAAGAGTTACAAACTTATGCTTTTCTTCCTCCAACATTAAACTTTATTTGTAAAGTCATAGCCTAATTGATAATAATTTCAGGCTGTGGAGGCAATGTCTTTATGCACGGGATAATGTTATTAATACATTTGACAGCCAATAATTTTTTTTCAAAATCATTCCAAATGTTTAAACAAAACTATAAGAGTTTAGGCTTAGCAGCCACATATATACCTTTTGGACACCGAGACACAATGTTCTCAGTTAAGTTTAAAAACTCAAAAAAAAAAAAAAAAACCACCCCTCATGTTTTCAGTGCATTTATGGTGTTATATCGGGCCATAGTCAGAAATATGGTTGATCACTTATAATTGCATGTACCCTACAGGCCATAGGTTGTATGTGCCTGCTTATAGTGGACACTATGTACTCACCATTTGGATTTTACCATGGACAATTTATTATAATTCTGCTTTCTTGTCTATACATTCTTATACCCATTGTCATATCCATCTGTAATTCCTTTATTTATTTATTTATTATTTATTTATCTATTGATTGATTGAATGAGTGATTGAGACAGGTTTTCTCTACGAAGCTTTGGCTGTTCTTGAACTTGCTTTGTAGACCAGGCGGGCCTCAAACTCAGAGATCTATCTGTCTGCCTCTGCCTCCAGACTGCTGGGATTAAAGGTGTGTGCTACCATGTCCAGCTCCATTTTATTTTTAGTATATTTCAAAGTAAATTATAGATATTGGTTGGCCATCCCCAAACACATAAGCTTGCATATAATTGATTAGATTATTAACTTGGTGAGATTATTCCAAGTAAGAATATTTAAAGTTTATTATCAGGTATATTTTCAGCCTAAAGGCAACTATCAATATGGCTTTATGTCCTTGAAGAATTACTACTGGACTTGAGAGGGTCACTGTCCTCTGGTGCTGTAGACCAATCAGAAATGATTCTCCAGTTTTGTTCAGCTCCCATCTCCTTCCCTGCCAGGTCCCTTCCTCTGTATCACGTGCCAGCTGGACACTATAAAGTACTCCATGTATATGTATATGTATATGCATATGGATATGGATATATCCCAGCTAGTATCTAGTATGTGTCTGTTTCCTCTCTTTTTTCCACACACCCTGTAAAAGGGCTATTATCTACCTAAAGCAGACTTGAGAAAGATAAAGCATTGATTTTGTTCCTGCCTGCTTTATTGATTTCATTGTAATTCATAGATATTAAATAGCGCAGAGACATGTTGCTCTTTAGTTTGTTTCAAAATAGAGTGGATTTGGTTGGTGAAGAGGTGATGACCGGAAGGTGTTCAGAAGGGACTTTCTACCTTGATCCTTGACAGATGTTTTCCTAACTCCTGCAGATTACCACTGCAGCTGTTATTTAAAACTTCAGGCTCAGGGCTGGAGAGAAAGGTCAGCCATTAAGAGTTAAGAGTCTGAACTACTCTTGAGGACCTGAGTTCGGCTTCTTCCAGCACTCACCAAAAACCCAACTCTAGGGGATCCAACACCTCTGACACCCAAGGGCACCCGAGCTCGCATGCACATACCCTTCCCTGCACTCACATACCTATAAGTTAAAAAGTAAAAGAAGCCTTAAACAAATCCTTACAGGCTCCTAACCTGATCAAGATAAAAAGCATTCCTTATTCCTCTCTTTAAGAGCAGAGCCATGGATTACCCATTGTTTCTGTTTTCTCATGAGTGGACTCATGTAGTCGTTCAAAGGATGCTTGGGAGACCCATGTCTAAGGGACAAAAAGAGAGACGGGGTAGGTGAGAAAACCAAGTGGCTGAAATTCAAATTCTATTTGCATGCCATTGTGCAGATCCACTGATTTCTGTAAGTTTGTTTCCTGTAAGAATGGGATAATAAAGGGTTACTTTGTGAAGGAAGTGTAAAAATTACATTGGTGAGGTATGATGCATTCTGAACCTGAGGGGGGGGGAGGGGGAACCTGATGTTTCTAGAATTTGTGATGTCTGCTATGGGTAGACAGAATGGACAGTGGGACAACAAAGACAGAAGTTCTTCCTTTGCTCTGTCACCTTCCAGACATGAGCACGCCCATCCCCAGTCTCTTCCTGGTCTTTACACCCTTGCGTCTCATGTAAACTCAGATAGCATCTGTAGGACATCATTTCTGGAAAAGACAAATGAAATGTTCAGATGAAATAATGCTCAGCCTCCTTTTAAAAGTTAAAATTCCACTCATGTGTAATTCTAATGTATATCACAGTTTTCCTTTTTTTTCATTTTTTGAAATTTTTATTGGTTCTTTGTGAATTTCACATCATGTATCCCAGTCCCATTCATCTCTGCCTCTCTTCCTACTTGCCTTCCACCCTTGCAGCCTTTCCCCCAACTGAGAAAAAAAAAATCTCATTGTGGAAGCTGTAGTGTGTTACATTGTGTCCCACACTATACCCTTTTGCCCGTGCCTTTTTTTGCTGGCAAATGTTTATTGCAATGACTTTGTTGGTCTGGTATGAGGCCACTGGCTTCGGATACTCTATCAATACTGGACCCTCACTGGGACTCCTTTAGGATATCCTGATGTTGCCCTATGAAATGGAGATCCTGTATTTTTGGCTCTATAAAAAGAGTCCCCCTCATGCACTCCAGGAATTCATCAATGGGGTAGATGTTGGTGTGGACTGATTCAAAGTCCTGGATCTGGGCCTGAGAGGTATCTGAGCTGAGCCTGCAAGCTCTCCCGCTCTCACTCCATTGAGGCTGGCTCACCAGCAACCCCTGCAATCAGAGCCAGCTCACTCTACTGCCCAGGGGAGCTACAGGGCCCACTCTCAAATGTTTGCAACTGGTGGACAACGTGGCCAATTCTCCTTCTCTCATGACCCCCAGGGTCAGCTCTCCTGTCTGCCATAGGTGGCAAGGGGCAAGGGAGGGGAGGGGAGCATCTCATCCTTGCCACCATCAGACAAGTGGAAAGGCCAGCTTTCCCATACTCATGTTCTCAGGCTGCCTCACCCACAACCCTCACATCCTGGGCCAGCTCTGCTGTGCTGTCCAGGTGAGGGGCAGTGCCTGCTCTCCCGACTGCTGCAGCAGGTGAGGAACAGGACCAGTTCTTCTGCTCTAACGACCCCATTGGGGTCACCTCTCTGCCTGCTACCAGTGGTGAGGAGCAAAAGGGGAGGAGGGTATTTCTTCCCTGTTCTCACTGCCACAGGGGAGACACGTGACAGGGCCAGCTCTCCCACACTTATATCCTGGGGCCAGCTCACTCACAGCTCCCACAACATGTGGGCATTCTCCTAAATACTGAAGCTGGCTAGTGGTTGGGCTTGCTCTCATGCCTCCAGGGCCAGCTCTCCCACATTGTCCAGGTGAGGGTGGGGTCAGTTCTGCATAGCCTTCAGATATCAACATATATGAGGCAGCAGCCCAGACCAGGATATCTACCTGGTCTTTTGTGGTAACAGACCCTTGTTGCTGCAGGGCCTCTGGTCCACAGGCAGCACAGGCTACTCACATCACAGGCTGTTCCTCACTATCCCTGAGTTTCCAGTTCTGCCTCTCTTCACTGTGCCCACATCCTTCTGCTTCTCTTCCTCTGCCTTTTCTCCATGCCTTACTTGCTCCTCTTCGTGGTGCTCAGGGTCTCTGAGTACCTGGGGTCATCTCAAGAGTGCTGTGCTCGACGTGTGCATTACGGCAAAGACGGGTCATTGGTATGATCAGTCTCCCTTCTCCCACCCAGGCCTGCGAGGCCCTGGACTAGTGGGCATCTCAGAGTAGCTACCAGTCTGGGCCCCATGGCACCAAATCTGGTGGTCATTTCCTCCTCCCTTCTCTCCTGTCCTGCCTGAGTGACCCCTTGTGTGTGTTGTCTGTCTTGGGGTCACTCTTGCCAGGGACCTGTGCTGGACGGGTCATCTCAGGCTCATTTTTTTTTTCAGGGAATGTTAGGCTACTAATCATTCAGATATTCATATGCTCAGAACAATGAACATAAACATAGCCTCTCTCCTCTCTGCTGCCTAGTGATGTGTGTGTGACACAGCAGCCACACCTGCAAGGCCTCTAGGGGCAAGGAGCATTTCTTGAGTAATGGGCTCTGCAAACTTTGAAGAAAAGAAATCTAGTTTTATGTGTATGGATGCTTTGCCTGCACATAATCTGGGTATCATGTGTGTCCCTGTTCCTGGTGCTCACAGAGGCCAGAGAGGACAGCCTTTAAAGTTGGGATCACAGACGGTTGCGAGGTCCCATGTGAATGCTGGGAATCGAACCCTGTTCCTCTGGATGAGCAGCCGATTTTCTTAACTGCAGAGTCATTTCCTTAACTCGCAGTACTGTGAATTTTAAAGCTAATCATATATCCACTTTGCTTTTGACTTCTAAGTATTAATATTTGGATTTGTGACTTGCTTGAAGCAACTGTGGAAGATGGAACTTATGAATGTCTCTCTGTATTAAGACAATTTATTTCAATGACTTGCAAGTCATCTAACCCAGCAATGGGTAACTGTGAATGGGAAGTCCAGGAATCTAGAAGTTGCTCAGTTTCATGAGGCTAGTTGTTTCAGCTGCTCTTCTGTGTAAGCTGGGATCCTGAAGAAGCAGGTTCCAACAGATGTGCTGGATACTAAGTGCAAGCAGATGAAGAAGAAGGAGGCCCTCCCCTTTCCACTGTCTTTATGAAGGCCTCCAGCAGAAGGTGGGGCCTAGGTCACAGGTACTACCATGCCTGGACCTAAGAGGTTCCTTGCTTGGAACTTGCTCTGTTCCAGGCTGGTCTTGAACTCAGAGATCTGCTTGCCTCTGTCTCCTAGGATTAAAGGTGTGCACTGCCTTGCTTAGGCCTGAACTTTTTATGATCACTATGCCTTAAGATCTGGATCAAAAGCCTGTATCTTTCCAGCCTCAAGATCTGGATCACACGTGTACCCTCCATTTCTGGATTATAGTTCACTCCAGATATAGCCAAGTTGACAACTGGGAACAGCTAGCACAAGAGACAAGGAGGAGAATTCATCTTCTGTGCTTCTGACTAGGACAATGTGACCATCTACTTCAGCTCCTGCAGCTGTGCCCTGGCTGCCGTGATGACGTCATGCCATGGCTACCTTTCTTCTCTAAAGCTGATTTTGTCACAGCAATGAGAAAACAGTTCATTTAACACTCATTTCCTTTTATTTTTATTTTTATTTTTATTTTTGAGGAGGTAGGGTGTCTTCATATAGTTCTGGCTGTCTTAGAACTCACTCTGTAGACCAAGCTGGCCTCGAACTCAGAAATATGCCTGCCTCTGCCTCCCAAGTGCTTAGATTAAAGGCGTGCACCACCACTTCCCTGTTAATACTCCTTTTCTAGTAGGGTATTAGGAATAGTATCTACAAAGACATTTCTTTCTTGGAATATAAAAAGTCATGGAGATACTAATAACCAGAGAAGTAAAGTGTCCACATTGAAAAGCTAGCAATTCAAGATAATGGAGGATTCAGGAGTGCTGAAACTCCTGAATTGTTTCAGGAAGAGTAAATGTTTTAGCTTTGCCAAGAGGAAGAAATCTGTGGCTAGAAATCTGTGGAGGGGAGATTTCACAGAAGCAATGCCATTATCAGCCTACTCTCTGTCTTTTGCCAAATGGAAAAATTGTAGCTCACATGCAGGACAATTAGACAAATTTATAGAAAATGAAATTAGGATGAATTGGAAATATAAGAAGAATTAAAAATGAATTCAAATATAAAGCTAGAATGGAAGAGTGTATTCAGACCCAGGCATGGCTGCATAATCTCAAGACTGCAAGTAGATATGGAGTCATGTGCCTATAAACCCTGGTGCTCAGAGGTGAGCCTCACAGGTCATCTATGACCTCGACACATGCCTCAGTCAGTATTCAGCACAAGTTCAAGGCCAACCAGGTCACACAGGCCCTGGTGGGTAGAGGGGACTCCAGCTGCAGATCTGGAGCATTACATTGACAGCGTACCCTTCACAGCTTAGTCTGTGCACTCAAGGCTGAGCCTTGAGCTCAAGATGGCAGACTGAACTACCATCTGAGTTTAATCCCCACCAATCGTGTGGTAGAGGGAGAGAACTGACTCCCACAGTTCTCTAACTCTACACTGTGTGGGTGGTTACACCCTCTACTCCCAACCACCCCCCCCCCCCAGGTAAATGCTTAAAGCATTTTTTTTTTTAAAGACAGTGTCTCAAAATTAAAATGAGAGAAATCAAGTAAGACATGCACTGTTCACCTCTGGCCTCCACACGCATGCTCACTGTGATGTCTCTTCCCAGTTGTCCACTTGACTATATCTGAATGAACTACAGTCCAGAGATGGAGGGCACACCTGTGATCCGGAGCTTGAGGCTGGAAGACCCAGGTTCTTGATCTAGATTTATTTATTTATTTATTTATTTATTTATTTATTTATTTAGGTTTTTTTTTTAATTTGTTTTTTTCCGAGACAGGGTTTCTCTGTATAGCCCTGGCTGTCCTGGAACTCACTCTGTAGACCAGGCTGGTCTTGAACACAGAGGCCTGCCTCTGCCTCCCAGTGTGCTGGGATTACAGGTGTGCGCCACCACTGCCCGGCTTGATCTAGATCTTTTTTTTTTTAATTTAATTTTTTTTATTCGATACATTTTTTATTTACATTTCAAATGATTTCCCCTTTTCTAGACCCCCACTCCCAGAAAGTCCCATCAGCCCCATTCCCTCCCCCTGTTTTCCCACCCCACCCTTCCCACTTCCCTGTTCTGGTTTTGCCCTATACTGCTTCACTGAGTCTTTCCAGACGGCAGGATTAATATAGTTAAAATGGCCATTTTGCCAAAAGCAATATACACATTCAATGCAATACCCATCAAAATCCCAACTCAATTCTTCACAGAGTTAGAAAGAGCAATCCCCAAATTCATCTGGAATAACAAAAAACCCAGGATAGCTAAAACTATTCTCAACAATAAAAGAAATTCTGGCGGTATCAGTATCCCTGACCTCAAGCAATACTACAGAGCAATAGTGTTAAAAACTGCATGGTATTGGTACAGTGACAGGCAAGCTGATCAATGGAAAAGGATTGAAGATCCAGAAATGAACCCACATACCTATGGCCACTTGATCCTCGACAAAGGGGCTGAAAACATCCAATGGGAAAAAGATAGCCTTTTCAACAAATGGTGCTGGTTCAACTGGAGGTCAGCATGCAAAAGAATGGGAATTGATCCATCCTTGTCTCCTTGTACTAAGCTCAAATCCAAATGGATCAAGGACCTCCACATAAAGCCAGACACTCTGAAGCTAAAAGAAAAGAAACTGGGGAAGACCCTTGAGGACATTGGTACAGGGGGAAAGTTTCTGAACAGATCACCAATAGCATATGCTCTAAGATCAAGAATTGACAAATGGGACCTCATAAAATTACAAAGTTTCTGTGAGGCAAAGGACACCATCAAAAGGACAAATCGGCAACCAACAAATTGGAAAAAGATCTTCACCAACCCTACATCAGATAGAGGGCTAATATCCAATATATATAAAGAACTCAAGAAGTTAGACTCCAGAAAACCAAATAAACCTATTAAAAAATGGGGGTACAAGAATTTTCACCTGAAGAACTTCGGATGGCGGAGAAGCATCTTAAAAAATGCTCAACTTCATTAGTCATTAGGGAAATGCAAATCAAAACAACCCTGAGATTTCACCTTATACCAGTCAGAATGGCTAAGATTAAAAATTCAGGAGAGAGCAGATGTTGGCAAGGATGTGGAGAAAGAGGAACACTCCTCCACTGCTGGTGGGGTTGCAAATTGGTACAACCACTCTGGAAATCAGTCTGGCGGTTCCTCAGAAAACTGGGCACCTCACTTCCAGAAGATCTTGCTATACTACTCCTGGGCATATACCCAAAAGATTCCCCAGCATGTAATAAGGATACATGTTCCACTATGTTCATAGCAGCCCTATTTATAATTGCCAGAAGCTGGAAAGAACCCAGGTATCCCTCAACAGAAGAGTGGATGCAAAAAATGTGGTATATATACACAATGGAGTACTATTCAGCCATTAGAAACAATGAATTCATGAAATTCTTAGGCAAATGGATGAAGCTGGAGAACATCATACTAAGTGAGATAACCCAGACTCAAAAGATGAATCATGGTATGCACTCACTAATAAGTGGATATTAACCTAGAAAACTGGAATACCCAAAACATAATCCACACATCAAATGAGGTACAAGAAGAAAGGAGGAGTTGATCTAGATCTTGATGTGGGATGACAGAGACTTTGATCTGGATCTTCAGGCATAGTGATCAGGAAAATCTTAGCCCCAGGCAAGGTGGCACACACCTTTAATCCCAGGAGACAGACAAAGCAGATCTCTGAGTTCAAGACCAGCCCAGGGCAGAGCAAGTTCCAACTAAAGAACAATTTAGGTCCAGGCGTGGTGGCACACACCTTTAATCTGGACCATACTTTCTGCTGGAAGCCTACACAAGGATTCCTGGACTTCCCATCCACAACTGCCCATTGTTGAGTCAAATGGACCATATGTCATTAAAATAAATTCCCTTAGGATACTTGCATTACCTGTCTGCTGTGAATACTGAAACAATAAAAGTGTCTGCATTAAGTATCTAAAATAATAGTAATACATTCCCTTAATATAGAAAGATATTCCTTAAGTTCTGTGGCTGTAGAGAACCCTTTCTCCTTTAAAAGTCATTGAACATAGCATTGTAGGCGCCACCTACAGGGAAAGTGGGGTTCCTACCTCAGTTAATTTCATCTTCACTATACCTCACAGATATGCCATGTCTTGTTGGCAATATTAAACATGGCAGCAACGAACCAAGCAGTATGCTATGTTCCCTCATCTATACTTGAAGACACATCATCTGTGTTCCCTCATTTCTAATTTGATATGGGCAGAAGGGATGTATATCAGAATGAAGGCTTTGGTGACAAAGGGCATTGTTAAAATGGTCGCTGAGGTGAATTACCAAGTCATTCTGGGTATGGTTTGACACAGTGCATATTTCAGTGGCTGTCATCGTGCACACTCCATTTCTGCTCACTGACCTTGTCTGTTCAGCATTAGCAGATCTAGGAGTGCCAAAGTTCAGATTAGCTATGCGGACGGATATTAGTGACAGACTTCCAGGCTACATTTCCATTTTGTGCATGGGATGTTAAGTTGAAAAGAAAGTTTTTGCGCTTCCCTTTTGTCTCAGATCCAAACGCCATTAGTGTTAACCTTATAGCTCATCTTTATAAGGACAGTTTTAAATGAACGTTTGGGACGAATGGCTTTCTCCCCATGATAGATCGACAACTGGGGCAGGAAGCAACAGCTAGGAGACAGGTGCTGGTATTTACTAGTCTCCTGGAACACTGTAAGTGGATCGGTCTCAGCAACAGATGCTGGGGGGCGCGGGGTGTTTCAGCTCCATCTTCTGTTGCCCACCCAAAATATTTGACTGTGGTGCTGTTATTGTCCTTTGAGACAATTTTATGTTCTCTTTCTTAGAGAAAAGCATATCAAAGTTGTTTCCCATCACAATCTAGGGGGAAAAAAGGCTGTTGCGGGCATTGTAAACTGAGGCCCGGCTGGAGGTGGGACTGGGAGGGCATCGTTAGTGCAAGAGGCTGAGACTGATTTATTTACCTTGAGCTGAACATCTTGCTGATTGTGTTATGTTGGGAACATATATTTTGTCTCATTAGATCTTCAGAATTTCCACTTAAACAAGACTGTTTAAGGCAAAATGGAGAGGCTTTTGACATATATTAGTCAATGGTTTCTTTTTCTGTTTAGTAGTCATGAGATAAGTACTTTAAGCCACTTACTGGGATGGGAGGACGGGGTGCTTGAAAATAGATTAGAAAGATTATTACCAAGTAGAATCAGTTAAGTTTGTCCTACTATGTAGGCTGAGGCTGGAGGATTGTGAATTCAAGACCTGGCCATCCCAGCAGTGATGGCGTAGACTCTCAAACTGTGAGCAAGAAGTCGTCTTTCCTTCCTTAAACTGCTGCTGTCAGGCACTTTGCCTCAGCAACGAAAGGTAACTAATGCACAGGCGAATATCTCTTTCTTTCAGCACACCCAAACTCTCCTGAGTTTAACTCTGCTTCACTCCAGTTGAGGAACAATGAGTTTGCCTGTGCATGTTTTGTGTATGCATTTATTTCTGTTTCTGTGAGAAAAGCAGGTCTTAGGTGTGGAGGGTGGAGAGCCGGGCCACTGTTTTTATGGATGGATGTTTTTAGTTTTTTTTTTGTTTTGTTTTGTTTTGTTTTTTTTAAAGCAGTTGCTTACTGGAAGCTGTTACATTAGCCACTATTGATGGGTACAGTAAACACTATGAAAAATATCAATTCACATTAATCCTGGGCCTTCCAGTGGTCTTAGAAGTCAAACGCATTCAGTGGGTGATGCATTCTCATCGACCCTCAAAGAGCCCCATTAAAGATTAACTCCCAGACAGCTGTCCTCCGAGGGTTCATGGAAGTGTTTGGAAATGAGCTTCAGACCTCAGCCTCGCCGGGAGATTTTGAACATTTATTTTTTTAGCATGGCAAGTCTGTTGAAGGAACTGTATGCTTATAATGAGGCAGGATTTCCTGAGTCTAATTCCACACAATTCATAACAAGACAGTTGATAATTGAATGTCTTCACTCACTGTCGGTGAGGCATTTTAAAGAAAATAGATGTTGATGGTCAGTGTTTCCTCTGTCCACTCTCTCTATCATGTCTGTTTCTAATCCATAGCCTTTATGAAGCAAATACTTTAAAAAACAATCTGAATAATCACTAGAGAAATATCTTAGCCGGGCAGTGGTGGTGCATGCCTTTAATCCCAGCACTTGGGAGGCAGAGGCAGGCGGATTTCTGAGTTCGAGGCCAGCCTGGTCTACAGAGTGAGTTCCAGGACAGCCAAGACTACACAGAGAAACCCTGTCTCTAAAAAAACTATTAAAAAAAAAGAGAGGGAGAGAAATGTGTTTAGGATTATGTACTTATTGGAATATAAAATTATCTTGCCAAGAGTCAGCACTAAAAAAATAAAAAATAAAAAAAGATTATTTTAAAAGTAATTTTATATTCATAGAATGACTAAGATGATATGACAGTTTCTTCTTAATGATATTTTTATTTTTAAAAACATGTATTAACCAATACGTGAGAAGTACAGGAGGCAGAAAAGCATTACTGTTTGCCAGAATGTACTATGATATTTCTGAAACTATTTCTTCCTGTTGATGGCACACACACACACACACACACACACACACAAAAAAAAAAAAAACCTTGTCTTCCTGAGGGCAAATGTTACCATAGTCCAAATTTCTCTCTAGAATTCTTGAAAGAGCTATGGTATTTTAAATATATGTGTGTGGGAGAAAGAAACATTGATTTATTGATTCCATTTGTTGTCTAGACACTTGGTTAAGGATTTGACACTTTTTATTTGTTGATGTCCATTAAACTCTCATAGCACTCACACGAGGTAGATGATATCATCTTTATTTTGCTAGAGAAGAAAAGCTTAGAAAACGGAAGGCACTCACTATGATCTCCTGTCTGCTACTTTGGCAGTGTAGATACAGTTTTAAAATACAAGGTTGTCGGGTCCAGGATTGGATTCTTTTTCTTGCTCTTTGTAGACTCTTTGTGTCAAAATTAGTACATGATAAATAAATAATAAAAAACAAATAATAAATACATTGCTTTGGCTCATGAATATCAACCTTTAAGACATGCTCTTTTTATTTATACTAAAGCTCAGCTCAGCGCATGACATTGTTTTTTGATATTTTATGCAAATAGAGCAATTAAACAATCTATGTAAGTTATGTACTATGAGCAATTTGGAAGCCAAGCTTAATTTACAGTTTACATTTCCCTAGGCAGCCTGGGGAATCCTTCAGAATAGGACTCCTGCTTCCTCTAGTATGGAAGCTCCGCTTGGACTGAACATGTTTTTTCTCTATGACATTCTCCTGGACTACATTCTCAATAATATAAAAGCTGTTACTCCAGGACAAATGATGGCTGGTGTGTTGACCACTAGTTGTTTTGTAGTGCCCCTGGGAGTGTCCCTCTATATCTGACAACAAAATACTGTTTTTCCAAGACAACCTGGCTCCCTCTTTTGTCTGCTGGACTTTTGTTGGAACTGAGGGTCGGCACTTCTGACAGTGCTCTGATTTCTAAAGTATCCTTCAGCAGCCCACAGGTTCATCTTTGCAGTTACTTTGTCTGGAATCACCGAGGGCCTTTGCATGTCGGAGACCCAGCATTTCCAAGAGCAGAGGGAAAAAATAAATGCTTTGTTCGGAAGTGGCTCATGAGGAAATACAGCACCTGCATCGCCGGCCATTCAGCCATCCGCAGCTCAGGCTGCAACTATGCCTGTGCCTGCCTAGTGTGCAAAGGGGGCCTTTCCTCTGGGAGGGCTCAACCGCTGCATCTCCTTGTGTCTGAATTGGGTTTTGGGTCCTGTGGGACCAACCTGCTGAGGGAGAAAGCCACTCACTGATCAGAGGCCAGGTTTGTCTTTAGCACTTCTCATAGGAAACCCTTCACTTGCATTCTGCTCCAAGTCACACATGACGCTGCTGGAATATCTGTAGGTGCAGTCGGCTGGCAGAGTAATCCAGGCCATATAAATAAGCTCAAAGGAAAGTGAGCTATTGAGTTTGAATGTTTCTAAGCCATGTTCGTGACCATTGTATGAGGCTTCAATAGATGGTTGAGTCTTGAGTAGTAAATTGCTTTTAACCTCTCCAAGGCAGAACTTTGAATTAAGACATTAAGTTTGTGAAACACCATAGCAATTCCTTAATAGACCTCATTCATGACATAGAGTCTAATAAATTTGACAGCGTGAGTCCCTTACCTTTGGATGTATGCCTAGCAGGAGGTCTAGGACTCCTGGCTTTAAGTGCCATGTACTTCTGCTGTTTCTACTCAAATGGTATCATTGTCAAATGTAATGATCATATTGATGACTAACTTGACAGAACCTAGAGCCACTCAGGAAACAAAGCTCTGTGCATCCATGCAGGAGGCTCATATTCCTGCTACCACGCCTTTGCTACTCTGATGAACTACAAGGCACAAGAGAAGATAAGCCCCTTTTCATTAAGTTGCTTTTGTCAAGTAATTTGTTACAGCAGCAAGAAAAGCAAGTAATGCACAAAATACAAATTTTGTTTCTCCAAGAAAGACACCGTTCACTTGGTACAAATGTGGAGGTTCCTAGGTAGCTACAGGGCTTGTCCAGTCTCTTCTAAGAGAGAAAAGATTCCAGTGAGAGGTTGTTTAGCATTGTGATCTGAAGAGTTAAGTGAATAAATTAGTTTTCATACCTGATACTAAATCCTGAGCTCAACTAAGCAGTCCTCCTCAGAATTCCATGTTCCTTAGACAGGGTTCTTATTGGATGGTCTCTCAGGTAGATCTGCCCCAGAAGAAGATAAGCTGATCATGTTGACAGGACTGTGCAAGTCTGAATAACAGTGAAATTGTTCTTGGCATCCATGATGGCTTGGTATTTGACTTTTATTTCTAAAGGCTTCCTAAGATGATTTTTCTTACAGGAAATTCTATTATACTAAAACATTTATATCATCAAGTCTTATTCCTCATGATAAACTATGCTAAGTGGGTCTGAATGATACTGTCTCAACAGCTGAACCAAAATACCCCACCAGGATGTTTCCTTGAAATGACTATTTCTCACAAATGATTTTCTGTCTTCCTGAACTGAATGTTTGCATGAGTCAAAACACAGGCCATGGAAATATTGCATTGGTCCTGGGAAAGTCAAATCTTTCTTTCAGGCTAGCATCAAGGTAGATGAAATACTTTTAGGGTGTCTTCGTGCAAGTTTGTAACCTTACAACATAGATCTATAGACTGGATAACCAGGATGCTAGAAGTCCTCAAAAAAAAAAAAATCACATAGTCGAATACTATCAAGTTTCCGTTATTCTTTTAAAAGCATTCACAGACACACAGACACAAGCACACGCACATGTACACACAGACACACAGAGACATACATACATTACAATTTCACGTTACTTTTGATTCAACACCTAATTTATTGGTTTATGAAGAAGTGAGGGAAATGTGCCTAAAATTTAGTAGCACACTTCACTTCAGTTTAGATGACAAAGTAGTGAGTGATCTCATTTCAAATCAACTTTGATGAGCTACCGTAGGAGTGGAATTTGTAGAGAAAAGGTAACTGGCAATGAATAGATCATCAAAGCAGCTTTTAAAATACTATTTTTTTTTTAAAAAAACATTTATTTGTATTAAGTGTTTACCTGCGTGAGAGGTGTGTGTATGTGGGTATGAGTGCAGTACCAAAGGCAACCAGAAGAGAACACATCTCATATCATATCCCACAGAGCTGGCACAGGGGATGGATGTGAGCTCCCATTCTCTGGAAGAACAGGAAGCGCTCAAAACTATTGAGCTATCTCTTTAATGTCCTGTGTCTTTCAAGAAGTGGGAAAATATCTGAATTCCAATTTGTTTGACTTAGAAAAACTTCAATTTATATTAAATTGCTTTATTCTCTTAGGTTCGTCTAGACTTTGTCCTTTTCTTCTTTTTCTCCTGTCCCTTCATTCCTACTTTCCTTCTTTTGTCTGTCTTCCTCTCTTCCTTCCTTCCTTCCTTCCTTCCTTCCTTCCTTCCTTCCTTCCTTCCTTCCTTCTTTCCTTCCTTCCTTTCCTTCATTTCCTTTCCTTCCTTCCTTCCTCTCCTTCCTTCCTTCCTTCCTTCCTTTCCTTCCTTCCTTCCTTCTCTTCCTTTCCTTCCTTCCTTCCTTTCCTTCCTTTCCTTCCTTCCTTTCCTTTCCTTCCATCCTTTCCTTCCTTCCTTCCTTCCTTTCCTTTCCTTCCTTTCCTTTCTTCCTTTCCTTTTTTCCTTCCCTTCCTTCCTTTCCTTTCCTTCCCTTCCTTCCTTCCTTCCTTTCCTTCCTTTCTTCCCTTCCTTCCTTCCTCCCTCCCTCCCCCCTCTCTTTTCTTTCTTCCTTCCTTCCTTCCTTCCTTCCTTCCTTCCTCCCTCCCTCCCTCCCTCCCTCCCTCCCTCCCTCCCTCCCTCCCTCCCTCCCTCCTTTCTTTCTTTCTTTCTTTCTTTCTTTCTTTCTTTCTTTCTTTCTTTCTTTCTTTCTTTCTTTCTTTCTTTCTTTCTTTCTTTCTTTCTTTCTTTTGAGACACATTTTCATTGTGTTACTCTGGCTGGGCTGAACTCACTTTGTAAAACAAGTTGCCTGGAACTAGAGACCCACCTGCTTCTGCCATCCAAGGGCTGAGATTAAAGGAATGTACAGCCACACTTGGCTCCAGTCTAAACAGTTTAGGTAATTTATTCATATACATCTGATAAAATTGGGCATAACAACATTGTCCCTCCCCAAAGTGTTACTTGTAAAGACAACCAACCAGTCATAGTTATTCTCTCAGGATAGTTGCTGTGACTTACAGTGACTGGCCTGATTATTAAGTAGATGAGCATGTGACAAAAGTCAAGGTATGGGGTTCACTTAGCCTAATGACCTGTACACAGAAAGTCATTAATAAATATTTGTTAAGAGTAGTAACATTTTAAAGTCACATATTTCCATTACACATTTAATGTGAGTATATGTTACAGGATTTGTTGGCAAAGGTTAATTCTGTAGTAAATAGTATGGTTTTAAAAACACCAACTGTAGGGACTGGGGGATAATCTGATGGTAGAGAGTTCTTGTTGTTCACAACTACTGGGAATGCCAGCTCCAGGTATCCAGCGCCCCCTTCTGGCCTTCGTGGGCACTTGAGCAATGTACACATACATATACACACAGTCATATGTACACACAAAAATACGATAACTCTTAAAATGACTTAAAAATAAACTCTCAGATGAGTTGATTTTTTCCTTTTCCTTTCCCTTTCCTTTTTCCCTTCCTTCCTTCCTTCCTTCCTTCCTTCCTTCCTTCCTTCCTTCCTTTCTTCCTTCCTTCCTTCTTTTCTTTCTTTCTTTCAGGTGGCCTATGGGTGTATAACCTAAGCTGGCCTTAGAGTATGATACCACATTTTTCTTATTGTTGGTTTTTGATAATTATTTTTTGTTATTGTTTTAGTTTTGGCATCTCAGTGTTGTTACCTACACTTTTTATAGCCTGGAAAACCTCCCTTTCTCATACATTTCTGGAGATTCCAAATACCTTTTTTAAAGTACCTCAATATTGCTGTATTGTCTGAGGTTAGCATTTTTTCAGAATCTCTCAGCTCACTCTCACAGTTGGCCTTTGACTCTAGATGCTAAGTCTTTAAAACCACAACAAATCATCAGCTTATTTTATCCTTGGGCCAAACTCGGAGTAATGGTTCTGATTTTTCTTGTATTTAGCCTTTCCCTAGGTTCCTGACTCTTCCCTCGTTTAATGATTCTCAGACTTCACACTGAATCTGTGAGCCCATGGCCTGGCCTAGCCTGGCCCATGACACTTCTTTGAATTTTTCTTTCAATCCTGAAGCAAGCCTCACATTTGCATTTTGATCTAGCCTGGAATTTCACTTCTGCACCTGGTGATAAATCTGGTGTGTGTGTGTGTGTGTGTGTGTGTGTGTGTGGTGGGGTGATGGGACTTGCCTGTCACTCAGTGGCAAGGAATTAATTACTTTGATCTAGCTTCCTCTCTTGCTAGCTGGATTTTTTTTTTTCATGTATTTGCCTCAGTAGTCACTCACAATAATGGGTGGCTTAGCTTTATTGCACACAATAGCTAGCAAATTCACAAGCTTGCTGGTGGCAAGGCACTGTTCGGAACCCAGACATGTCTGCATTCAGATCACAATGAAGCTAACCTGGTGGAATATTTTGTTTATTTCTTTGGTGCCTATTACCAGCCGAACAAGCCCATCTCCAGGAAGACTGACAGGGTCAACAGCCTCCCAGACAGGAAGTACTCATTAGTGATGAATTACTGCTTTTTGCCTCTTCCAGGGATTGAATCAGAACCCTTCAAAGTAACTTCTAGGTTGGAGTTAAATGAATTCCAGATAAGTTTTCATATAGTGAAAAGACACACCTTTGGTATAGGCTGGGTTAGGTCATCCCTCTAGAAATGTTGTTTCTTTTGAGATATCCTATTATGAGGAAGGAAGTGTTGATCAAATGCCGATGTATTGGTTCCCCACAGGTGTCACTAGCTGTGAGGCAATTCAACTCAGAATGCCACCTTATGTTTAAAGTCAGTCATAAGTCCACTATAAAACACAGATACACACAAAAACGGCCTGTCTTAAGGTATGATGTAAGAGTTTATAGTTAATATCCCCGTGCTCAGTTAGCTGATTTCGAACATGTGAAGTGCTTCAGATCCTGTCTGACTGTCTTAGTCAGGGTTTCTATTCCTGCCCAAACATCATGACCAAGAAGCAAGTTGGGGAGGAAAGGGTTTATTGAGCTTACACTTCCATGTTGCAGTTCATCACTAAAGGAAGTCAGGACTGGAACTCAAGCAGGGTTGGAAGCAGGAGCTGATGCAGAAGCCATGGAGGGATGTTTCTTACTGGTTTGCTTCCCCTGGCGTGCTCAGCCTGCTCTCATAGAACCCAAGAGCACCAGCCCAAAGGTGGTACCACCCACAAGGGGCCCTCCCCACTTGATCACTAATTGAGAAAATGCCCCACAGCTAGATGTCATGGAGGTACTTCCCCAACTAAAGCTCCTTTCTCTGTGATAACTCCAGCCTGTGTCAAGTTGACACACAAAACTAGCCAGTATGGGCTGGAGAGATGGCTCAGTGGGTAAGAACACCGACTGCTCTTCCGAAGGTCATGAGTTCAAATCCCAGCACCCACATGGTGGCTCACAACCATCTGTAAAGAGATCTAACACCCTCTTCTGGTGTCTGTCTGAAGACAGCTACAGTATACTTACATATAATAAATAAATACATCTTAAAAAAAAAAAAAACTAGCCAGTACACTGACCCTGACATTTTTGAGCAGGTTGGGGCCAGAAGCTGACAAACGCACCCTCTCTCTGAATGCTTAGGAAGGTTAGCCTGATGTGAGGGGCAGACCAGGCCTGAGTCAGTACTGACCACATAGTACTCACTCTGGTCAGCTCACTGGCTGACTACCTTGTGTGTGTTTTACATGAACTGAAAGAGGAATGGGTAGAGTCGAAGGTAAGATTTTTACACAGTCTCACTTAGGAAGCAGGACCACTTAGCAATTTACAGCTAAGTCACTGGGAGCCCATAATCTAGCTCCAGCTCCACCAAATCCAAGAACAGCTTTGAAAGCCTCTGGCTCAAAGCTTGAGTGCAGAGCTTCTCAATGAAAGAAATGAAATGAATGAAAGCTTGCCTTGTTGCCTGGGTTTGCTTTTCTGGTAGATTTACAAGTCAAATTTAAGGCAAACGTGATGGTATCCTCCTGTAATCCCAGCAGGTAGGAAGCCTAGGCAGGGGGATATCACTGAGTTGCAGGCCAGCCCGTGAAATCATGAAATCTTGCCTCAAACAAAACAAACTGAAAAAGAAACAAAGTGAAGCAAGTTTGTCAAACATAGCTTGATGTTTGAGCAAAATGGAACCTAATGAACTTTGAAATAAATATCTTATTATTCATGTGTTTAGCCTGACTGATAAATTCTTTTATAGACTGATGGAGCCTGAAGTCTCAGTTGCATCAAATTTATGTGTGTGTGCTGAATCTTAAAACAGAATGGTGCTTGGGTATTATAAATCCAACTGGTTTTTTAAATAGTGACCCAAAAGGCTAATGATATCCATGAATGCTTTTTTTTATAAATCGATTGAATAATTTTTATTTTTTTCTTTTTAATTGAAAATAGATCCTTTTAAGAGAACATTAGTCGGATGTGGTGGTTATATTTGCTGAAGGAGGTGAAGGCAAGAGGATCACAGGATGGAAAGAGATGGAAATATGGAAATTGGGCTGGGAGCTGGCTCAGTGGTTAAGAGAACTGGCTGCTCTTCCACAGGTTCTGAGTTCAATTCCCACCACCCACATGGTGGCTCACAACCCTCTGTAATGGGATCTGATGACCTCTATGCCATGCAGGCATATGTGCAAATAGAGCACTCATATACATAAATATATAAATGAGTAAGCCTTTAAAAAATAGAAGATATTCACTCTCATGCTTTTGAGATACACAAAAATTAAATAAATGTATAGGTTCGGTGTAGTATATTTAGAATAAGGCTAATGTGACAAATGCAGGTATAAGTCGTATCCCTTCTAATGGACCTCAAATTAAAGATAGAAACCTTCAGCAGATCCCACAACTAGGCACCCAAAGTAATGAGGTAGTCAATCTCTGATCTAGAACTTGAGCATAACCAGGGCCACTTCCTCATGAGTGGTGGGGTTTTGGGCTGCTCTTTGTAGGAGAGAAATGATTAGACAGAATGAGAGAACTCTTCACAGGGAACAGGAAAGTGATGAGGGCACTAGAATAAGTTATTAACACTGAGGAAATAAAAGATGCTTTAAACATTTTTAAGACTTAGTTTGACTGTTTTAACTTTATGTGGATGCAGCCATGTCTGTGTGGAGGCATGTGCACACAAATGCAGAGTCCAAGAGGGCCAGAGTTGTTGGATTCCCTTGGAGCTAGGGTTATAGGTGGTTGTGAGTCATCTGCCATTGGTGCTGGGAAGTGAACTATCCTCTGCAAGACAGAACACTCTCTTAATGGCTGAGCCGTCTCTCTTGGCCCCTAAAATATTTTTATTCCAAAAGAAGACTTACCATCTTTATCTGTTTAAGGAGCAGTGCTGCCAGCACCCTCGCTGCAAGCTATGAACAGCTATGGAGTATTTAACATGTGTCTAACCTATCATTGGCATGCTGGCCTATAGCTCCAGCACTTGGAAGGCTAAGGCAGGAATATGGTAAGTTCAGTGTTAGCCTGGGCTACGTGGTGTGACCTTATCTCAAAAACAAACCAAAGCAACAAGCAAATCAAATAAATAATAAAACTATTGTAGACTGAGATATAATATTAATACAAACTATATATGAAACTTTAAACTTAATTTTAAAAATCATGTCAAATATTGATCTTTTTATTCATACATAAAAGATCTGTCTTAGGATATATTATATTACATAAAAGGGCAAACTTAACTTTCTTTTAAAGTACCTTATACGAATTTTAGAACTAAATCATTGGCTTAAAATGTATTTCAGTCATGTACTGCTACTTTAGAAACCAGTGATATAGACATTTAAAAATATATTTATTTAACTGCATTGTCATTTGCAATCTGGCCAATGGTGAAAGAGAGCAAGATGTCAGTTCTGACTGTCATTTATTCCATTTCGTGCATGTTTCAAAGAAACTGCCCCTTGCTCTGCACCTCCTATGCATTTCTCAATAACTGAATGCATGGATGTGTCTGGGAAAGTAACACTCACACAAGGTGCCTCAGTGATAGTATTAATCCCACAGTGAGGTGGAGACAAGAGATTCAAGAGCCTCCTGCTGCAATTCTTTCTTACCAGACTGTAAGGAGGGAAAGGCACAATGGACAGCTCTCTCATCTCCTATAAACTTTAAAAATAAAATACATTAAAAATGCATGTTCATTTTAGGATGTTAGAAAGAGAGAACTAAATGAGAAAACATCCATTATTCCCTCATTAGAAATAAAACGACCTACTGTTAATCATTTCTGTAATTATCTGCATATATGTACAGTAAAAACAGGCCCGAGCAGTTTTCTAATTAGCTTTTGTCACTTAATATATTATAAATGTCTTTCTGGGCCCATAAAGGCATTTCTAAAACAGTGGTTTTGGAGTTTTCGGTTTATTTCATTTCCTTTAAGTAGCATATAAAGTAATGAGTTTAATTGTGACAATTTCTTACATATATATCATTATACTTTATTTCGATTCACTGCCCCACCCTGGATTTTAGTTTTAACAGTATAAGTACATTTCTCCAGATGAAAATCATTCCAAAGCTCATTCTTTAAAGCCAATGAAAGCAAAGCTACTCTGTCTAGCTACTTTCTCTGAAGCCTGGACCCCCTACCTGCTGTGCTGGGTCATTAATTATCTTACATCAGTCACTACCTAGGGCTCTGCAGAACCAGTTAAAATGACTATTCTGTCTTCTGCTTCCCTGATTTCTGTGTGTGTGTGTGTGTGTCTGTGTGTCTGTGTGTGTCTCTGTGTGTATGTCTCTGTGTGTTTGTATATGCTTGTGTGTCTCTGTATTTCTGTGTGTGTGTGTGTGTCTGTGTGTCTCTGTGTATTTCTGTGTATGTATGTCTGTATAAGTGTGTCTGTATGTGTGTATATATGTGCATGTACTTATGTCATTGTGTCTGTGTGTGTTTGTGTGTGTGTATGTGTGTGTGTGTATGTGTGTGTGTATATACATTTGTTTTTGTCCATGTGTCTGTGTTTATGGCTCTGTGTGTGTTGCTGTGTGTGCGCGCGTGCGTGCACCTTATAGGTTGTATTTCTCAGATCAGTCTGCCTTCCAGGTTTGGTGATCGTCGTTGCTGTGGTCCACTGACATGCTGACTTTTTACATGATCTAATGCTGCTTTGTTGAGGCTTCCACTGACTGTCAGTAAGAATAAGGAATCAACTGGCCGAAGCTGCATGGGAAAGCTGTCTTAGATGATGGGAATATCACTCTATTCGCACACAAAGCAGCTAGTGAGCGTGAAACCAGCATTTGCTCTGTAGTTTGCCTCTCTGTAATGTTCTTTGTTTATTAAATATATTCCTGAGTGTTACAAAGATGGCATGGCCCATGACTTGAACAATTACCGTTTTGTAACAGTATTTGCCTGTTGCTTCTGTAGTAGAGATGATGTGCTTGTGTTGGTAATCCTTAATCCTTTTATCTTTAATTACAATTTTAACAAAAAGTTTAAAGCAATCCTTCCACTTGGACTCCGGTTTGAAATCAATCTTTTAAAAGGTCAGTGGAAGTCATGTTCTTTTCAGCCACGGTGGAAATGATGTTCAATGAGAGAAAGCACGCAGCTGTGGGCATCTGTGTCAGTGGGTGGCCACGTGGCCCCCAGCCTTCTGACCCACAGGGATGAACACTGTAGGAAACACACGTTGGTGGAAAGTGTGTGTAAACCCAGGGGCACAGGTCATGGCCAGAAAACATGTGCACTGGGAACAGCAAAACCGGGACATGGCCCTGTGGCGCTTTTGAAGGGAAGTAACGATTTCTTGTTGTTTTGTTTTGTTTTAACTTGACTGGTTGTATTAAGCTTTCAAAAGTAGAATGCCTATTACAGTTTTCAAAGCAAATTAATTTCCTTTTGTCAGAATTTATTTGCTCCAAGGCACATGCTTAAGACTGAAGAACTACAGTGATTTCTCACAGGATAAGAAAAAATTTTCTTTGGGGAGCTAATGGTTCTACCGTTTAAGAAGGTGTTTGAGGTAAAGATGCTATCACTTCAGGTTCCTCATTTATAATCCTGGTGTAATATTTGTATAATTTTCAAATATTATTACATTTTCCATTGTGTCTTTATTTTGAAAAGAATGAAATTATGTCTATTTCTTTTTGTGACTGTGCAGGAGTTGTGTGTGCCATAGCATATGCACCAAAGTCACAAGAACAACTTGTGGGAGACAGTTACCTCCTACTGTGTGGGCCCTGCATATAAAAGTCAAGTAGCCAGCTTAGGGTGCAGTCACCTTTACTCAATGAGTGCCATCTTGCTGACACTCCTTTGCATTTTTTTTAAACGAAGGATTTTTTTTTTTATTCTTTTTTTTTATTCGATATAATTTATTTACATTTCAAATGATTTCCCCTTTTCTAGCCCCCCCCCCCCCACTCCCCGAAAGTCCCGTAAGCCCCCTTCTCTTCCCCTGTCCTCCCTCCCACCCCTTCCCAGTTCCCCGTTCTGGTTTTGCCAAATACTGTTTCACTGAGTCTTTCCAGAACCAGGGACCACTCCTGCTTTCTTCTTGTATCTCATTTGATGTGTGGATTATGTTTTGGGTATTCCAGTTTTCTAGGTTAATAACCACTTATTAGTGAGTGCATACCATGATTCACCTTTTGAGTCTGGGTTACCTCACTTAGTATGATGTTCTCTAGCTCCATCCATTTGCCTAAGAATTTCATGAATTCATTGTTTCTAATGGCTGAATAGTACTCCATTGTGTAGATATACCACATTTTTTGCATCCACTCTTCTGTTGAGGGATACCTGGGTTCTTTCCAGCATCTGGCAATTATAAATAGGGCTGCTATGAACATAGTAGAGCATGTATCCTTATTACATGGTGGGGAATCCTCTGGGTATATGCCCAGGAGTGGTATAGCAGGATCTTCTGGAAGTGAGGTGCCCAGTTTTCGGAGGAACCGCCAGACTGCTTTCCAGAGTGGTTGTACCAATTTGCAACCCCACCAGCAGTGGAGGAGTGTTCCTCTTTCTCCGCACCCTCTCCAACACCTGCTGTCTCCTGAATTTTTAATCTTAGCCATTCGGACTGGTGTAAGATGAAATCTTAGGGTTTAAACGAAGGATTTTTACATAGTAAACACTTGAATTTTTCCTGTTGGTGATTCTGCAGAAGCAGATATCAGAACAAACTATTGACCTCCAGGGATGCATGAAATGTATAAGGTAGTTACGTGTATTTTCAAATTGGGTGACGAAGGGGACATTTGGTATGCAAAGTTCCTAGCTTCCGGTAATATCTTACAAGTGTATGAGTTGCCTCTAATATCTGGATTTACCATAGAGATCTGTGACTTTTTGCTCAGTGTTAGGGAAAAGTTCATGCCTAGATACAGATGTTTGGGTCTAAGAATTCAGTTCTCCTGGACAGTGTTTGTGAAATCAAGGTTCATTGCAGAGAATCCAATCATTAGCTCATTTCTTTCAAAGGCATTGTAGTTGATTTAAGAGCATATTCAGTAAACTTTGTTCTACATCTACTATGTAACATGAAATGCAAAATGCTGTCATTTATCATGTAGCCATGAATATTAACTGTTGGGCTTTTTTTTTTTTTTTTTTTTTTTTTTAATTTTTTGATCAGGGTTTCTCTGTGTAGCCCTGACTGTCCTAGAACTCACTCAGTAGACCAGGCTGGACTTGAACTCAGAGATCTACCTACATCTGCCTCCCGAGTGCTGGCATTAAAGGTGTGTGCCACCACTGCCCTATTCATTGGGCTTTCATATCTGAGTTCCCTATTCTCATTGCTGTGGTAAAAATTCCCAACAGAAAGCAACTTAAGGGAGGCAGGGCTTACTTTGGCCACAGTTTGGGACATTCCTATCTCTCATGGTGGGGAAGGGATAAGAGCTAGAACACAAGACTACTTGATTACAATGGACAGATCAAGAAGCAGGGAGTTACGTAGGTTATTGCTTAGCTCGCTTTCCCTGCTGTCCCTTGTAACTTAGGTCAGGAGCCCAGCCCGTGGGCTGTCGTCACCCACTTTCAGGTCAGGTCTTATCCCTGCCGTCGTTCTGTCTGGGAACACACTTACAAAGCAAACTGACTCTCTTCACCAAGCTGGCAATCTCCTAATCTAAGGGACAATCAAAATGAGGCATCAGTTCAGTCCGTGAGTGGTATATAGAATTATAATAAAGCTAATGGTTATAGGGGATTGGCATGTTGGATTTGTCTTTAAGTAGAAAGTCAGGCCGGGCAGTGGTGGCACATGCCTTCAATCCCAGCACTCGGGAGGCAGAGGCAGGCAGATTTCTGAGTTCGAGGCCAGCCTGGTCTACAGAGTGAGTTCTAGGATAGCCAGGGCTACACAGAGAAACCCTGTCTTGGAAAAAAAAAAGAAGAAAGTCAGTCTGTATGGTAATACAATTATTAATAAAACAGACTTTTTGAATGCTTGCAGGGTGGGAGTAAAGTGAGTAGAATGGCTATAGATTATCTTACAGCATCATTTTAAGGATTGTGCTAGGTTGCTACATAGCCAGATTGCCCTGGATCACACAAAGAAGTTCATGTTAGCCTCTATCTAATAATCTTCCTTGATCAATCTCCTGAATACTGATATTATTGATATGACATCACCTCTGTGTCCTAGGTACTGTATGTTAAAGGGACATAGCATTATAAAACACTGTTCAATTGTAAATAATATATCATGCTTCCAGCCATCTCTACCTGCTGATAACTTCCCAGTGACTAGCTTTTTCCCTCAGGGTGACATATCTTGCTCTCAGAACTAAACAAGACAAAGCCTGACTCCCATTTCCTTCCTCCCTTCCTTCCTTCCTTCCTTCCTTCCTTCCTTTCTTTCTTTTTTGTGGAGGAAGATAGAATCCTGCATATCCAGGTTGACTTCAAGGTAGCTGAGGTTGACCTTGAATTCCTAATCTTCCTGCTTCCACCTCTTAAGTGTTAAGAACATAGACCTAGCACGGTGGTGGTGGTGCACGCCTGTGGGAGGCAGAGGCAGGCAGATTTCTGAGTTCAAGGCCAGTCTGGTCTGCAGAGTGAGTTCCAGGACAGCCAGGGCTAAACAGAGAAACCCTGTCTCAAAAAAAAAAAAAAAAAAAAAAAAAAAAAAAAAAAAAGAACATAGACCTACATCACCATACTTGCTTTTTACTGTACAGCTGTGGTTCTGAAACACACTTATACTAAAATTATGAAAGCTGTGCTATGGATCTGTTACTGTTGGGTTTAGCAAAACATGGGAGAGATGACTAGGTGGAGTCTCTAGATGGAGGAAGGCTTAAAGTCCAGGTAAGACTTTCATGCCATAGCTTTCCTTTAAGTTAAATACATTAAAAACAAAAACAAAAACAAAAAACAACCTTTTAGGAAGAATAACTTTGCAATTACAATCTAGTTACAGTTCTTTTGAATGCACATGGGCATAAAGATTAGTCTTGCTAATCTTTTTTTTTTTCTTGCTAATCCACGAATATTTTCAGTTTACAGAAAGAAGATTGTCAACCTGGTCCTGGTGGAGGCATAGTATTAAGAAGATATAGTGTGGCTTCCAGTTTGGGACTGTTGATAAAGTCCATAGGAGTCAAGTGTTTTCAAGGGAAGTGAATATGACCATCCTGTGTTCTTTGGAGCACTAAACTGGCAAGCCTTGAATTTTATTTTGGAGAATTAAGTAATGGATGAGTTCATACTCACAGCAGTCTAAATGTTTGGTCGTCCCATCTTATAAAGATAAAATCCTGACTTATAAAGTTAAAATCCTGACTATCAAAGTGACCCTGTTAGAAGACTGGGTCTTTTGGGTTGTCCTTAGATCACAGAGGTGGAATCCTCATGAACAGGATTGTGACTTCGTAAATAAGATCAAAGAAATCCCTGTCCCCTCTCGTCACAGAACACAGGGGGAACAACAACAAGGCAAAGGAAAATAGCTGTGACCCCTACACAATTAATTTTATTCCTCCGTCTGTTTTATTAACCAGGTAAAGGCACACATGGATGAGACCCTCTTTGCAATTCAGAGGCGGCCTGCCGATGTCATTCATGGCTGTTTTGTCCTTTGCATACTGAACATGGTGTTATCTTACATAGTTTTGTTACTGAGGAGAGAGACTCATTGTCTCTTACTATGTGAAAAGATGGTTCTTTATGTCTCAGAGAGTAGAGGGCGGCACAGGGGTGTAGTAAGGAAAGTGTGTGTGTGTGTATATATATATATATATATATATATATATATATATATATATATATATATATATTAATATTGAAAAATTTAAGTGCTCTACTGGACAGGAGCTGCTGCAGGCAGGTAGCCCTAGGGTCCTATTTGCCAGGTCCTGGGGCTTTGAATTACAAAAAGGAAGGGAGGATGTCTCCCAGGGTGGACCTTTTTTGGCATTTGCAGGCGACTGATTTTGACTAAATCAGACAGTGAGGTGGTATGGGGCATTCCAAGGGAAGCTCCTTCTCAGTCGCTGGATCCCAGAGTTAACCCAGTTGACTCACAGACAGGCATCTCTGACCCGTTCTTCACACTCAGTTTGTTTCTTATTATATCAGCTTTACCTGTCATAATAAATCTTTACCTGTCATAATAAACGAGCCAGGACGGGTAGCTTAACACGAGGAATTGTCACGGCTCTAGCAGCAGGGAGGTCCAAGATCAAGAGCAAGCAAAATGCTGTCTGTCTTTCCATCCAGAACATGTCCTGATTTGCAGATGGCCACTTTCTTGTATGGTCTCACGTAGAGGAGAGAGAGAAAGCAGGCTCTCTAATTTTAGTTTTCCCGAGTAAAGACGCTCCTCCCATTACGGTGACCTCTTCTAAAAGGCATCATCTCCAAATACTATATCACAAGGCGGGGTGGGGTTTCTTATACATCTGGGAGGGACACAATAATGTTCACGGCTCCGCACCGTCTGTTCCTTTGGTTACTGATTTGGGGGACTAGCACCTCTTCCCTTTCTGCTCCGCTTAATCATGGCTTCAGGTTCAAAGCCCCAGCGTCGGCAGTCCCAGCAGGAAGCTTCGATACTTGTGCCCACATGCCAATTAAAAACACGGGTGAACGAGAGGGGAGATTTGATAAGTGCGCCACATTGGGAAGAACAGAAAAAAGACTCCTGTGGCCCCAAGTCTGTCTGTCTTCAGAATGTTTATACAAGTGTTAGGGTAAATTGCAGAAAGACCTGCATGAGGGGTTAGAGGCGCAGCTAATTACAGAGATTTCCAGTCCAGGTCTGCTGTCCTAGAGCACTGTCTCATCTCCTGATCTGCATGCTGGAAGGAATCCTTCTTGCTGGAGGGAACAAGCTTTCTCTTTTGGATGGATGATTATTTCCTCCTCAGGGCACAGTCCGCCAGCATGGACAATTACCCTTTCCCAGAGGACAGTTTTTGTTCGTCCTGGGAGCTTAGGGGTGACTACAGGTTTTCAGACACCGAGTTACCTCTGTGCCTTCAGCCTTGAAGAGGAATTAAGTAAGGTAGATAGCGAGACTCTCCTTAGTGGTCATTCCTATACAGGCTCAATCGCAGTGCCACAGGAGGAAAGGAGACAGACATAAAATGAAGGCTGAGCTTCCAGGCTTCGCCCTGCTTCCAGTCACTCCACGGATCCCTGTGAGTGACCAGTCCTTTTCAGGAAAAGCCCTTTCCAAGTACCTGTTATCATACCTAGTGCACTACTGGTGTTTACAAGTCTCATAAACTCTGCATCAACTGTACTGTAGTTTTAAATTCTTCAGAAAGTACTTTTTTAAAAAAAATATGTGTAAACCATTCTGTAGAAAGCTATAAGTGGTTCTCAATCGCAGCGTGATGAAAATTCTATCAGAAATATTCAAAATACATTTATTTCCCCCTTCCTGTCCCTCACCCCCTAATCATATGCATGTCTAGCTTAGGGTAGAAGGATAGCCTAGCCCATGTATATAAGTTTCCTAAAATCTCCCTCCTTTCCCCTGGGAGCTAGTTGAATGGAATTTTCAGGGAAAAAAAGTCAAAGTATTTCATAGACTTAAGAAAATATACATGCAGGCTGAACTTTTCTAGTCATGCAATGTTGTCTCCAGGTAGTCAAGGCTCCTTCTTGTGAGATTTTAGGCTCTTAAATAAAAGAATTTAAAAGAAGACTCAGAGGGAAAGGAGGACATTTTTTTTTTTTTTAAGTTTTGAGAGAATGATATGAGAGCAAGACAGCTACAAATCACGGTAGCTGCGGTGAGGAGGGAGATGGAGAAGAGGAAGGAAAAAAAATCAAAGCTATTTATTTGAGTTGGGATCCAAGAAATTTGGTATCTTTAGCAATGGAGGTTGGCAGGCAATCGCATGGTTGAAGGGGTGGAGGCGTATTGGGGGTGGGGCACGGGTGGGCGGGGTGGGGCACGGGTGGGCGGGGTGGGGCGTATTAGGGGAAGAGCAATAATATCAAGGGTGCCAAGGAAAGCTTACTTGGGATGTGAACAGCATCCAAAGAAGATATCGGAAGGAGAAAAGGAAGTTACATCTTGAGTTAGGACTAGGAATCGGGGTGAGACTTAGCAGTGAAGATCCGCATAGCTCCATTTTTCTGCCCATCTCCTCAGTGTGCCTCTGGGTGAATCAGCTTTCCTGAGAATGGGGTCTCCTGGCCAGATGACTGACACATTAATGGATTAAGTCTTAGCGGAAAGGAAAATAGTATGTAATGTCCTAATCGTGGCTGTAGCTCAGAAACTCACTGCTCCATCCAGGGCCAGAGGTAGAATCCAGATCTTACTCTTCCGCAAGGAGGAAATAACTGTTTATCAGTGGGTGTCTTTGAAGCCCCAACACCTCCACTTTTTCATGTGTTATTTTGAATCGAATCTCAAGGAGGTGCAATTATGAAGCTTTCTTTTCTACTGTTACTGAGTAAACAGGAGGTAAGGGGCGAAGGGATCCACTCCCAATTGTCTCCATGTCGGCTAATCTCCATCTAGCTACATAACATTATTATTTTTGAATAATGATTTTAATGTTGGAAAAAATAGTTTCAAATAGTTCCAAAACCAGATTATAGGAGCTGAAGTTTGATTTATTAAAGTTTTTAAAAAGGTAATTAAATAATAGAGAATTTAAGAATACATACCCATAGCTCTTTTCTTTTCTGCATCATGCCTGTGCATGCATGGTATGCTCAGCAAAGGTTCAACCAAGTCAGAGGACCTGTGTTCAGGACACTCCCTGCTGACCGTTATCTGACCTCATGCCCAGTACTGTTCTAACATTTATTTCCTTACCCTTCCTTAAATCAGGCTACAGGGGCAGACGATTTCCAAAGCAATTTTCTAAGAAAATATGAAGTTGTCGTGCAAATCAGAAATTCTTTACCTTGTTCTTATTCTTTTCATTAGATATGGCATGTGTTAATAAACAAATTGAGAGCTGTAGTTTCATCTTACTGGTCTTGGTGATTTGGCTACAGCTAAAAAATATAAACTCTCAAAAAAAATTAGCCACTGAGTAGAGAGGTTGCAGAAGATGAAAGAGGAAGATACACAAATAATTAATAATTAATACCTTCATTTCGTAAGCAAAAGAAGTAGATTAATTTTTATATTAGTACTGGGAGTAAATCCATTTTTCTACTATTTAAAAGACCTTTTTTAAAAAAACATTTGCCTTAAACTATCGTCCTAGCAAATCATTTCCAAAATTGAATTCAAGATTTGCATAATTTTATGGAGTATGAAGCAAAAGGCAGTTGTCATTTATGGAATGTGCTGCTTCAGGGAGGGCAAATCAGATTTCCTGCATATACGCACGGCACTGCTGCGGAATGCCGCTTTACAGCCAGCCAGATGGAGATTTTGCTGTCAATTTTGCTGGGATGTTTTCTTCATGTGGTTCTTCATAAGGTTAGAGTTGTGATAGTAACATTTATTTTCTTTATGTGTCTCTGGAGTTGACCAGCATTTCAGCTACCTTCTCTTCATTCTTTTATACGCAGTCCCCTTTGAGTTTTTTTCTTTCTCAGTCTTAAATTTTAAAATATTGCTAGAAGAAAACCATACACACAAATGACACCAGTAATGATGAAATGAATGTTCTGTTCACATTGCAAATATGAGATGTAGAATAAAATGCTTATTCTTGTAACAATTTAAAACGTCATTTGACCTGAGCTGTTGTTTGTTCTTCTGAAAAAAAAAAAAAGTACTAGGATTGAGTGCTAAAACTTTTCAAGATGGCTGGTGTGATTGTTCAGTGAATAATGGTGCTTGCTGTCAAGTCCAAGGACCAGAGATCGATCCCCAGGACCTCCATGGGGGATGGGAGGAGAGGAAGGGCTTCTTAGAATCGTCCTCCAACCCCCACAAATATGCTATATGGCAAGCATACAACCCTACCCTCCACACACAATAAACAAGTGCAAAGGTTTTAAATTTAAATAAAATCTTGTTCGGATTTTTCCTCCCCTTTAAATATTGATCAAGCATTTATCAGGTATCCCAAGAAAGTCATAAGGAAGATTTTAAAAATAAAAAAGAATTGGAGATGGGGATGGTATAGGAGTTTATCTTTCAAGCTAAAAATAACGTTGGTGAATTTAGGGGACTCAAGCAGTAAAATGATTTGCAGAAATGCTTTTAAGAGGTAAAACTATTTTATAAGTTAAAAAAAAAAAGGATGATCATAAACCAATGGGTGATGTCAGTACTTATTGACTGTTGGTACTTGTTGATGCTGGCCTGGCCAAAATTTAATCATAAGCATTTTTGACACCCTAGGTAAACATTTGAAACACAAAGCTAAAAGCCTGGGATGAAGTCCTAGCAGGTTTGAAGCATCCATGCCTGTTTAGATCTTTAAGACACCACTTTGCTCCAGGGGAATTATGTATTCAGCAGTGCAGTGTGTCTCCTTCACCACGTGATGTGGACAATAGGTGAACAAAGGCATGATGAGACAGTGCAAAATTTGCTTCTGGCTTCTCTAGGAAACCTGCTGAAATTAGGACCCTGACTGTTGGGCACTGGAAATTGGCATTATTTGAGGTTTTGGGATGATACTTATTCTGAGCTGAGATTTTTTGCAAGTATCAAAGGTTACAGAACAGGCCCAATTATCTTGTAAAGTTTCAAGTAATTAGTCAAGGGCTTCAACCTAGAAATTAACCTTTAAATTAAATGCGTCACTCAATCCAAAGTGTTGATGTAAAAGTCTACCTTGTTCTTTGAATCTTTTATAGATATGCCTATTGATATGTCTTATCCATACCTCGCTACACTTGCCCTCTATTCTTTGTCACTTTCAGAGGAACATTGCGTTCACTGTTCTTTTAACAGCCACACACATGTCATATTGCTTTGGTGCAGGCCTTCTAATTAAAGACAGACATTACACCATGTTAAATGTATTTGGAAACGAATGCTTCTGATGTCAATGTTTCCTTTAGATCATTTGGATGGATTTACTATAGCAAATGAAATATGGCAAGCTGGCTTCATGTGTGATTACTTTTCTTTCAAGGAATAAGAGACAAACTTTAAATCTTGTCATGCTAATAACACCCAAATAAATAAATTGAGTTTGTACGATTCTTTCATCTTCTTCGAAATGGCTCTGGAATGAATATGTTACCCGCTTCAAAATGTGTGCTTATTGATGAGTTAATTAACTTTCAACATTTGGAGTGTTCTAGAGATTGTGTTTGGCCTCTATGAAATTTGACTGATGTGTTAAGGTATCTCCTGCTATTCTTTTTAGGTTTTGTGTTTGTCAGCCTATTTGGTTTAAGGAACCCTCATTTATTTTTTTTCCAAACTGGTCATGTTTCTTGGGGGTGGAGGGGGGAGACACAACATAGATGTCTACTTACTCCATAAAGAGAACACAAAGGAAAAAACTGGACCAAAATCCAACTCTGTGAAACAATGACTTTATGTTGGGGTTACAAATAGGAATATGGGTGAGAGGTAACTTGCCGGGAGCTGGGATAACTTAAAAACAGCTGCATCATTGAAAAACACATCCCTGGTACAAATGGCAGCACCACAAGTGAGCTGCAACACTGGAGCTGTTGGTACAACTTGTAAGCATCTTGATAGGACCAGAAAAAAGCAGTTTGCAGGGCGGCTGGCCAGTCTCTCCTTCCCTAGCAATTGTGTTGTGTTGATCTAGCTTTTGGGAGGAGGATTTCCTGACTCTTGCAAGTCTCAGCTTTCCCCAGTGTCATATTTGTTCCCCTTCCCCCCTCACCCCCCCCCCACCCCCCGCCTCCAAGTCTCATGAGCCTCCCCTCCATCCCGGAGAGAGTATTTCAATTCTAGAGAAACTGCTATCAACCATGGCAACCATGGCGTAGAGATGCCATGAGCAGTGTAGCAGGAAAGGAGTTGCAATTATGATTTATCACCACGGGCAAGGATTGACCTACAGGCATGTAGCACTAGGCAGAGCCGCCAACCATATGTCACTGAAAACTTGGTTGGCTTAGTTCTATGGCTTGGAAACCTAGTTCTAGGTTGTGAACATTTTGTCAATTGCCAAGCTTGAGGAGAAGATCGAGTCGTTCCTTCTTTATTAGATAGTAGCTATGGTGACTTGTCTTGCTTCCTTTTCCTCCCTTCTCTTCATAAACCGTCCTTGCTTTTGGAAACATTTTCAGCATTCCTTTTCAGCTCCGCAGTCCTAGGAGCCAGGTGTCCATGCGTGGTGCTGGAGCAGCCGAGTTTGACTCAGCAACTTAGCATTTCTCGTTTTCCCTCGACTTGTTCCTTCTCAATTTCCATCCAATTGTTTGCTAATTTCCTTGGAGGCTCTTTTCTTTTTTAATTGTTCCTTGTAATCCCGGTGTATAAAATGTCTCCGAACAGCCCTAGTGCTGTCTTAGAAAATATTATCCGTTAACTCTTGGGTTTCGTATCAGAATAAAGTGTGGTTGTATAACCCAGCAAAGGACAGGAACAAACTGCGTTCACCCCTAGCATTTTAGTGAACTTCAGACACTAAATACTGAATGCACATCACTGTAACAGCTACTCCAAAATTCTGAACAATCCCTCCCTCCCTCCCTCCCTCCCTCCCTCCCTCCCTCCCTCCCTCCCTATTCCTTCCTTTTCTTTCTTTCTTTGGGTCTCTGTCTCTGTTCCTTCCTCCTTCTCTCCCTCTGTAATGCTCCTCTCTCACTCCTCTCACCCCTTTCCTTCCTTTCCCTCCCTTCCCCTCGCTCCTCCTCCCTCTCTCCCTTCCTTTCTCCTACCTTTCCTTCTCTCTTTCCCTCCCTTACCTCCCTCCCTCTCCTTCTCCCTCTCCCTCCCCCCTCTCTTCCTCTCTTTCTTTCTTCTGGGTCTCATGCATCCTAGGTTGGCTTTGAACTTATGTAGCCAAGGGCACCTTCCACCACATCTATCTATACTGAGTTGAGATTACAGGCAACACCCTCCCCCCAACCCCTATACACATACACCAGCCTGGTTTTATGTGGAGTCATGGAACCAATCTAGGTCTCTGTGCATGTTAGACAAGCACTTTACATCCCCTGTCCTCTTTCAAGGATGCCTTTCCTTTCCTTTCTCAGACAAATGACTAGATGCTGCAGAGTGAGTTACAATGTGGCTGTGGTTTTGTTTTTGTCAGTAAGAAGATATCTACAGTATCAAGAAGTCTAAATACTGGTCTGAGACTTGGTATTTCTTTTTTTGCATTTTTTATTAGATATATTCCTTATTTGCATTTCAAATGTTGTCCCCTTTTCTGGTTTCCCCCCCAAAAATCCCCTAACCCACTCCCCCTTCCCCTGCTTACCAATCCACCCACTCCCGCTGCCCTGTCCTGGCATTTACCTATACTGGGGCATCTAGCCTTCTCAGGACCAAGGGCCTCTCCTCCCTTTGATGTCCAACAAGGCCATCCTCTGCTGCCTATGCATCTGGAGACATGGGTCTCTCCATGTGTACTCTTTGGTTCATGGTATTTCAAGTTAGTCCCAATAATAAAGTGCATAGACTACTGAAAAGATTTTTAACATTATGTCTTGGTAAGACGAACACTCTTACAAAACCTACTGCTGGCTATTCACTCAGGTTTTCTAAAAGGCCGTTTAGCAACATATACATCAAACACTCCGAAATACTCATGGGTTTAGATATAGTGATTCCAATGTGAGAAATTTTATTTCTAAGAATATAATTAAAAGAGCCATTGCAGTTTTCCCTCTTTGTTTAGCTGTGGGAGAGTAGAAACAACAAACTAGAAAGATGTTATTAAAATAAAGCAAGCAACTGAAAAGGACTATTCAGTGAATTAAAAAGAACCAATTAGATTCATCTTAGGTAAAAAGTAACACCAAGTCAATGAACGATGCAAAAAATAACAATATTTGACAATAAATGACAATAAATACATTTATATAAAATGTGTAAAATTAGCAGGTGTTTTTATGGCATAAGTATGAATCATGACTTTTTTCTGATTTTATAATTTATATTTTAGCATAGAGTCTACACGATTTTATTTCTTCAGATTAAAAGGCCTTTCTTTAAGAAAATAGACAAATTTGGAAGCTAGGTAGACCAATGGAGATTTGGTGGCTAAAGTTCATTCTCCTTGTTGTGTAGTATGATGGTCAAAGAAAGTGAATGTCAGAAAGGTGCTTACAGAGCACCCTTGGTCTTCAGCCGCTGTTCCTCTGCTTCAGAAAACAAGGGGATGAGAGGTCAGTTGCTAGAGCGGGTGTGAATCACTTACTAAAAGTGATGCTGTGGAAAGGATGGGCCCTAAAAAGCACCTCGTTATATTATAGGAGACCAGTGTTTTTCATCAAATAATTGGGCTAGTCTGTGACTGTTAGTCTTCAGTATCAGTTTGCCTGGCATCACCATGTAGATCCACTTCTGGTTGTGTCTATTAGGCATTTTAGAACAGGGAAGGCCCACTGTGAATGTGGAAGGCAAATCTCAAGGGTTGGAACTACAGCCTGAGTCAAAAGGGGAAAAGCATTCTGTGTAGCATCCTTCTCTGTTCCCAAGTGAGGATGCACATCACCCTGTTATGTCACGTGCCTCCTGCTAGGGCCACCTTTAGCATGATCGACTGCACCTTTCAACTGTGAGCCAACAAACAAACAAACAACCCATCCTCCTTTGGGATGCTTTTGGTCAGGTATTTTCTAACCATCCTAAGAAAATTATAAATACAGGCTTGAGACACTGCTCTGTTCCTTACTTTTTATTGGTAGAAAATGGTCTGTATTGAGGAAGCAGAGAAGAAACGTGAATGGAACACATGTTACAATAAAGTAGAGGGAGGAGCTAGCTGGAGGAAGGAAGGGGCCAGCCAAAAGGAAGCAAGGGGCGTGGCAAAGGTATGAAGAGGAAGAGAAAAAAAAATCAGAAAAAAAAACTCAAATTAATTTTCAAATAGGATTTACCACTTTCTTTTTTTTCTTTTCTTTTTTCTTTTCTTTCTTTCTTTTTGTTTTTTTGTTTTTTGTTTTTGTTTTTGTTTCTGGAGACAGGGTTTCTGTGTGTAGCCCTGGCTGTCCTGGAACTCAATCTGTAGACCAGGCTGGCCTCGAACTCAGAAATCCGCCTGCCTCTGCCTCCCAAGTGCTGGGATTAAAGACGTGTGCCACCACCACCTGGCTACCACTTTCCTAAAATTAGATCTCAGCTTTATTTTAAGCCATAATACTCTTTGAAATTTCTAACAAACACTATAAGTAAGCATGTGTATATATAAATGCACACACACACACACACACACACACATCACATTCAAACCTGTGCTCACATTCCGATACATAGAATATTATATTAAACAGCAATAGCCAGAAGTTGGCCGTTTTCTCTATACACTTTCCATGTTTTGTGTCATTTGCCACGAATCACCTCAAGTCTAGTAATTTATAGTTTTGGCCCTCTTTTATATTTGGGACACTGAAGCCTCAGAGTGTGCCTCACTTACATATCTAAGAGCTAAAATGCAATTTTTCAGTACGTCCCTCCAACTCAGAAGCCTTGGCAGCAATTAAGTCACGTTCGCTTTCATACCCACGTGCACACACAGCTTAAGGCTGTAGGTAAATTTGCTAAAGAGTTCGTGAGAGGGGAAGTACCACCTTCGCTCATACCTCTGGCTTTGCCAATCAAGTGTTGGGGACTTTGCATTTGCTCAGCTGCTAATGTGTGCCAAGTCCTCACTTAGACTATTAGCTCAGGTGATCTTCTGAAAAACCACACGGTAGTGTAGCCTTTGTCTTTCTGCTGAGAAAATGACTGTTCTGATAGCTTAATTTACTTACGCAAGGCTAGACAGTCAGTGGGTGGCCAAGTCATGCCTGGAACTATGGCATCTTTGTTCCTGTGACTCACTTTTTAATAGCATTGTGCCCGGTGATATACATTGCTGCCTGTTACTTTTTATTTTTCTTAAAAATTGACTTCTCTGTCTATCTCTGTTCTTCTTTGTCTCTCTGTCTCTGTCTCTCTTTGTATCGTCTGCCTGTCTGCTGTCTCTCTCGTGTGTGTGTGTCTGTGTATGTGTGTGTGTGTTTCTTTATGAGTATAAGCCTCGTGTGTGGGTGCTCATCCAGGCTAGAATGAGGGCGTTGGATCTCCTGTAACCCCAGCTCCAGGGTTTGATAAACTTTAGGGTACACATATAGATGTCTCCAGTGATCCCTAAGCTATCACCCTCTGCTGTGAAAGAGTCGGCTGCACAGCATTTGGAGTTCACAGCTGCAGCTGCAGGCTGGTAACAGGATTAGTGTAAAACTGGCTAGACAACTTTAAGGATAGGTGTGTCTTCTTTTACTTTGCTGATGTAGTCAAGATCTTTGTTTTTTTTGTGTGTTTTTCAAACTTACCCCATTCCACACCCATTGAAGGTAACTTTTCACTCACAATTTTCTCTCCTCTGTTATTTTGTTGCTTTACTTTTAACCTCAGTAACAGCCTTATTATATTATTGTGAGAAAGTCATCTGACCTTTCTTAACGATGACAACATTGAAACAAGCATAAACAATGCTCTTCCTCAGTTTGTTACAACAATGAAACAAGTTTAAAAATCAAATCCCAGAGAAACCACTCACCTACCCACAGACCCTGGAGGTGATACTAAAAGAAACAATAAAACTTGTTTTCTAAGATAAAGAACACAGGATGTACTGTAGTTTTGCATATTATTTGCCAGGAAGAAGCACAGTGCATTTGGTCTGTGTTCATGCTTACTTACCATGACCATGAGAACACAGTGGATTTAGAACGCACACCTTTGTCACACTGATGTTGGATCACAAACTCTGCCAGTTGCAAATATAGGTGTGGAGTCGATCTAGACTCAAAAAAGGAAAGGAGTATCAATGGTGACCCGAGGACACTTTTAATACTCTAATGAACCCTGCATGCGTTGTTTTGATTACCTAACAAGTAACTTTTGACCAAATCATGTTCAGAATCCAGAGATCTCCATGTAGATGTGATAGAGAACACTATCTTAAGCATTTGGAATTCCTGAGGTACAGGAAACAATTGGTGTTTCATAGAAGTTTCCATGAGAAGTTTAATAACAAGTGATAAGTCTTTGAAAAATAGATACTAAATGACAAGATGATGAATTTTATCATTAGTCCATTTACTACTCCCTGAAGGGAGAACATAATATCGTAGTCTACATTTAAATTAATTGATTCATAATTTGTACAACTTTGCTCTACATTACTAAATAGCAGTCTAATTGCCCCGATAATAAAATAGTACTTAAGACTTATGTGCCCTGAGTCACTGTGTGACAGTCACTGCTGGGTATGACACACATGCAGTCTTTCCTCCAAGAATGGACAACGTGTGTGCTAATAGACCACTCTAAAGAGGAAGTACTTGTTATTCAGACTGGCTTAGGAAGTAGCATGCCTAAAATGTGCTAGAAGTAGTCTCCACTCTCATCCTGGGAAGCATCCTTAAATTATTGCCAGTCAGGGTACCCATCCTGTATATCCGCACAGCACCATGTATCTGTCGTCACAGACTGTCCTGTTTAGTTTGACTATTATGGCTATTTGGATTTTTAAATGAGGTCTTGCTGTATGTGCCAGGCTGTATTGGTGCTCTGTGTGGAGCCTGTGCTCTAACTGCAGGGTTCCTCCTGGGCCAAGTGGTGAGGTTACACATGCACACCACCGCACGCAGTTCTGAAGATAGTTTGTTTTTCAAGAGGCTTCAGAGACATTGATGAGTAAATTCAGAGATTTATCCTGTATCCCCTATCCCCACGCAATTATAGCCTCCTCAAGTATCAAACGTCTATACCAGAGGGCTATACTTTTTGAAAATGGTGGACTTATAGTGAACCATCATCCACAGTACATATTTTATGTTGGGGTTCATCCATAGTATTTTATGGTTATTTTTGGACATATTTAACAAATATTTCCCATTACAGTATATATATAAATGCTATTTTTTCTTACTCTAAAAATCCTATGTATCCTGGCCTTGGCTCCTCGACCTCTGAAAGTTTATTGTCTCCATGTATTTGCCTTCTGCAGAATATCTTACAGTGAAATGATTCAGTAGAAAGCCTTCCTGGTTGTCTTCTTTAGCTCGGGGACACTCACTTAAAATTTCTCCATATCATTAGGTGGTTTAATACCTTGTTTCTTTTGAGCAAAGAATACTATCCCATTTTTTGGATGAATGTATCAGTGTTTATCTTTCCATTAACCTACTGAAGGACAGCTGCTTCCAATGACTGTTCTATTTCATGTGCCTTTCCTCTGCAGCATTATGTCTTTCTCCAATGAACTGTGTCAGTGTCCTTGAGACCTATTATAGTAAGTTGCATATGATTCTATCTTAATAGGGACCTGAAACACCCCAACATTTGCCATCCTGTGAGTGTCGAAGAGCTAACATGAGCTTGGAAATCCCACGTTTTGGTAGCACTTTTCCTAAATAGTTTTCTTTTTCTTTTTCTGAATTCCCAGGTGTGTTTTAGTGTGTTCAGGATGTGCTACCTGCCTGGTTGTCAGGTTGCTTGGAGAGACTGTCCATCATTGCTTCCGGGGCCACTATCCCCAAAAGGAGACTTTGTTCCTCCTATTGATATTAATTACGCTTGCTTCTAAAGTTGCAGAACCCAGAGAATAACACTCCAAATCTAAGTGGGTCTTGCTCTGTTTGTTTTGGTTTTCTACTGGGTAGAAAAATAACTACTTGTTAAAGTAGAGAAAAAATTAAAAAGTGAATTGTGCTTAATTTTAAATAATTTTTAATATCCATTTATTTATTTTGCATGTTGGGGTGGTGTGTGCCTGTGCTGTGGTGTGTGAGTATGTGGATGTCAGAAGACAGCCCTTGGGAATCGGGTCTCTCCTTTCACCACATGGCTTCCGGGGGGATTGAACTCAGGTCATCAAGGCTGGGCAGCAGGTCCTTTTCCCCACTGAGCCATCTGGCTAGCTCAGATGTGCGTGTTTAATTTTTCATTTCATCAAAATTGAATGGTAGGCTGACAGTTTATATTTTAGACAGCTTTCCATGGCTGTAACAAATACCCGAGGTTATCAATTTTTAAAAGGAGAAGGTTTATTTTAGGATTGGAGCTGTAACCCGGTGGTGTTCAAACTGTTTGTCTAGTATGTGCCCCACAAAAGGCAATTTGTTGTGGCCTATCACTTTGGGTTTACAGCCCATGGTCGATTGCCTGTACTCCTTTGTGCCTGTGGCAAGCTTTATAACAAGGAACATGAGGCAGAGCACCATGGTTCACCATGTACCCTGGATGCTGAAAATAGAGAAGAGATCAAGGTCCTGTATTTCCCTTCAAGGGCACATGCCGAGTGACCGGAAGTGGGGCAACCCATTTTAGAAACTCTCCATATACTTCTAATCGTGCTGTGGACTGAGGACCAAGTTTTAGCATAAGGACCTTCGGGGGACATTCTGGCATCAATAATAACAATATCAAATTAGACTTAAGTGTGTATGGGGATTTCCCCCTTATCCTAGGGAGATCAAAATAAGCAAGCTCTTCCCCCTCTTTCTTCTTTGCTTTTGGGAAAGTATTGCCTGCAATGAAGCAAACACTAGTATTTTGGAGAGGATTGCTGCTGTATTATATTTAAGAAGGCTAGAAACTCTTCTCTTTGCAGTAGGTTCGTAATCTCTACCAAGTTCATGCTTTCTCAAAAGAAAATGAAGAAATTGGTAGTTCTCCCTTGGTAGAGGTATATGGAGTAATAAGAAGTATATTTTTTATTATATTATCTATTAGTGAAAGTTAGTAAATAATAATAAAAAAGTTATCTTTGTAGTAATTCAGCGTAATTGTGAAGAACAGGGAAAATAGGGATGTGACCAGAAGTTGGGATTGTCAGATGATCATGTTTTGACCAGATTGTCCAGTATTGGTTTGACAGTTCAATAAAAGAACTGCCTAAATCACAAGATTCCTGGTATGCATGCTGCTCACTAAGCCCAAACAATGGCCTTGTTGGAGGAGACTTATAACAAGAATTCCTTCCATACATTGGTATTTTAATTGAAACTATGTGGCAACCTTTCGTTTTGAAATAGACTTGGTTGTCTTTGGTCGTTCTTTTAGGCAGCAGCATGTAATACCCAAATCGGTCCCCTTTACTATGCAAATCAGTTTACAGGCTTATACTGTACCAGATAGAGCCAGTCTTCAAACCCCAGTCTACAAGACTCTTTGATAAAGTAGTGTGACTGATTTAGCATATGACCAGGTATATGTAACCAAACATCATTTCACATTATGACACAATGTGACTCTAGTACCTCAAAAGTGTCCTACTCACCCCAAATATACAATATCATTCACGGTGCTATGTAATATTAACTGGTCTTCTCTCCTATATACATAGAGTTATCTGAATAGAAGTCCCCCTACACAAGCCACACCTTACTGTTAGCCTTCAGTGGTGCTTGGCAGAAGTCCCCTTGTATTGCCTACAGGGATCGTATCAGTTCATGTTTGTCTTATGGCTTTGCATTCTGAAGAGAGTCATCAGGAACATTTCTACCTTATTGTGGCTTGCTTGACCTGCTCATGGCCTGGTCATTGCCTGGTCATTGCCTGGTCATTGATTTGGAAATTTTATTTTCTCGTTTTGTTTTGTTCAGTGTCTGAGAGTTGAGTTGCCCAGGGAACAGCTCACTTCTTTGGTCTTTGAAATCCTTCTCCATCCAAGAATGCCGTTTGGAGAAAGAGGTTGGGAGCAGAAGCAAACGAAGCCTTTACATCTCTTTATTTAAAGTACTGGTTGATTTTTGCCTACATTTCTTATTTTGAGTTTGGCTCAATCCACTTGAATGGAGACCAGCATAACTCTTAGGTTTCGTCAGATTCTACAGCATAGGTAGGCCTTTCCAGATGACATACTGGACTCTGAAAATTGCTTTTAAGTAAGAAGTAATTTGTCCCTTGTTTGATCCTTGGGTTAACTGGAATGTGAGTGGAACTGTGTGTGTCTCACATAGGAATTTGAGCCTGAATGTGAATGATGCCCCTTCCACCCACCCGCTTACTTTATGAATACCCACAGGGGCATTTTGTAACCATTCATTTCAGAAAATTTTCTTGTGCAAGTATTTGTGCATAATATTTAAAAATATATTGCATTTTTATTTGTTTGTTTATTTATTTTCTTACTTATGTGTATGCCAAAGGCTTCTATTCTCCATTGTCACATGTGAGACATTTACAGCTTCAAACCTAGCAAAATACTGGAAAACTTAATGCCTTCACTAATTTTGTAAAGTCCATCTGCTTATGTCCCACTTTGCAGGAAGAATAATATTTACAAAATTCATGTTTGAGATGACTCATCTGGCAAGAGGTTCTTTTTTTTTTTTTTTTTTTTTTTTTTGTGCATTTGGTTTTTGCGAGGCAGGGTTTCTCTCTATAGCCCTGGCTGTCCTGGAACTCACTCTGTAGACCAGGCTGGCCTCAAACTCAGAAATCCGCCTGCCTCTGCCACCCAGAGTGCTGGGATTACAGGTGTGTGCCATCAATACCCAGCGCAAGAGGTTTTCTTTAGCAGATACAAACATGTATATATGCATCAGTTGGCTATATAGTTTCACATATATGTGCATGGTAAGAAACTCATAATAATTATAAGCAACTCTTAATCACTTCTGTTACCTTGAAGTCAGTCTGGAGGCATGCCAGGTTTTTGTTTCTTGTTGTTTTTTTTTTTTTTCTTCAGATTCCTCTGTGATAAGCTTTAATAAGTAGATTTGTTTTTACTTCTCTACATCATTTTGAGGATAGAGATTGTTTTTGACTAAAGACTGTGTGACATTGTGGATGATAGGGAATTTCCTTCTAATAAAACCTGGGAGCTAATTAAGCTTATCAGTGTCTATTTGCAAAATGTCTGCCCTTCAATTAGCAAATCAGGCAGAATGCCTATATTCCCTCCTTGTTCATATAAAAGAGGCGCTACTACATAAAAATGCTTACCGAGGACAGGTAGAAATGCCTAGCCTTTAAAAGAAAGGTTATTATCCCAAAACTTGCAGGATTTAAGATTCTAGTATGTATTTGGGAAAACTAGGATTAGCTTCTCAGGAAAGATATGTTTTGTTGGATGGAGTAACACTTAAGATATTTATAAGTACTGGTTCTCTCAATATAAAAGTTGTCATTAAAATTTTAGATTCTTTCTCTTCTGACCCTGTTTCTTGTGAGTATCAGTTGAAACACCACCTCACTTGTTTCAGTCACTGACTGTCTCAGGGAACCTGGGTGAGTGTTCATATTCATCATCTCAAATATGAGTGCTGTGGATGTGGGAAAAAACCCAGTTATGTTATTATTTAAGGGAAGCTGTTTCCTCAGCGTCTGGAGTGAAATTGTAGCAGGTGCAGTTTCAAGCCTCTACAATTATCCCGGATTACCTTTTCAATAAAATGCTGACAGCTATGTGAAAACAGCCTCACTAGGCTGACATTTGGAAGCAGGCAGGCGATGAGCATTGTATCGTCACAATAGCAGTGGTTTCGGAACAAAAACACTCTTCATATTATTGGTGGAAAATTGTTGTTTTCCCCGCTTTATAAATATTTAGTTCTCTCAACAAAGGGTCCTTATTAGGGAAAAAAAGGCAGGCACAGGGACTTTAGTCATATCTGCAATTAGCATTGGCTTTTTATTGAAGATCAAGGATCATGGGAAGTAGAGAGAATGTCTCTATGTTTGTAAAACCCTGTACCAGTGCGGACACTCTAGTGGAAGAAGGTAGAAGTCCTTCCAGTTCTGTATATGAAATTATCAGTGTGAACATTCATCCCTGATTATGTGTGCTGAAGGGAGAACATAGGGTTTATACATAAAATGTGCGCCCACAGGGTCCTCTGGGCATGTAGTCCTCAGTGTGTGCTGCTTTTTGGGGATGCCATGAAACTGTTAGAAAATTGGGCCTAAATGGAGTGGATTGATGGCGGTTTCTACCTTGGTTCCACTTCCTGTGCCCTCTCTGCTTCATGGTCCACAGGGATTTAAGCAAGAGGTCTCCTGCTTCTTCTGCCATAGCGAGGCTTCGCCTTGTCTGTAGTGATGGAGCGCTGCTGGCTCTATGCCTTGCCAGTCACGATGGACTGCACACTCAAACAATGAGCCAAACAAACAGACAAACAACGCCTCCACCAAACCCAAACCCCTTTCCTTCCTTGAGTCACCCTGTCAAGTGTTTAGTGACAGTGACAAGAAATGTGATGAAGACAGCCTTCCCCTCCTCCTGCGTCTCCACACTTGCTTCAGATATAAAAGCCCAGTGAAACCCAACCATACAAAGCTGTTTATTTTCATTATGCGTTTAACAAGTGTTGAAGATAATAACCACGAAACAGACTGATGAAGAACTCTGTGAAATCAAATATTTGATTTCATACGAAAAAAAACACTTTGCTGGCTTAATGTAAAGACCTTTTAAAGGGGTGGGGGTAGGGGTGGAAAGATGGCTCAGTGGTTAAGAGTGCTGAATGTTCTTCCAGAGGTCCTGAGTTCAATTCCCAGCAACCACATGGTGGCTTGCAATTATCTATAGTACGATCTGATGCCCTTTTCTGGTTTGTCTAAAGACAGCGACAGTGAACTCATATAAATAAAATAAATAAATCTTTTTTTAAAAGCCCTTGTGAAAAATACATAATAATAAATACATCTAGGCTATTGCTGGTAGGACAGTGCCCCTTTTCAGTAGTTCACGTGCCTTGATATTTCCCTGTGATATCCATGTATTAGCTTGTTTGATCCTTGGAAGTCACTAGAGGATGTCATTAATTTTACAGATATTGTATTCACTGGAGGATAGGTGACTTGGCCCAAGTTACACAGCTACTCAGTGACAGAGCTTGGTGCTGTATATAGGAGGCACAATGGGAGTGCTTTCTTTGACTCCTGTCTTGTATCTTTTATATCTGTACAAATGTGAGACTTTGCTTCCCAAAGTACGACCCTCAGATGAACAACATGCCCATCACCTGGAGTTACTTATAAAGGTCACATCTGGAGCTCTACTGCAGACTAGCAGAATCTGCGTGGTAAAAAGAATACCAGATGGCTCACACACATGCTTACATAAGGGTCCCAGATCAGTGCTTTATAGATAGAAATGTGTTTACAAATAGTTTAGAAAACAAAAAGCAAGTGTTCTACTTTAATTAAACTCCTTGTAATTTCCCTTCAGCTTTTGAATGTGTTGACAAGATGGAAGGGTATAACTGAAGTGTTCTCTTTATTTTTGAGGACCAGTTAGAAGCCCAGGCTATGAAAACATATATACTGTTCACTTTTCCACAGGTAGGTGGCTCTTAAGTATGGTCCCTGAATCTATATCCATCAGAATCACCTGAGAATTTCTGAGACATATGAATTGTGGCATCTGAACCAAGACCTGTTACAGGGTGGGAACCTGTAATCTATATTTTAAAATTCCTTCAGGTGATCTTGGTACTTTCTCAAGTTCGGAAACCACTTCTTTAGTTCCTACAAAATAGTGCAATATTTAAATATTGTTAATCATGCTTCATCATAGAGCTTTCAGGCAAAGACAATACCTTTGTTTTTAGGAACGAGGCAGTTTAATTTTTATTTTAAGAAATGTGCCAGGCGAAACTGAGGTTTATGGAAAACAAGGTTCAGTCCCAAACACAGGCTATGGCAGATTCTCATAAAGTAGCTAACTCTTTGGAAAGCACTGGGTCTGCTGCTTGTCTCTCAGTCACCTTAGTGAACTCTTTCTTATCTCTGCTGATAATTCATTTGATTTGGGTGCCACTTTTAATGCTCTTCCAAAAACAAAACAAAACGAAACAAAACACCAAAAATACAAAAGCCCTAAAGACAGAAAACCTTATTTGTGTTGTTGTCTAATATGTTTTTCCCCCTGCTACCCTGGCTGAGTTTCTCCTTTGACAGGCCTCCGGCTGCCTCATCTCCACAGCATTCAGTCCTTTCCACAAAGGCTCTGAGGTGTTTTCTAATAAAGATGAAGTGCATGCCGTGCAGGCAGGACTGTGCCCTGCCGCTCTGCTCTTCCTTCCCCTCTGCCATTGTGTCTGAGCTACAGATGAATAGCTGTTTTTGAAAATTGGTCACAGGATGTGTTCCCCTCCCCCCACTAGTTCTTCAATGCAGATGCACACGTGGCTCTCCCGCCTGCTTTTCTGCTGCAGCTGCTGTGCCTCTGTCTTCAGGTATGAGCATCCTTGGTCATCTCTCCCAAAGTTAAAGACAATAACAGCCTGTCTTTATTGAGGGATTTTACCATGGGTCATTTCCAGAGAAACTAGAATATATGTGTCTCTATTCTTTTTTCAAAACTCAATGCCGGCATGTTTTACACATGATGTTAAGTTTTAAGATGATTGTCACTTTGCTAGGTATGTGGGTGACATGAAGGAACAGTGACTGCACCCCGTTACTGAGAGATGTCTGCTCTTTCTACTTCTGCCAAGTCACCTTTCTAGCCCATGTGTTTTATCCAGGTATTCTTCTGACAACATGATTACAGTATTGAACTTCCTTGATGAAATAGGCAGTTTTCCAAGGCTAGATATTACTGTAAAAGGTTCATTAGTGTCAATTATATAGCTGTTAATTTAAAAATAGTTCTGAGCTGGGAGTGGTCGATCGCACCTATAATCCTAGCACTTAGAAGGCTGATGGTGGAAGATATTATAGAGCTGAGGCAAACCTGGGTGTCATGGAACACCAGTGAGTTCCAGCACAGAGTGAGAAGTCCTCAGAAAGTCAGAAATCTTCCGTTGGCTTCATATTTTTCTATTAACATGGAATTTATGGTGGGAATATGAAGACAACATATCTGTGCTTTTATGGGTTTCTAGGACCTGACTCTTGGCAACTGTAGGAGACAGACTCTTTCTATTTCTGAGTCTTCTTGTGCCTGAAATAAGAGTCAAATAGGACTCTCCTGTTAATAAGCTCTTCCATGATGGACCAGACAAGAAGGGCCCCGAAGTTCATATGCATGTGGACAATCAAAGGTTTCATAAATTATTGTGTTGACTGCAGTCTTCAAGTGGCAATGAAGGACACAGAAATATATAATAAAAATGGAGACACTTTCACGGCATATCCAAAGTGAGCTTTGGTGGGGTTCAGTATATAACTGATAGATATGCAACCTTAGTACTTTATTTTTTCCTCAAGAAATACCATTAATTAAGAATATGTCAAAATTATATACTCTGGCATTAATACACCATTCCCAGGAAACATTATGACATAAAAAAAACCCAAAAACCAAGAATAGGGTCATCTTACCCTGAGACCATAAATTTGAATAACATTTCTGATTTAAAGTCACATAGTTGACCATGTGAGGAAAATTTATTGGTATGACTTTTCTGAACATGTTTATTTGAATTTCAGTAAGTATGAAAGCATATGCTATTGACATCTTGGTGTCACATTTAGGGATGAGATGCGGCCTCACTAACTGACCAAAGGGGCTAACAGGTGCAGTGGCCATTTCCTTGATGAGATTCAAGACAAAAATCTGTTGTTATGCACAGATGTGCAGTGACATTTACCAAACTTGTGCTGATGTTTTTGAATTAGGCACACGGTTCGAAATGTGTCAGCCTGCAGGAAATCATGTCACCACCAAAGGGTTGCCAGCCAGCCCATCTTAGTCGCATGCCAGACACTGAAGTTTTTGATTTATGCCCTGATATGATGTATTTGGAGCCTTGCCACTGCGAAACGGACACTTCTGTGTGTTGAAAGCTCATTGAACATGGATCTCATTAAAGTCAGTTACTCCCCAGCCTCTGTTGTCCCCTCTTAAAGTATCACAAACTACCTATTTAATTATTTTTATTCTACTTCTTTCCTGGGCTCTGGTGTCAATTAAATAATATGGGGCTGTTTGCAATATTAAGGGCTCTCCTGAGATGCAGTGTGGAGAGGCAGTTATACCTTAGAACAGTAGGCAAGAATATGTATGAGTTATCCAGTATTTATTGGCTCTTTATTGTACATCAGAAAGTAGAAATAAAGGAAGAAGTCATATCTCTTGCCTTCAAAGTGTATGCTGCCATAAGGTGATGCTTTGATCTTTGTATCTTAATAACATATACTCAGTCATTCTTCATCTTAATTTTCTGTTAGCCTCACAGCCTATATAGACCTGGATGCCCTTTACCAGAGTGCTTTTTTTTATATTGAGTCAGTGAAGCAAGTCTATGAAATACTCTGAACTGTCCTTTCTGAGGCCCATTAGAATTCAATGTCACCACCCCATGGACTGGCTAAATTTTCCAGCTATATTTTTATATTAAAGGACACTGATGACTGAGCTATATTCTCATGTCATCTACCCTTTTCAAAGTCACAGTTCCATTTGGTATACTAGTTTACTTCTCTTTTCTGAAAGAGACCAATAGTGGAATCTTCCAGCCTATACACTCTCATAGGATGAAAGCAAAATGCCCACATTTGCACAATTTAAGATTATTGTATCTGATTACAGTATTCTGCCCCCTGCCTTTGTTTCCTCTGATTCTATCAGTCAAAAAAATGGCTCTATCACTTCATTAGATGGCTCTATCATCTCCCCTTTTCTACACATTTGCTTCTTCTTCCTTCTCTACATATGTTGTTGTTGTTGTTGATGTTGCTATAGATAATTCAATATCTGTACTGGGAATGTATTTCAGTTGGTAGAGTGCTAGAATGACAGGTACAATGTAAATCAGCACCATGTAAATCAGTGATACACACCAGTCTTCTCAGAATTCAGGAGGTAAATGCAAGGAGAGAAGCCAGCATTTGCTATCTTCTTTAGTTATGTAGAGAGTTCAAGGCTAGCATAGCATCTTAAGTGCCAGCTCAGGGTTTTTGCCAGGAGTGGAAACCTTCACGTTTTGCTCACTCATAGCTTTGCCCAGAGCCTTTGTAGCAGGGGCTGATGCTGCCTCGGATGGCAACTTACCCTCTTCTGCTTTCTTGGCAGTCTTTCCTCTTGATCTCCCTGCCTGTCTAATGCAGTTGTTCTCAACCTTCCTAAAGCTGTGACCCTTTAATGCTGTTCCTCATGATGTGGTGACCCGCTCAACTATAAAATTATTTTTGTTGCTATTTCATAATTATAATTTTGCTACTGTTATGAATTGTAATGTAAATATCTGCTGTACAACCCCTGTGAAAAGGTTGTTTTACCCAAAGGGGTCATGACCCAAAGATTGAGAATCGGTGGTCTAATGGATTTCTAACCCACTTTGGCCATTATAGCAGGAGAGATTACCAGTGGGAGCCTCTGGGGCTGACCGTGCATTGTCAGATTCCTTCTTCTCTATAATTTCTTTCAGTTTGCCTTTTGTGCTCTTTCTTCAGTAGAGGACAGTCTTGTTGTTGAAGGTACCTCTTGGAAAGAAGTTCTGACTCTATTTGTTTGCATTGAGAGATGAAAAAGTCTTCACATCGGTCTCTATATAATGTTAGCTTGTCCAGGACAGGTCTTGTACAAATAAGTCCTTTCTGGAAACATCTGTAAAGATGGCGAAGAGCAAGCTATTTCAACTTCTAATGTAGAGTTTGTTTCTAAATGTGACTTTTTTGCATAATGCTTCCCTAAGAGGGATGCTGCTAAGACTAGTTATCATTATACACCCGCCACGCCTACAGTTCATCCTGTGCTTCCTTTCTCCTCTGGTTCATATAAACGTTTATGGTCCAGTTACTCCATGAAGTTGATCCAAATCAATTCCCCATGTGATTAATCATCGTCAACATCAGTAAAATTGCCAACATAAACACTCTGCAGCTCTAAATTTTTTTAGCCCAAGATTCAGCCATTGCTATATTCTGTCTGTCTTTCTACTGAGTCACCCCCTCTCTCTTTCTCTTTCTTTCTCTCTTTCTCTCTCTAACATATTTTTATGTAGAATTTTTTTGGAACTTTCATATCAAGCACCCCAATCACACCACTCACTTCCTAGTCTTTCCATGTCCTCCCTCTGTTCTTGTTAGCCGCCCCCAGCAAAATAACACACACACACACACACACACACACACACACACACACACACACACACACAAATCCCATTCATGTTGTTTATATACTCACTGGAGCATGTTCAAACCCCCAGTGGCCTCCCTTTAATAGAATGTAGTTCTTCCCCTCCCATACCCGTCTGAATCCATCATTTGTGGAGAGCTGACTTCAGCATCTTTAACACATGTGTTAAGATTTCTCTTCAATGGCTTCCTGCTTTGGCTGTTATTTGGGGGGAGAGGGAGGGTAGGAGTGGGGTTGTCACAGAAGCCTTCTGTGTTGCTTTTTCTCTACTGTGCTTTTGCAGCCATTGATACCACTGAAAAGGTAGCTTCCCTCCTCTGTACAGTCCCCAGGAGCTCAGATCATGGGCTTCCAATGGTTTCTGGTGACAGCTCAGACCCTGAACATGGCCACCAGCTACAGTAGGAACACAGACACAGACAAGGCCCTCAAAGGCAGCTAGGACCATGGACATCTGAGTCTTTTGCTTTGTTTTTTTCTTTCATACATTATATTCAGACTATGGAGTCTTCTCTGTTGTCCCTCCATTCTTCCCAGTCCCTGCCACCACCTGCCACCACCACCACCACCCCTCTCCCCCAGATCCACTGATCCTCCATTTCCCTTCAGAAAAGAGCAGGCATCCCAGGATCTGACCAAACTAAGCATAGCAAGTCTAGATAAAGCCTCATATCAAGGCTAAAAGAGGCAACCCAGTAGGACAGAAGGGGTCCCCAAAGCAGGCAGAAGTCAGAGACAGTCCCCGGTCCCACTGTTAGGAGTTCCACAAGAACAGCAAGCCACACAACCACAGCATGTCTGCAGAGGACCTAACACAGGTCAGTTCAGTCTCTGTGAACCTCCAAAAGCCTGATTAGTTGATTGTGTGGGCTGTGTGCTCCTGGTGCCCTCACCGCTCTGGTTCCTACAATCCTTCCTCCCCTCATTAAATTGAGTCTTAATTGCAAACCCTATCAACTCTATGACTGATCTCAGTTCCATCTTCAATAAATCAGGGGGGGAGAAAAGACTCTTAGTTCATGAGACATTATCTTATGATTGTTGCAAATTTAACTTGGCATGGAACAATTAAGACTGTAAACTTGGAGTAGAAGGATGAAAGAGTGGAGTATGCAAATGGAGAGGAAAGGTTAAGAAAGTGAGCTAGCAGCATTAATGAGACATCTGTAATGTCATTTAGTGTTGTGTTTGTTGATTTAGCTTTTGAGCCAGGCTAACCCTGGCTAGCTCTATCTTGAAATGAAGATACAAAGACAAAAGGTTGATCAGAGTCTGAGGGAAAGACCATCCAGAGACTACCCCTCCCATGGATGTATCCTAAATACAGTTACAAAACCCAGGCACTATTGTGGGTGCCCACAAGTACTAGCTGACGGGGGCTGGATATAGCTATCACCTGAGAGGCTGTCCTACTGCATGACAAATACAGAAGGGGGCACTCTCAGTCAGCCATTGAACTGAGCACAGGGTCCCCAATGGGGGAGCTAGAGAAAACACCCAAGGAGCTGAAGGGATTTGCAGTGCCACAGGAGGAACAACAATATGAGTCACCTAGTACTCCCAGAGCTCCCAGGGACAAAACCATCAACCAAAGAGTACACATGGAATTACTCATGGCTCCAGATACATGAGCAGCAGAGGATGGTCTTGTTAGACACCAAAGGGAGGAGAGGCCCTTGGTCTTGGAAAGGCCTGATGCTGTAGTGTAGAGGAATACAGGACAGGGAAGCAGAGATGGGCTGATTGGGGAAGGAGAGATGGCTTATGGGATTTTCAGGGGAGGGGGGAACCAAGAAAGGGGACAACATTTGAAATGTAAATAAAGAATATGCCTAATTTTTAAAAAAAAAGAAAGAAATGCGGATAAACTGTAGCAGTGAATACGTTTAGCATTCCAGTCCAGGGTGAAGGACAGAGCTACTGAGTGAGTTTTGAGAAGTAGGGTGCTTCATTTCCTTAAAAATAGAGGCTTTTTACCATCTCTAACTGCATCATAAGCACCTCACAATGTGATTATATGATCTTTACTATTCTAATATTAATGTAATACTTATATTTCACATTTCACAGTAGAATTTGTATTCACATAGATATTCACAAAGCTATTATTAAATCCTCTTTTTTACTGCTGTTCCCTAACTTGTAGCCAGAAATTTATGTATTTTCTATAAATTCCTTCCACTTTGCTCATTTGCCTAATGCACCTGACCTTTGCCACATGCCAGGGTTGTCACAGTCGTCCTAAGATTTATTTATTCACTATATTTTCTTCCTTTTTCATGATACAAATGATAAATTGTAATTATACAGTAAGTAAGTTTCAACAGTCAACACAAAGCCAAAACCAACCACCAGCCCTGGGACTGAGGAACAGCTGGGTGGCTTCCTCAGGGTGTTCATCAGGAAGGGCACGATGGTACCTGTGTAGCACACATGGCAGTAGCCAGAGACTGATCGGTGCAGCAAATAACAGGGATGTGCATTGGATGGCCTGTGGAAGGGGGAGTCCAGTGGCTACTGGGGTAGGACCTCCATCAGAAGGCCTTTGGAAGCCCACACTAACATTTTTTTCTTATTTCCACATTCCACGTTGCTGCTGGGTAATCTAAAGCCTCAAATGACTACATATGTCATTTGTGTGTGTGTGTGTGTGTGTGTGTGTGTGTGTGTATGTGTATGTATGTATGTATATGTGTATGTATGTGTATGTGCACGTGCACGTGTATGTGTATATGTATGATGTATATGTATATATGTATATGTGTATGTGTATATGATGTATATGTATATGATATATATGTATATATGTATATAATGTATATGCATATGTATACGATGCATATGTATATGTATATATACACAATATATATGTATATGTATATGTATATGATGTATATGTATATGATGTATATGTATATGGTGTATATGTATATGATGTATATGTATATGATGTATATGTATATGATGTATATACATATGTATATGCATATGTATATGTATCTATATCTATATCTGTATCTGTGTCTGTATATGTATATGCATATGCATATGTATATGTATGGAAGTGTATAGCTACAGTATTCCTGGTAATTTAATTTTGGTTTGCCAGATAGAAGTGCATTGCTGTGAACAAGGCCTGTGAGAAGAAAGGGTAGAATGCCTAGGGAATTCCCTGCATCCTATATTTAATTCCCAGAACTTTTTAGTCTCCGGAATCTATGTTTTGATGTTTCTGGACTTTAACCAAAAAGAAGTGAGGCTGAGACAGAAGACTGTGTAAGCTGAAATGACTAGCAGACTTCAGCTTCCATGACGACCACTCCTGTGGCTCTCAGTAGCTGCCCTAGCTAGAGTCAGGACACTGCTTTGCTGTGACTTTTAAAGGTGACTTTTTTGACCCCGATGTGAGTTACTCTGCATGAAGTGTGAATCAGTGGAATGAAATGCAGGGCTTTATGAACAGGCGCCAAAGGCCCCATTCAACACAGAGGGCAGTTCCTGGGGACTCTGCTCAGCAGGAGGGGCATTCCAGGTACCCAGAGAATGTTGTCAAGAGGCCCCACCCACCGCTGAAGCCTCTGATTACACTGAAACAATATATAAACATGGGCAGGTTACTTGTGCTTAAGTGAGTTAAGGCTGTACCTCAAGGACTTCATCAAAATTATATTCCCTTTTGATTCTCTTGTGGTTTTTAAACACTTAATGAAGGTCAGCAGGTCAATAATAGGGAACAGATAAGGAGGTTGAAGGAAGCTGAATTATACTGGAGTTTAAGAAGCACATATTTGTGAAAAGAACTAGGCTTTGGTGTTAGAGTAAAACTGTGTCTTAATTATTATATATGTGTTCTGAGCAGTAAATTAGCCTTCGTGAGACTCAGTTTTCATATTAATACAAAGTACATAAGGACATTCATTGCACTGCAGAAAATATTAAGTATTAGACAGCCATCTAGATCATGGAATACATCTAGTAGATGTTCTCATAACGATACCTCACACAATGATTATTATGATGTCATAAAAATCTTTTAAAATATATCATTATTCATTTGTTATTTCCAATATCTTTAACTTTAAAATGTGAAGTCCAATTAAAAAATAATTTTGTTAATAGTTTACCAACAATTTTCAAAAGTTATTGCTTGGCTTTTCCTGGGTCATCTGGGCAGTTAGTGTTATCAAGCAAAGTGAGGCAGAAGTGAGTGGAAAAAGCTGTATTGCTTCTTCTTGCTTGGTTACTGGCCAATACAATATACTTTACCCTTTCAAATAGAGAATATCATAGCAACATTCATGGTGAATTTCTTGTATTAGATTTGTAGTAATGATGATTCTCATCTACAGTATCCAGTTTTGTAATTTCCCTTCTCCGTATGATAAACAAATTATCATCAATGTATTAAATAATTTAGTCATTAAGAATATAACTTTCCTAGGAAGAAAGTTTAAAGCATGTTCTTCAAATTAGCAGGGAAGCAATTTGTACAGTGGAGATTGGTGGGCACAGCTGTGTGTTCTCCCGCAAATGGTCCTTCCTAATTATGAATCATTTGTCTTAGGACATTTGGCAGTTGAAATTTTGCTTGAGGAAAACATATGTCTTACAATGTTGAGAAGCAGTTGTGAGTTCCATGGAGTCCCTTGAGGTCTTCTCCAAGCCCCTGGTTCTGTCACACTACATATTTGAGATTTCATAGATGACTTAAGCATGAAGAAATCAAGGGCAACAGCAGGACGCTTCTAGAATTCTTTGGCATCTTATGGTAGGAGTTGTTCTTCAAAGGTGAAGGTGAAGAAGGAGTATACCTCCTTGGAATTCTCTCGACTTGCTATTTTCCTCGCTCCCAGTGCCTAGTAACCCCTTTTTAAATTTGCATGTCTTTGAGTTTGGTTCTGTGCATCTCCTATCGGCTGGAATCAGACATTTGTTTGTCCATTGGTGCGTGTTCTTAAAGTTAATTCAGATTATACTGTGCATCTGAATTTTTAAGATTGAGTAACATTTGAGCACGTGTTTATTCCTATTTTATTTATTAGTTCATTCTCTGAAGAACATTTGGGTCATTTCAACCCTTCCACTATGGTGACTAATGCTCCAGTGGGTATTGCCATGCACACACTGGCTTGTGTTCCTCTTGGCATTGGTTTGGGGATGTTGGTTTGACTTGTTGCTGATACACAGGCTTCTGATTTCTTCACATCTTCAGTAATAGGTATTTTCTATCTTTCATTAACGATAGCTACCACAATGCCTATTAACTGCTATCTCTTTGTGGGTTTAATTCTTATTTCTAATATTGAAAAGTACTATTAAGTACTTTTTTCTTCCTTTGTGGCTATCTGTATGCTTTCCTGACTTACAGAAAGGGCAGAAACTTGTCCTCAAACATAGCATTTACTTGACAGATACTTGATAATTTTTCTGAAACTTCATTGCCTCCTCTTTAGGATATCTGAAATCATTTTTCTATTGAAACATTTGTCCTAGGGCTCACAGCAACTGGGTGCATTTATTTTTAGGGTGCAAATGTCAGTTAGACCCAAGATGTACCAAAAATAGTTTTGAGATAATTTGACGCTTTATTATAGCAAGATTAATTTTAAAAACCTTCAGATAAATCTATCTGAAAACTCTGAGGATATATTTTACATTTATAATGTAGAAGTAAAAGAATTAAAAGCCCATTTTGGTTATTACAAGTCATTTACACATGAGTTTAAATTGTACATGATTTTGCCCTGAAATATAAAGCACTAATTTGCAAATATGTATCTGGAGCCATGGGTCCCTCCATGTATACTCTTTGGTTGGTGGTTTACTCCCTAGAAGTGCAGGGGTGGGTCGAGTTAGTTGGTATTATTCTTCCTATAGGGTCACAGTCCCCTTTATCTCTTTCCTCCCTTCCCCTAACTCTCCTACTGGGGTCCCTGGACTTAGTCTGATGGTTGGCTGTGAGTATCTGCATGTATTGGTTAGGTGCTAGTGGAATCTCTCAGGGAACAACTATACCAGGCTCCTGGCAGCATCACTTGCACTTTTGAATATTATGAACACAACATTTGTTTTTTCTAATAGAACCATTCCATTCATATGTCTGGGCTAGGTGGTAGGATATTAGGGTCAAATTTCCCCTCTAACTTATCTGCCTGTGATCTTTCATGCTATTCAAATGGATTCACCTCTCTAACTTTATTGCTACTACCACACTTTATTCTCTAGGGTAATGAATGGAGCTGCTAACTGATCTCCCTCCTGCTCCCTTCTCCTTTTTCTTCTTCCTTCTATTCCCTATCTTCCCCTATGTCTTGTCCTCTAGTTCATTGGTATGCTACAGCTAATGTACTCTTTTTAAAAGAAATGACATACTTCAAATGCCCCCTTTCTGGCTTGTGCATCTCTACCGAGGTCCACAGGCTCAGACAGAGCCATCTCATTCTAACCCTAAGGCTTTCTCGCAGCAGCTCAGTTACTCCTCTACCTACTTCGCGTCTCACCCAACATTCAGCCCATCTGGACCACTCGTGGCTCTTCCAAGTGACTCCCCTCCCCGGCTATCCTGGCTGCTCTCCTCTTTCTGGATTGTGGGAGGGACATTAAAATTTTGTAGCATTTCTGTTACCTCTGGAGAAAGGCTTTCTACCCTCATGCGGTGCTCACATTTATTCTTTCTTTAGTCACCAGGGAAGCCTGGGAGGTTCCTATTTATATGTAGCTGATATTGTGATATTTAAATATCCATGTATGCAAACTAGTGAAGGGCCAGCCATTCCCACTGATTGTATCTTTTTTCATGAAAGACTTGCATAGAGCAGAAAGTTCTACATTTGTTGACTTCCTTCCCTCTGTGGTTTTAGGGCAGTGGTTCTCAACCTTCCCGATGCTGCGATTCTGTCTGCTCCTATGTTGTGGTGACCCCAACCATAAAATTGTTTCCCTTGCTTTTTCATAACTATAGTTTTGCTACTGTTATGAATCGGAATGAAAATATCTGATATGCAGGATATCTGATAGCAACCACTGTGTAAGGGTTGTTTGACCCCCTAAAGGATCACAACCCTGTTCTAGAGCTTGAATCCAGGGTTTTATAGGGCTAGCTCTAGCTAAGCAGCTATACCTCCAGCCCACGTGTAGCTTGTGGGTGCCAGAGAACTGTCGTCAGTCTGGTGGAGTGTCTAGACCCTTCTAATGTGTTTAAAAGCATTAACCAAGGAGCACTGGAAAATAAATCCAACTGTATTGAAACTAGTGAAAAATAATGCTGAATTGTGATATATCAGCTAACTAAAAACAAAATGCAGGCCTAATAATTTGCATAATTTAAAAATCATTGCTAGTAAAAATATGTATTTAAGAACTCTATAGCAAATGTTAGCATGGTATAAATATAGCTATGGTTTCTGTTGGTAAGGTTTTCTGCTCACATTTAAAAATTGTAGAAAAATTGCTACATTTCAACTACAGGGTAGTAAAAAGAAAAGTGTTATTTTCCTTTCTCACATATAAGAATCCTTTGAATTCTGTTGGGGATATTAGGCATGTGCGGCAATAGAGTACGTGCCTAATTTGTGAGACCCTAGGTTTAATCTCTCCCAACATGCAAAAAATAAGAAAGAATTCCCTGAGCTCCATGGATGGCTTGGTACTTTGTCGATGCTGGCAGTCACCCTCTTCAGGTAGTTAGAACAAATACTGTAGGCTGGCCTACAGTGCAAGCATACATTTCTCACTGTTGTGGATCTGAAATCCTAGAACAGGGCATCTGTTGGTGATGGCCCTATCCTCCCATAAACATTTGGTCCAAGTGTGCAGACAGAGGCTGGTCTGCCTGCATCCCCTCCTATTAGGTCACAAGCCTCATCTCTTGAGTACCTTCTTTGTGACCTCATCTAAACACAATCAACACATAAAGCCCCCTTCTCCTACTACCATCTTTTTTTGGTACTTGGGGCTTCAAGTGATGAAGATGGGAGTACACACAGCACTAGATGGAGATCATGGCTTTGAGCATCCCTTCCATCAATCTCTCTTCAGTCAGCCTTTTTCACAGCCCCATCCCACCCTTGAGTAGAATATGATGCTTTTCCTGAGCATGTATAACCCTACAAAATTACCTTTGCTCTTGGTTTCTCTTATCTATTGGACCAGTAATCAGCAGGTGTTTTCTAAAAAGGGCCTGTGTTGGGAAGTATTTTAGGCTTTGGGATCCATATGGTCTCTGTCATAGTTACTCAATTCATCCAGAGACAATATGTAAAAGAACAGACATGGCTGGGTACCAAGAAGAATTTTACGGACATTGAAATTTACTTCAGATAATTTTCATGTGTCATAAAATATGCTTCTATTTAAAAAATTTCAGCTATGTAAAAATGTAAAAAATCTGTCTTTGCTAGTAGAGTACAAAAAAACGGACCACTGGGTAGGCTCTGTGCAGATGGTAGTTTGTGAGCCTCTGTAGTAAATTCCAAGTTTCTTGAGGATAGGGCTGTGAATTTGTTTGTTTGTTTGTTTTTCTTTTGTTGGGGGTGGGCTTTGAGACAGGGTTTCTCTGTGTAGCCCTGACTGTCCTGGAACTCACTCTGTAGACCAGGCTGGCCTTGAACTCAAGAAATCTTCCTGTTTCTGCCTCACAAGTGCTGGGATTAAAGGCGTGTGCCACCACCACCCAGCCTTTTTTGTTCTTTATACTGTCATATCTACCATTGGTCCATTGGTGTCTGCCATATATATATGGCATATATATACTCATATATATGATATAAATACAGGCTGAATAAATATTTGAGTCTGGCAGTACTTTGGACTCATAGATGCTGTCTCTGTATTCTTCCAGAGTTTGAATTGGACAGCAGACAAATTCCTCACGAGAAGTTAAGCGAAATCTAGATTTGTGAATTTAGTCTAGCACAATTTTCTGGCTACTTCCTCTGGAATCTTCGTTTTCTTTAAGTGGCATCCAGTTGTTTCCTATGTTGAAGGTATAGCCATTCTACCTGTGTGCACATCAACCTGATGGGAGTTGATATATTACCCCTATTTTTCCAAGTCCCAGGTCCTAAATGTGGTACCTTCAGCAGTAGAATCTTCTGTTTGAGGCAGACAACCAAGGGCAATGGTAATAGCCTGTATTGTTACAGTTTAACTGTAGTTGTCATAATGAGAATCTCGGGTATTTCATTCACAAAGAGATGACTCCCTATAGAGATTAATAAAACACTTAAAATCAAAGATAAATGAAAGATTTTTTTTAATGGTCTCTTTAAGGGAGCAACAGATTTACACCCCTGCAGGTATCTTAAGCAAGATGTTAATCACAACTCTAAAATAACTACATTTTTAATGACATGCTAGGTCATGCCTTAATGACTATTCATGCTTGCCTTCCTATAAAATGCCAGCTTTACTGAAATACAGTGTCTTAAAATGTGAGGATGCTCTGGCATGTTGCTCAAGGTCATGGATAAATTTTCTGTCTCATCAACCCATGTTCATTATCATGAAGCAATATTATCTGAGATGAAGTTTCACTTAGGGACTTTTAATAGCTGAAGTAAGCAAATCATTGAGTTTTGAGAACTCTTTTCAAAAGTCATTAAAATATGCACGTGGGAGGCTGTAGAGATGGCTCAGTAGTTAAGAGCACTGGCTATTCTTCCAGAGGTCCTGAGTTCAATTCCAATGAACGAATGAGCCACATGGTGGCTCAGCATCATCTATAATGAGATCTGATAGTCTCTTCTGTCTAATGACCTCTTATATCCTGCACACATACATGAAAATGGAGTACTCATATATACAAATAAATAAATCTTAAAATATGAATAATGAGATATGATAAATTCAGATAAAGACAACTATAACATGAAATATGCAGGCTTACAGTCTCATATGGGATTCTTTTTAGGTGATCATGTATATAAACTTCATTTATCAAGAATTATATCTAACACTTATCAATAAAAAGCTCATTTCTGCTTGTTCGAGGAAGTTGCCTCTGGTTGAACATACACAGGTTTTTTGTTGTTGTTGTTGTTTGTTTTTGTTTGTTTTTTGGAAAGTTGAAATATATATACAAGAGATACATGCCATATTAGTCATATATGCCATGACCACAGGAGCATATACACGGATACACACATACACTCATACACAGGCTTTCATGGCCACACAGAGGCACAGAGAACTACACACACAGATAACACACAAAGGCACACACAAAGGCACACACACACACACACACACACACACACACACACACACACACACTCCACACATGCCAAAATTGCTAAACTCTTGCTCTTACTGCTGCCTCTCTCAGTGTGACCTCCTTTCTTGATTCCTGAGTTGTTCCTGGCCTCACTAGACACTTTTCACCCCTTGTTTAAACCTTTGCACACAGTGAATTACCAAAACAATTTTCCTTACCAATGCTCCCATCAAATTCCTGCTATGCCCTATAGATTCTATTTGAACTGCTATCTATCTATCGGCACCACTGCTGGTCTATAGACCATTTGACTCAGGGATCTCTTAATCTAATATGTGTCCCTCCTAGATTATTTTTCTCTGCTAACACTATGGCTGTCACTCTAAAACCATATAAAGGAAATCTCATGCCCAGCTGCTCAGGGGATGAAAGTATTGTATCTTTTCTTTCTGCAGAACTATGACTTAAAGATGTATACACTCTGAACTTCATTCAGGTGTTCTTTATCTAGTCATCAACTGGTGTGTGTTTGAAAACTGTGTATGCATGTGCCAGTTGCTAATCCTTCAAAAAGAAATGTTGGGGCCAGCAGGGTGGCTCAGTATGTAGGGGTATCTTACACCAAGCCTGAGGAGTTAAGTTCAATCTCTGGGATCAGCATGGTGGAAGGAAAGAACTTAGTCTTTCAAGTTGTCCTTTGAACCCCACACTCATGCTGTAACATGCACAACTCACACACATAAACATAGTCACCAACACATTCATGCAATAAAAATAAAATTGTTAAACATAAAATATTAGTAACATTGATTGGTGCAACCTAATTTTTCCTTTGGCTGTGGGTTTATATATTGTGTCATGCCCAATAATTGCTAAAAGGATGAGTTTAGAATTTTTTATTTTTATTATACATAAACATTTCATAATATGTTGGTATGCCTGAGGTCTGTTCTTTTACATTTGGGTTATTTGCTTTGCTTTGTTTTGTATTTTAAAGATCCCTGACAGCTTTTCATTGTTCATCAAATGAATTCTTACTTCACAAACCTGTGTTCCAAATCCCTGTATCGGCTCTCTCTCACACCGGGTCACAGGTGGACAGAGATCTCAGTCGGTTGCTGGATGGTGCTGGTCTTGACTCTGGTTCAAGTTCTTTCCTCAGTGTATACTCCATCCACATCTCTTCAGTCCCAACCTTTGTCATTTCCCAAGGTCTTCCTTGTAGATCTATTCTTGGGTCCTCTCACCTCTTTGTTTTCCTATCATCGAGTCTGATGATTTTTGTGAAGTAAACAAGTGTTCTGGAGATGAGCCTGGAGTCACCAAAAGAGTTAGACAACAGTGGCTGGAGAATACCTGTAGTGACTGTTTGATGAAGTGTCGCTTTCAACATTATTTGGAAAGGAGCCATGCATATATATAACTTCTTTCTGTTATCATTTTTATCTGCTTTATTGAATGTGTTGGATTTCTTTTTCCACCACTGACAAACTTATTCTCAAAGAGATTTGCAAAGGAAGTTAGACACAATTCCAGAAAATGGGTATCCTATTCCATTTCTTCTTACTCTCTTATTCCTTTCCTTTCTTCTTCTTCTTCTTCTTTCTTCTTCTTCTTCTTCTTCTTCTTCTTCTTCTTCTTCTTCTTCTTCTTCTTCTTCTTCTTCTTCCTTTTTAAATCAAGGGTCTGTTTTGGCTTTTTTTTTTTTAAGATTTATTTTATGTATGTGAGCATACTTAGCAGTCTTCAGACACACCAGAAGAGGGCATTGGATCCCTTTGCAGATGGTTGTGATCTACCATGTGGTTGCTGGGAATTGAACTCAGGACTTCTGGAAGAGCAGTCAGTGCTCTTAACCACTGAGCCATCTCTCCAGCCCCCTCCAGGCCCCTCTCTTATTCCTTTCACGTTGCTTCTGTCCCACCCACTCAAAGCACATCTGCATTCCTACCTTGTCGGTGACATTTCCTCCCCTCCCAACCCCTATCTTGGCTCTCTCCATTAACTATGTTCACTCGAAGTAAGTGTATTGTGGAGACATCCAGTACTTCCTCTCAGTACCATCTGCTGTTGCCTCTTTTACAGTTTCAGGTAGAGTATATGATATGACCTTCCATGTGATTAACTCCAAGTTCAGATTTGAACTATCTAATGTCATGGTCCCTGTGTCTTCCTTCCTCCATTTGTCTATTGTATGAGTCTGAATCAATCAGTTCCTGTCTGAAGGTTGTCTGTGAATCTGTCTGTTACTTCCCTGTGTGCCTGTGTTCGGTTTGTTTATGTCAGTGCCATCTGTCGTTGTGTTTCTGACCCAGCAAAGGGCTTCACTCTGAATTTATTGAAACAGAAGCCATCACAATGAGAAGGAATGGGACACGTTACCGAGACCTTTAACAGAGTTTTTTGGTTTTTGTTTGTTTGTTTATGTTTTTTTACAGCGGATAAGTCACTGGCTCCAACTGCTCTCAACTGACCAGATAACAAACAACACTACAAATAGCACTGTTAATTAAGCAATACTGGAATGTTGTAGCATTCAACGTTTAAGGTGTCTTTTCATTTTAGAGGATGGCATTTAGCTACTATATTTGCTGTTTTCAGCAAATGACACATAAGCATTCTTCTGGGTCACCGACCTGGAAAGAGTACAGCATTTAAGACTAGAGCTATCCATTAACTTAGGTCGTAAAAGTTGCTCACAGGGGAAATCCAAGGCAAGTAGGTTGACTGTCACATTGTTCTCTTAAAAGTAGGTTAAACCAACAGATCCAGTACACATGACCTCGAGGTGTATTCTCAACTCTGGTTATGAGTTCCAGTCTCTTAAAATGTCAAAGATTTTTCTTTTTTTTCTTTTTGGAAAAAAGAAAATCTACTTTTTTTCTGGTGCCTGGGAGGGGCATGCCTTTTTTTAATTTAAAATTTAATTTTTTATTATATTCAACACAATATGTATTTTTATACCAATCATAAAAGTAGTGGACATGTTACTAAATGAACATAAAAAGATAAAGTCTCTTTGTTTGTTTGTTTTGTTTTTAGTAGAGCTTAAAATCTTGGCTCTTACTGTGGTAGAAACCCAAAATAAGAACAGGTTTTAGGTATTGGAGTTCATTGTAATAAGGTTGTCCCCCAGGACTTCAATGTCCCTCACATCACCAAGGATTTTACCTCTATAGTACGTAAGCTAAGAGTTGACAGTCTGCTGCACCAAGGAATGAGTTGTAGGCATAATTATTTGGATACAGATGTCCTGCTATGGTCAAAGCTATTTGACTTGAGTGATTGTCATCATTCTCAGCCCACTGGGACCAGGTTACATTCATTTAAGAAGTGGTGTGTGTATTATGATGGTCTATCCATGAAGTCATTTATTAGATGGTTCTGCTTGGAGGGTGGCACAGACATTAGGTGAGGGTAAGATTCTGGTTTAGTGGCTGTGATAATTTTGAAAAGCATTCATCTCAGAAAAAGAGAAACTTATAAGGTCATCTTCTTCAAAATTGATACGGCAATTATAAATATCAAGCAAAACATTCAGTCTCACTCTTTGTTGTTCTCTTACAAGCCACCTCCCAAAATAGTTGTCTACGTTTCTTTTGGCTGAATAAATAATTTTGAAATATGTAAGCTGTTCTGAAAACCATAGGATAGTGTAAAAACATCAAATAAACAATCATATTAGTAGAGCAGCTGAGGTAGGAGAAGCATGATTTTAAGTCCATTATGTAGTACACAGCAAGACACTGTCACGTACAAACAAGCAGAACGTGTATATGTATATGGATTGTACAATATTGGACATATCTCTCCAATTACCAAATTAGAGAGATCACTGGGTGAGAGCCAACAAATTTTTAATCCCACATATTTTTGAATTTCAATCAATTAGGATATGTTGGTAATATTAATTTTCAAATTAAGAGATATTAAGGAAAAGTAATTGTTACTTCCTATTATTTTTGTTGTTAGAAGTTGAATTGTTCGAGGCCAGCCTGGTCTACAGAGTGAGTTCCAGGACAGCCAGGGCTACACAGAAAAACCCTGTCTCAAAAAAAAAAAAAAAAGTGGAATTGTTTGTGTGGGTTTTTGAAAGATTATTTTCTTGCTTTTTCTAAGGTTTAGTTTCCCTCCATGTGTTGGTGTTTTCCATCTATTGTCCTTTATAGGGCTGGATTTGTGGAAAGATATTGTATAAACTTGTTTTTTTTTCATGGAATACCTTGTTTTCCCCATCTATGGTAATTGAGAGTTTTGCTGGGTATAGCAGCCTAGGCTAGCATCTGTGTTCTCTTAGGGTCTGTATGACATCTGCCCAGGATCTTCTAGCTTTCATAATCTCTGGTGAGAAGTCTGGTGTAATTCTGATAGGCATGCTTTTATATGTTACTTGACTTTTTTCTCTTACTGCTTTTAATATTCTTTCCTTCTTTAGTGCATTTGATGTTTTGATTATTATGTGACAGGAGGACTTTCTGGTCTGGTCCAGTCTGTTTGGAGTTCTGAAAGCTTCTTGTATGTTCATTGGCATCTCTTTCCTTAGGGTAAGGAAGTTTTCTTCTATAATTTTGTTGAAGATATTTACTGGCCCTTTAAGTTGGGAATCTTCACTCTCCTATACCTATTATCCTTAGGTTTGGTCTTCTTATTGTGTCCTGAATTTCCTGAATGTTTTAGTTTAGGAGCTTTTTGCTTTTTGTGTTCTTTTTGACTGTTGTGTCAATGTTTTCTATGGTATCTTCTGCCCCTGAGTTTCACTCTTCTATCTCTTATATTCTGTTCTTGATGCTTGCATCTATGACTTCTGATCTCTTCCCCAAGTTTTCTAGATCCAGGGTTGTTTCACTTTGTGATTTCTTTATTGCTTCTAGTTTCATTTTTAGATCCTAGATGGTTTTGTTCATTTCCTTTGCCTGTTTGGTTGTGTTTTCCTATAATTCTTTAAGGTATTTTTGTGTTTCTTCTTTAACGGATTCTAGCTGTTTACCTGTGTTCTCCTGTATTTCTTTAAGGAAGTTATTTATGTCCTTCTTAAAGTCCTCTATCATCATCATAAGTGATTTTAGATCTGAATCTTGCTTTTCTGGTGTGATGGTGTATCCAGGACTTGCTATGTTGGAAGAATTGAGTTCTGATATGCTAAGTAATCTTGGTTTCTATGATGCTAAGTAATCTTGGTTTCTGTTGTTATGGACTTATGCTTGCCTCCCACCATCTGGTTATCTCTAGTGCTACCTGCCCTTAATATATCTGACTAGAAATCCTTCCTGTGATCCTGGTTGTGTCAGAACTCCTCAGAGTCAAGCTGTCTCTGTGAACCCATAATTCTGGTATACTGTGACTCTGAAAACCTGTGTGTTCCTTAGACTCAAGCTGCCTCTGGGACCCTGAGATCCTGGTGTGACCAAACTCCCAGGATCCTGGGATCCTATGATCCTGGATGTGTGAAAGCACCTGGGAGTGGAGCTTCCTCTGGGTGTTGTCGGACTGGGTCGGACTGGCTGCTGAGTTTGTACCTAAGGTTAGCTCAAGGCACCAGCTCAGATAGACTGGAAGGAACCTGTTCCATTGGTCTGGTGGAGTTCCTGCTTGCCTGTCTCCAGTTGCTCCCAGTGTTGGGACAGATGTTGTGTCTTCCTCATCTCTGATCCTATCAATTTTTTAAATTACATTGCATCAATACACATATTAGCTTAACATAGTTTTTATTATGAAAATGATATCCATTAAGATAAAGACAATAACAAACATTTCACATACTTACCATACAGATTTGCCTACCAAGACTTTTATATGCATATCTCTTATCACTTTTTCAATTTTATGTGTCAGATGTATTGTATATGTGCATGTCTGTGCACAATGCTTAATAACTATTTCCTGTGGAGACGCTCAGAGGATAACGGATGCTCTAGAACTGGAATTCCAGATGCTTGTGAGCTTCTATATGGGTGCTGAGACTCAAACCTGGATCCCCTGGAAGAGCAGTCAGTGTTCTTAACTGCTGAGCTCTTCAGCCCACAATGCAGTCTTTTTTTTTTTTTTTAAATAAGTTTACCTTGATAATTTGCAGTACTGCATTCAATAATCCCTGCCATTTTGTTCTTAAACTTGTCTATTAATCATGCACTTAATAGTTATGCTGTATCAGTTTCAACATTTAATTATATATTGCCAAAGATAATGGATATAAGAGGAGAGATTAAAATTAAACCAACATACCTAATCAAAGTTTTACATAGTTTTCGTACAAGTTACAGTTTGTTAAACAAGCATTATGTATAGATTGCTGCATAATTATTATTTCTGTTATATGGAATCCCCCCAAAGTCTAAATTAATTATTTCATTTGTACTTTTTTATAACTAAAATATAATTATGTGAGTCATTAATAATCTTCTGGATTGTTACCCAGGAAAATTATTTCTTGGGAGCCTCTTATTTTTTTGGCCTATACTATTTCCTTCCTGCACTGTCTTTAATGTGTGCCTTTGAATGAATAGTCAGAGACATAAAAGCAATAGGAAACGTCTTGGAAGATAATAATCTTACTGCAGAAAACCAGGGACCACATTTTGCCACTGAGTATAGCTGGCTTTTTGATGAAATGGGACAGCTTAATACCATTAGCTTTAAATGTGTGTAAAAGGTTAATCACTTTCGTACCTCTCATGAATACTCATCTCGTTTACAGGGTGTTGTTCACAAGTGAAATTCTCTAATTAATTTCCCCCTCCTTGCTTTGTCTTCCCTCTCCAGCGCTTGTAAATGTGAAACTCTGGGCCATTGATCGACAATGTTTTCAAACAATAATGATGAGGACAGGACTCATCAAGCATACCGAGTACATGGAGTTTTTAAAAAGGTAGGACACTTAATTTTTCCTTTCAATTTTGGAGACTTTGGTGCCTCTTTGAGATGCAGCGTTCTTGTGCCATTGTCTCACACTCAATCGCCGCTCGATCTGTAAAAGGCGCAGACTTCAGCCTTTTTATGTTTCTACTGCCTGTTCTCAGGATATGTGGTAGCATAGAGACATCCAAATTTTACCAAATATACTCAGACACACAGAGTTTTCTCCAGAACACAAAGGAGAAATCACTTGAGCAGGAAAGGATGTCTAGTTCCTTTTCATGATCTTCTGGCTAATGTGCTTACCTGGCCTCCTCTAAACAGACCACCATGCCTCACTGAGCTGTTGCCTGTGGGTTTTCATAGGAAAGGTCACAGATCTAAAGAAGAGAAATTCCACAGGACAGCTTATGAGCTCAGAATCTTGAGATTAATTTCCCAAATTAATTTATTCCTAGTTCCTTTTGTTATTCATAGGTTATTATGATGAACCAATATAGAATGAGGATTTTAAGAGGAAAAAAAATCTACTTCTTTCATAGAAGCTCATATTCACCATTAAATTTGCCATTAAACTTCAACATATATTATTGAATAACTTTATTCTGAAAAGGGACATTGACAATTCTAGTGACTTTAAACATATTTTGTCTTGCTTACATTTTTTTTTAACTAAAAAAAAAAAAAGCTGGGGATGATTAAGGGGTTGAGAAAGCTTCCAGCACAAGCTTGAGGTCATCAAGAAAAGTTGGGCGTGGCCGTGCACAGGTCTGCAACCCCAACATGGTGGGAGAGGGCGGAGACAAGCAGAGAGAGACTTGCTGGCCAGGCAGTCTAAAACAGTGAGACACAGGTTCAGTGAGACACCCTGTTTCGGGAGAGTAAGGTAGAGTGGGGTGGAGGAGGCCACCTTCTGCACATACCTATGTGTGCCTCTTGTCTCGCTGTTGTGCATGCGAGTATGCCTCGTACACCCCATGCATATACATCCACACATATACAATTGTATTATTTTACATTTTTCAATTATTGAATAGAAATGTGCAGATTATATGAAACAAAGAGTGTACAATCAAGTTTCCTTTTTGAGGGCTAGAATATTAAACTGAGTTCTACAGTTTCCATTTCTGCAAATACGTGGTTAAAATAGAGCCAACAAGTCAAATTCATATTTTATTTCAGTGATACATCTTAACAGATGTCTATTGAGGTTTCTTAGGATGCAATTTTAATGTCCCTTACTTGGGTATTTCTGTTAATTAATTTTGTTTCTGCCTCATCTTTTATACATCTTTCATTTCCACATGAAATCTTTTCGTTATATTCCTGCTGAAGGGACAATAAAATTCTAATTTGATATCAAGTAATAATATATTAAAATAGCTCAATGTCAGCAGGGTGTTTTCTATTTCCCTCAGTGTGATTAGATGAGGAGAGGTGGAAAAATAAATTTCTTTTGGAGTTCAGTATAGTTTGGAAGGAAATTAAAATTTTGAGATGTCATATTTATGTGGAAGGATATATACACGTTCAATGGTGTGTGTGTGTGTATGTGTGTGTGTGTGTGTGAGAGTGTGTGTGTGAGTGAGTGTTAAGAGAGAGAAAGAGAGAATACATATTCCTTTTAAGTCATAAAGTGTATAAAGTGTGACATTATTGATCTGTCTGCACTCTAATAAAAACTTGAGTTGGTAAGTAATGAAATGCCTGTGTGGGGGCTGGAGCTGGCCATTTGTCCGGAATATCTCAGCTTGAATCCTTAACATGTTGATTTTAGCTTCCATGGATTTGTAATATCAAGGAATGGGCCAAGTGGCAATCAAATGCTCTTTCAGACAATTCTAGGAAGGTCTTTTCTACTAGCACTATTTCTGAGGATAGAGGTATGTGTGTGTGTGTGTGTGTGTGTGTGTGTGTGTGTGTAATCATGTGTAATCAGAGCTACCTTAGTTTTATAATGTGTTTTGACTTTCCAAATATTAATGGCTCTCTAGAGTGAGTGTTTTTTGTTGTCAGTTAGCACAAGGCAAGCTGAATTGACAGAGAGAATGAAAGAAAAGTGGAAACTACTAACTCTGAAGTCGCTTTGCATTCTGCCACTGTGCATAACAAGTTCACAGTGCTGCGAGAGCATAGAGGGCTGGCAAAGTGCCCATCTGTGTGTGTGCCTTATTCTTCTAAAACCGTGGCCGTGATTTAGTGGCTCCATCTCCACAGCCGGTTGGTAGCTCGCAGCCAGTGTTAGATTATTCATAGTCTCATTCTGATGTTCTAGGCTGTTCTCCAGCAGTTGCCAGCTAGTTTTCTCAGCCGGGGCTCCTGAGATACATCACTTAATGATTCCCCGGGACCTTGAGCCTGTCCTGGGCTTCCCTACCCCGTGCGCATCTGTTTTTCCTCCACATTATCATTGGTTAAGGCTCGCTCTCCCACAGAAGCTGATCTCAACCACAAAGCTGTCTTTATTGACTCTCTGGCGTTCCACCACCACTGTACCTTTGACTGCCCACTTTCTTTGATTATAATTCTGTTTCCATTCTTATTCCTACTTCTAAGCTGCAAACTTTTCAGTGCAAGGGCTACTCCTTAGGCATTTTATTGTTTTCCTTTGGTACAAGGTATATTGCTGTGTAGGTAGTTTACACGCCATTACACACTTTTTGAGGTTCATTGCAAATGTTAATACAGGCTTCCGGCTTTCAGAAAATTGTTTAAAATCTCATGATGACAGTCTAGCATTAAATCAAGAATAGCTTCCTAATGAGCGCAAGCCCTTGGCTATAGTGCAGGGCACATGCCCATGAAGTTTAAATAGTGAAGAACATTCACTCTTCCCACATATTACCAAGATAATTATTCTTTTTGTTGTTGTTGTTGTTGTTGAGGTTTTTTTAAAAAATGCCATAACAGGGCTAGAGAATGGCTCAGCACTGGCTGCTTTTCTAGAGGACCTAAGTTCAGTTTTCCAAACCCATATAGTACCTTACAAACAAACTTTTTGTGACAACAGTCTGGGGGGAGGTGACGCCCTCTTCTGGCCTCTGCGGACACCGCATTTCTGTGGTGCCCAGATGTACATGCAGGCCAAACATTCATACACAAAAAATAAAAGTAAGTTAAAGTAGAAGTAGAGGTAAGGGAGGAAAGTTAACAACACCCAAGGGAAATGATCAAATTATTGCCAAAACTCAGAATTTCAAAATCAATTAAAATTCTGCTATGAATTTAAATCATTTATTGCCCTATTCATTTGTTTTTAAAGCACAGTTACTTGCCGCTAATTTGTACAATACAAAACCAAGTTTTGCATGGCCAAGTCAATCCAGCATTTTCTTTATGACTTCATATTTAGAAAGGCTTACCTAGCTTAGTATTAGAAAAAGACCAAATATTTTAAAGTTCTCTTTAATGCTCTCTGGCAGGGGTAGGGGTTATATTTCTCTGTGTCTGCTAAGTAAAACTTTGATCTGAATTTTCCTGCTGTAGATAAAGAGGCAAAGCAGTTGTGACAGTTCTCGCAAAAAAACTCTAGGAAATGATAATACAATATTTTTATATTATGATAATTCTCAGTGGGAGTCTCATTTTTCCATTCTAGCACCTTCATTAGAGGGGGACCTCGGAAGTGGCTGGCTGGGAAGGGAGACTGTCTGGGCCCAGGTTTTCTCCCTCTGTTATTGGCCCTCCCTGTTTTCCTAAATAAGCACATATGTTTTGTGACAAGCAAGCAAACAACTCTCCCTTCAAGGAGAATAAGAAGCCGCTTGTTCTGAGCCAAATATGGGTGACCATGACACTCAGAAACCTGGGTTAAGAAGGTCCAATGCTGGGCCTGGTAGGTGGCAATCACCTTTAATCTGAATACTCAGGCAGAGCCAGGCATATAATGAGAACCTGCCTCAAAAACAAACAAACAAACACACAAACAAACAAAATAACAAATAAAAACAATAATAAGGTTGTCCTAAATATTATGGTCTAATGAGGAAAAGTTGTCCCAGGTTTTCCAGTTGCAGAACAGGAAAGTCATCAATCAAAGTGCTTTTCAAATATATTGGTAGAAACACAGGCAAGGTGGGTTACAGTATGCAAGGGAATCTCTGTTACACGTTCTGATGACATCCTTAGTTTCTGGGTTGCTGGAAGCTGGTCCTGTATTAAATTAGTACATCTTCCAAATTTCTACCAGATAGTCACAGTGATGACTATAGCTAGTCATCATAGCTAGAGGTCAGACATAGCTAGAGGTAGGCATTGAATGCCTACTAAGGGAGTAGACATAGCATGAGGCAATTTTTCTCTTTCTATTCTGCAACACTCTAGCTATCAATGTTAGCCTTGTAGAATCTTTATCCCAGGTATAAAATTATCTTTGATGACTTCAATCCACACTAGGTGCATACATGTTCTCTTCTAGTAGAGAACATTTTTTCTTTCTTTTTGTCAAAGTTCGGTTTCATTTTGCTATCCATGTATTTGGTCCATTCCATAACTGTTATTAGTACAGCCTGGTCCCCTCTTTGCTGTTCAGTGCCACACCACACTGTGATTCTGTATCTTTATTTAGTTATTTCTAGTCTGCCTGCGTTACACATTCCCTGATGTAAACACAGATGTCACTAGGCAAGCACAACACAAAGTAAGTCAAATAAAGTAACTAATAAGAAATAAAAATAGCTCAAGGGGCAGTGCTAGGAAGCATGGCAGGACAGCTGTCAGTCAAGCACTGTTTTTTCCATTTGCTATGATTTCTGGAAATGAACCAAATGGCTGCCTTAGTTAATGTATGCTCTTTCTCTCTGAGCATATCCCTTGTGCTACTCTGGAACATTAGGATATAACTCTGTGACCAGTGGGATCTGCTGATATGAACCAAAAATTTCTTTTAGCTCTAAGTATGGTGGTTTGATGATTGTGGTGATGAATCACAGTTTATGATGGTCATGATGACATGATGATGATGATGATGATGATGATGATAATGATTTGGTATACTATAGTTGTTGTTGTTATTGTTGATGATGATAACAATGACAATGACAATGATGATGATAGACAATGATGGTAGTAGACCACAGTTTATGATAGTGTTGTTGATGATGATGATGATGATGGTAGTGGACCACAGTTTATGATAGTGATGATGATGATGATGATGATGATGATGATGATGGTGATGGTGACGGTGATGATGATGGTAGTAGACCATGGTTTATGCTACTTGCTTCCCTGGCAAAAAAGAGATACAGGAGGGACTTTGAAACTTTTCTTTATCCTTGAGAGAATAATTTTGTATGAAAGATAGGCACACATCATCCTCTTACACAAAACTTTTTCATAATTTCCTACTACTTGAAAAGAAAGTCACTACAGTCTACCCTTTTCTTCAAGACCCTGACTCCCAACTCTTCCGCCCATTATCCTCCCTTTCTTCTCCTTTCTCATTCTCTTACTGCTTCAGTCTTCTGTTTCCTATATTCCCTCTCAGTACACATCATCCCCTATCTTTGAGAGGAATTTTGCAATGCAGTCTATGAGGAAATCAGCACACCAGGTGTTAACTACTGTGGCTGAAAATCGACCCTGGAATCCCCCAGGACCGCCACAACTCTCTGACTTCTCTTCTTTGGTGTTAGACTGGCAATATCTCCTTTCAGTGGAGCCTGGGCCCCTCCCATATAAAGCAGAGCTGCTGGCATGATCTACAGAAGAGCTTGTTCCATGGGCATGGCAGTGATATAAGCAGAATAAGCTAGGTGTGGTAGATTATATAATTTCAGAATTTGGCAGAGGAAGGAGGATAGTCATGAGTTTGAGACTAACAAGGTCTTCAGGGTGATACCCTGCCTCAGAAATCCAAAAAGAAAACAAAAAAAGGAAGGAAGGAAGACCACAAAATTCAAATAAAGCAGGCCAATGCAGTGATAGCCAACTCTTTAGCAAAATAACGAAGTTATCCTGGAAGGAGGAGAGAAGGTCATCAGATGGTTATCTAAGTTACAGTCACTGCTCCATTGTGTTCCAGCTGTTATTGTTTCAGGGGTCAATAGAATAAGTCAGATGAGGAAGGTTGGCTGGGGCTGGAGTTTCTTTAATGGTGCACTTGCAAACCTTGCTGCCAGTTTAAGGAAGAGGACTTGTCTGGTGGTGAGTCACCCATTATTCTGTAAGGAACCCCAATAAATTCACTGGTTTACCATCCTAGACTTGAATGGAATACTTTGGATTGTTAGTGTCCTATCTGGGGTAAATAGACACTTCTTTATGCCTCCATGGGACATGTAAATTGAATATTATTAACTGTAAAGGCTCACATGTTAACTAGACAGAGTGTGGTAGTCTGGGACCTTTGAAGAACACAGGTAAGTTTTTGGCTTTTCATTCACTTTCTAACCATTGAGAACGTTGTAGGTGTTTTTGAAATTTACGACTATGATACTTATGATCTAGCCTTTTCCAGGAACCCCTGGATCCTGGGAGATAACTTATAACCAGAGTTCATGGTTCAGTATGAGAGCCTTCGCAATATTGCATGCAAGGTGTCAAAAGAATGAGAGAGCCTTGGTAAACCTCCAGTGCTAAACAGTACTTCTGCCTTCTATAGTTTCCCCATTAACAAGAAAGTTTGATTTTGGGACTCCGTAAAGTTTCCCTCTTCTTTATCTTCATCACGAGGAAGTGAACATCAAGGCTACTTTGTTCTTCCCACTCATTCAATGAAACAATAATGTTTGCATATACATTTAATATATGTGCTATTTATATATGCATTGGAAATGTGGGCTTATTATCCCTAGGTACCATGTACAATATTGTTATTGAGATTTCCCTGGATATCATAATATTCATTATGAGGAATAGAATAGCATTTTGAGACTTTCTTCTTGCAGCTAAGCCCAAACCTCTCTAAACTTCTCTATAAATTCTGTGATTTTTCATCTCCTAGCTTCTGTCATGCCTGTCATAGGCAGTAGATATAATTTTACTCCTATGATCTGATTGACTAATAAGAACCAAATGACTTTGAATTAAGAAAAATTTACAGTATAATTTAATTATTCTGTACACTTTGTAGATGAACCAATAGAATCTAGAGCCAAAACTGGATTACCTAAAGGAACAGCTTAGACAGGAATGCAGATTAGTGAATTCAGTCATTTGGTCATCCCATCGTATCTGCTCTCAGGTTTAGTTTATTTTCTAATGAAATCCTCTCACTATAGGAAATTAAATAATGATGGATTAGTGGTGTTTTCTGTCTTCAGAGAGGAAACTTTTACCATTAACTTAGTCTTATGTAGGCTTTACATTCCTTCTGTCTCTACATTCACTCTTCTAGAGTGAAGTTTGAAACCCATCACAAGTTTTTTCTTATATTCAATTTTAAAAACTAAAAACATTTTCTCATCAACACCCTTACAGGCTACCTTATCATCCACCCATCCATCTATCAATCTACCTGTCCATCGAACTTATCTACCCACCACCCATATATCCATCCTTCTATCCATCGATCCATCTATCCATCCATCCATCCATCCATCCATCCATCCATCCATCCATCTATCCATCCATCCACCGATCCACCCATCCTTCCATCCATCCATCCATCCATCCATCCATCCATCCATCCATCCATCCATTTATTTGTCTGTCTACCTATCTATAAAGACAGGATATTCTGTAGCTCTGGCTAGAACTTACTGTATAGACAACAGTTGGCCTTGAACTCACAGAGATGCACCTCCTGAGTGCTAAAATTAAGATATGTGCTACTCACCTTGTTTCCAATACCTTTATTTTACATTATATTTGAATAGGTGTAGCCAGGGATAAAACAGGAGGAATAGGAAATTGCTCATTTTATTGATGGGAGAACTGAGCCTGTGACTCTGACAGTTGCTCAAAGTCACCTAGAAGAAAGTCTGAAATTTAGCTGTCCTAGAATGCCAAGTATCTTTTGTTCAAAATCTCCAGAGTAAAATTCTCTCCAATTTTGATTGACTAAGCGTATGCCCTACTGTTACACAATTCTTGTAGAATGTTCTCTAAGAGTCTTGTTAAAGTTGTCATAGCCTCCATGAAAACAGAAGATAACTGTACACAGTTGCCTACGTATATCAATTTTGAGTGACAGGTGTGAGGTTAGGGTAAGGAAATGTGCATATTTTTGTTACACTTTTTTTGACACTGTCTCACTATATATTCTAAATTGCTTTAGAACTCACTGTATATCCCTACATAACCTCTAACTCAAAATCCTTCTGCCTCAGCATCCAGAGAGAGTGAGTAATGGAAGAAAAGACAGAGGTAAGGAGGGATAGGATTATAGAAATGCTTGGATGAAAGTTTGTGTGTTTGTTTGTTTATATATTTATTTAAGTCACTTGAAACAGGTTCTCTATGTAGCACTGACTGTCCTGGAACTCATTACATAGACCAGACTGACCTTGAATTTAGATTGATCTCTCTGCCTCAGGCTCCCAGTGCTGAGATTAAAAGCCACCATGCCCTGCTTGAAAGTTTGCATATTTAGCAAGTTGTTCTTAAGTTATGCTGCCTGGGAAATCACAACATAAGACATAATGTAACACATTTTAAGTATTCTTTTGACTTACTCATAGGAAAGATGTCTGGGTTTAAATCATGGTTTTACCAATCATAGGTTTGTAATTTTTGGTAGAGCATCTTTAAAACATCTTTAAAAGTTTTAGTGATAAAAACCTTCACAAAACTAGGTAAATAAAACAATAGTAAATATTTATTCAGCATATGCCAATCAATGTCCACAGTATTTCACATGTATTAGTTCACTTAACTCCCAACAGAATTCTATAAAGCAAGCATGGCTGTTTCCATTTTACAGATGAGAATAACGAGGCTCTGAGAGAAGAGGTACCCAGCTAGATGATACACAGCTAGTACTGCAGATGTTCAGTAAATGTTGGATGTTATCACTCCCGTATTCTTTTTTTTTTTCCAGGAAAACTTTTTTTATTCGATATATTTTTTATTTACATTTCAAATGATTTCCCCTTTCCTAGCCCCCCCACTCCCAGAAAGTTCCGTAAGCCCCCTTCTCTCCCCCTGTCCTCCCACCCACCCCTTCCCACTTCCCTGTTCTAGTCTTGCTGAATACTGCTTCACTGAGTCTTTCCAGAACAAGGGGCTTATTCTATGTCCCTTCTCAGCAAATTGACATGGATTCTGCCTGAGATTTCCACGGCGCACTGACCTTGTCTCTGCAATCCCTCAGTCTCCTGTTTTCCATTTTTCTTTTCCCCTGTAGCAGTGCTCTTCTTCTGAATAGCAGCATTATTTTCCTTCTTGTACCCATATGCTACTAGAATATGTTTTCACAAATAAATGCTCAACATGAGCATGAGCACAATTGCTTTAACTGACATTTAACAGCGATGTCTTAGACGCACAGAAGTTGGATGGCGAAATTGCCTATAGTTTGTAGTCCATGCCCTGAAGCTAAGCAGGTGTTGGGATTTCTAAAGTTGATATTAAGAGTCTAATGCGTTGGGAACTAGTGGCTTCCTTTTGTGCCTGGTTTCTCTCTCCTAATGATGAGTTTCTGAAGCTTAGGCTGAGTTCTCTTCTGCCTTAGGATGGACCCTATAGATCTTTGAAGGCATTTATGAAGTATTTTTTATATACTTCAGAAGAAATCTGGATTCTACTCTTTGATGAAAATGAAGGGACAACTATACCTTGGAGAGACCACATTCTGAACAATCAAACTCATAAAACCCTGTCTTCTAGACTTCTTAATAATTTGTGAGGGAAAAAAAACTTATAACACTGTAGTGCATATGGAAGCAGCTTTAGGAATTCTAGTCTTCTTTAGTTTTAAAGAATCCATGGCAGACCCGTTAAGCATTTAAGCTTTGAGCTTTAATGACGCTTCACTTGAAGATACAGAACCTTCCTTAAAATTAAGCTTGACAAAATTGGCATGGTTCTAATTTGAAGGGAAAGAAGGTGAAGAATAAATAAAAAGACACAGCCACCCCGCATTTTTCAAGCATGGCTGCTTGAAGACTGTTTTGTCGTTTCAGATCTATTCTCATTAAGCATGCCATGAGCAGCAGATAAATAGAAAAGTGGCCATTAATTTCATGTTGTCATCCACCATTTGCACAAATGTCTCAATAGCGATGCCTTATAAAAAGGGGAGGCAGTGTGGCCTCCGAGATTTGCATAATTATGTCTTGATTTTTCAAAATGTTCATCAGCCTATATTATGTATAACTATTGCCACCTCTACATATTTTTAAATCCCCCCAAATAATTAACAATTATGATTTATTATTTTGTGGTTATAATGAATGCCATAGTGGAAGAGACAGTGAAGTGGAAGGTGGGGCCCCTAATGAGGGACATAGCACATTGGCCCACCTGGCTTTGCAGAGCTGAGTCTTTCTAAAAGCTATAAGCTAATTTCTCACCATATCCTTAAAGATACTTGCTTGATACTCTGGTATCAAAAAAAGCTACGCTCATACGATAGAGCAGTCTTGCAAATTGCTTTTGTGGTGGGGCTTACCGCATTTCTATATCATTCATAAAGTGCCTATCTTTGCTTCTATTTTGTGAAACATTTTACACACAGGATAAAGAAGCTGGCCCTGAGTGCTTTGGTATAACAAGAATCTCTTCTACATGAATATATTTAGAAGGAAACAACAGGCTATTGGGGACAATTAAAAAGGCAAGTCTCTTTGGTTGAAATGTGCAAATTTCACTTCTGTTATACAGAATCCTTAATCCTCAATGTTGTTGAGAGATCTGGGAGAGTCAGGAGTGCTGTGGGTGAGAACAGGCAGCTGAGGGAGAAAATGAACATACGCTTCATTAGACATGAAAGCGTCCTAGCTGGTGAATCTCATCTGTCGTGGATTAGGGAGACTTTATTAGAAGCACAATTAGGTATTGAACATGTAGGGCAAGCACTGCAGGTTGTGTTTTTGGTTTCGCTTGAAACAGAATTTATATGGTTTAGTGCTCTGGTTTCTTTGAGGTGAATTCCCAAAGCAGAGTTGAAGATCCTGTTTTTTTTTCCTGTGGGTTGAGGCTCTCTGAGTTAGGCAGTCTTGCTCTCTGCCTCAGTGGTGGGAACAGGTCACCACATGCACTAGAGGAGCAGCAGGCTTCACAGAACTCTGTGCAGAGAGGTGAATACTGCATTCAGCAGTGATGGAAGAAGGTCAGTGATAGAACAAAACGGGCTCACCTGTCCCTTCTACACATCATGACATTTTGACCGAACTGTTTGAGGATGCTGGTCTGTCCATTTTGCTTAGGACATAGTTGGAGTCATGGCAGTAGTAATTTCTCAAGCGCCACACAACTTGATTAAAACAAGAACCAGTCTCAAATGCCTTGTTCTGTAAATTACTTGAAGCTGACTTCTGGGAAGGGAGCTATGTCAGAGGAAGAACAAGCATACTACTTATAATTTCATTTTTTTTATGGAATTAAGATGAGCATTGCTTTGTATATAAAAATGATAAAATGTCTGAATAGAAGTAATAGGAAGCCCAATACATTGGTAGTTTCATTACTTGATACATTTCAACTATTGAAGAAAGTTCCTGGTATTGAATTTTAGAATCAGTGTCTATAAGTATGCAGATACGCATGCGCGCACACACACACACACACACACACATGCATGAACACACATATATGCAAATTTATGAAATGAACTTTTAAAAAGTAAGATAAAGGAATCGTTATTTTTTTCATTCAATTTATTCACTTTACAACCTCATATCAGTCCTCCCTCCTCTCACAGTGACCCCCCACTCCAACCTCCCTTTCTCTTTTGAGGGGGAGTCCCTCTCTGGGTGTCACCATTCTCTATCACCGTCCCTACCCCCCAGGGAAGGAATTCTTTCTTCTAGATCATCCCGCTAGTCACGTTATGTTTAAAATTTACTTTTTGCATGCACATTAAGTAGCAGAATATTTGTGCTGTGGCCCAGAAGGATGCCAATTAAGCAGCACTACTTCTGCTATGCTATAAATACAGGGAATGTAAAATTATTCGGCACTTTCTAAGGATTTTAATAAATTCTGTTTTCTCAGAATTTACTGGCTGTAGTCCAGTGGCTAAATACTGCATTTTGTGTTTGCACAAATGTACTTGAGGTCTGGCCTGTTGCATAAACAAAGATAAATAAAAATTGCCTGGGAGGATGGATTTGCTTGCTTTATTCTTTTTTAAAGAAATTAAATGCACAGATAGGTTCAATATGAACCAAGCCAAGAAGTAAAGCGATAAAGGAGAGTTATGAAAAGTTAAGGAAGGACTTGGGCCTGTGAGCAGGATCAGTGGGCAAAGGCAGGCGCTTGTTACACCGCCCAGTGAGCAGCATTCTGTCACCAGGACCCACGTGGTAGACAGAGAGGCCTGACTTCTTCATGGTGTCCTCTGATATCGACACAGGGCAAGTGAATGACCGCGTGTGCACATGTAAATCTTCCTGCTGCAACTGAACTTGGGGGTCATGGGCACAGAGTCTTAGGAGAGGTTTAGGGTCCTTGGTATAGTTTGTCTTCTTTCCTACCCCTTCATACTCTTGCTATCTCAGTTTATATTCTGATCTTGTCTGTGTGAAAACATGAAAGCAACACTCCAGCGCTGTCCCACAAATGATGGGTAGGCAGTCAAACCCTACGTAGAAAGGTTTGTTGATATGGCATTTGAGACAGGTGATACTAGTTTATATTTTTTTAAGTAATATTTTGGTTAACATGCAAGTAAATAGTTTTGTTCTGACATTTTTAGACATAACTATCATACATTTTTCTTATCTTTTCCTCCAACTACTATCCTTGTCTGCCCCATTTTCTTTCATCAATACACATAACGCATAACAGACATGCACACATATGTACACCCTTACACATGTACACATGCACATAAACACAAATATACACATACATACATACATGCACATATATGTATATACACATATACAGGTAAATACATTATCATATATATACTCATGCACACATATATGAATATATACAGTATATTCATATACACAGCTATACACATGCATATATGCACATATACAAACTTACACTTAATATGCACATACAAGTACACATACGCATACTTACATGCATACTTGTGAACATATATGTGCACACATACAATTACTTGCTCTTGTCTCCTTTTTAGGCATCTGCTTCCTCTCTCATAGCTGTTTTTTTTCTTTCCTGTACATAGGATAACAAAATTTATATGTAATATATTTTATGTAAAATTTTAATCTAGAGTCTGCATTGGCAAGAAAACATGAAATGAAATATTTGTCTGAGTCTGGCTTACTTCACTTAGCATAATGATTTCCAGTTTAATCCATTTTATTGCAAATGTTATAATTCCATTCTTCCTTACAGCTAAATAAAATTCCGTTTTGTGTTTGTACTGCATTAGCTTTAGCCATTTGTCTTTCAGTAGCCATCTAGGCTGGCGGATATGTTGGCTCTTGTGAGTAGTGTAGAAATAATAATGCATCTGTATATTGAACTGACTGGACCCTTTTGGTACCTAGAAGTGATATACCTGGGCCATATGGTAGTTCCATTTTTGTTTTCTCTGGAATCTTCATACCATTTTCCATAGTGTCTGAACAAGACCACATTTCCCCCAGCAATGAAGCAAAGTTTCTTCTTCCCTACGTCCATTTGCCGTCTTTGTTTCCTTGAAGACATAGATAGCCATTCTGCCTGGGTAAGACAGAATTACAAAGGATGTTTTAATTTTTATTCACTGACGGGCTAAGAATATTGTACACCTTTTCAAGTATTTGTTGACCATTTGTCTTTCTGCTCTGGAAGACTGGCTTTTGCATTCATCATCCCATTTAGTCCAAAAGCCGACTGATAGTGCTTATCTTCGTTTCACCTGGATTGCTTTTTTTGTCCTGCTGCCACCAAAATCTGTCAATTTGGCCTGACCACAGCTAATGCAAGCCAAGTGTAAAATGTTAGCCCGAGGTTCAGGGAGGACAAGAGTCATCAAGTGGAGTGAGTGACCCTGTGGTTCGACAGAACGTTGGTGCAGCCTGAAGGGCAACTGGGGGATAAGCCCTTCAAGCCTCACAGGCACATGGTGACAGACTTAGTGTGCATGTAAAGAGCTGAATCTGTGCTTAACACAGAGAATCTGGATGAGCCACACTGAAAAGCATGTAACTGAAGCTTTGGATGTATCATCGGGAAAAGGCACCGCTTAAGAATTGCTGCAGACAAGCTCTGTGCCGCCTTCAAGAATCGCCATTATAATCATGACAGTGGAGGCAGAGATGATGCTTTGTGTGGTTCTCAAATAGCTTTCCACAGAGAGAGTGAACGTTTCCCTAAATCATTGCTTTCTTTATTCATGATCGTGTGCATGCATGTGTACATATGTGCATATATGCATGGGTGTGTGTTGAAATGGTGGTGTATGTGTCCACGTTCACACATGTAGAGGCCACACATTGTTGTCAAATGTCCTCCTTTATTGCTATTTATTTATTTATTTATTTATTTATTTATTTATTTATTTATTTATTCATTTTTGAGCTGAGGTCTTGCACTGAACCTGGAGGTTGCTGTTTTTCTAGACTGCTGGCCAGCAAACCCTTGGGATCTATTGCCTGTCTCCCCTGTCCAGTGCTAGGGATAGAGACACATGCTGCTGCACCTCCATTTTCTGGTGCTTCTAGTCCAGGTCCTCATGCTTATTCAGTAAGTACTTTATGCAACTAGACATCTCCCCTATCCTGTTTTTAATGATTAAGAAGTAATCAAAAATTTGCCTCATAAAAATTCCTTAAACTGCTGGTGGGGCTGCAAATTGGTACAACCACTCTGGAAAGCAGTCTGTCGGTTCCTCCAAAAACTGGTCACCTCACTTCCAGAAGTTCCTGCTATACCACTCCTGGGCATATACCCAGAGGACTCCCCACCATGTAATAAGGATACATGCTCTACTGTGTTCATAGCAGCCCTATTTATAATTGCCAGATGCTGGAAAGAACCCAGGTATCCCTCAACAGAAGAGTGGATGCAAAAAATGTGGTATATCTACACAATGGAGTACTATTCAGCCATTAGAAACAATGAATTCATGAAATTCTTAGGCAAATGGATGGAGCTAGAGAACATCATACTAAGTGAGGTAACCCAGACTCAAAAGGTGAATCATGGTATGCACTCACTAATAAGTGGTTATTAACCTAGAAACCTGGAATACCCAAAGCATAATCCACACATCAAATGAGTACAAGAAGAAAGGAGGAGTGGCCCCTGGTTCTGGAAAGACTCAGTGAAACAGTATTCGGCAAAACCAGAACGGGGAAGTGGGAAGGGGTAGGTGGGAGGACAGGGGAAGAGAAGGGGGCTTACGGGACTTTCGGGGAGTGGGGGGGCTAGAAAAGGGGAAATCATTTGAAATGTAAATAAATTATATCGAATAAAAAAAAATTAAAAAAAATTGGGTCAGGAGATATGGCTTAGTGGATTAGAGCACCTGTAGCTCTTGCAGAGGACTTAAGTTCAATTCCCACAACCCATGAGTTCACACACAACCATCTATAATTCCAGTTACAGGGGATCTGTTACGTGTGCTGATCTCTCTGGGCCCCTAGCACACTTATGGTGCACATACATACTGTAGGCAAAACATACAAAATAAAATTATTTTTTTTCTGAAATTGAAAAGTAAAAGTTATTGTGATGCCACATTCCAAAGATAATGAATGCACGATACTTATTGATATCTATTTGATGATTGTACCTACAGCATTTTCTTCTTCTATACATTTACACAATAATCTTCATGTTATATACACATTTTAAAATGCTGCTTATAACTTAGCATTGCACCCTTCTCTTAAGTTTTTATGAACTCTTTTTGGCTGCCTTTGCCTCCACATTCTATTTTTTTCTACCTGATTTTGAGGACCTCTGGACTCTGTGACCACAGGGGATGGGGTAGATGTAATCAGGACACATTAGAATGAGAGGCTGCACAGCCCAGATGTGTTCATTCACGTTCGCTCACTGTGGCTGTGGAGCAAGGACTGGATCATTCTCAGGCAGTGGGGACAACGTCGGGGGAAAATCATGAAAGAAACTGAGCGGACTTCAGCTTTTACCAAGAAAATCTGTGGTTTGGTCGTAAGCATAATGTCATGGGGGTTACATGGTCATGTAGGTGGAGTCTACAGGTCCTTTGTAGTTCTGATGAAAAAAGATAAAACATGAACATGTCTAATTTGGCTAAACTTTGGAATTAATTTATTTTTTACAATCTCCATATAACCATGTAAACATTAGCCAGCTCAAGAGAGAAAGGTCTTTGGAAAGCCCCTAAGGCTTATTTTCAGTTAATTCCCTCTTTTAGGGGTAGGCAGAGTTTCAAATTCTACCATCAGAGACAAGTATTATCTGTTTCAAGTCAGGTTAATCTAATTGTTCAGTATGTACTGTTCCTGGTTGACTTTGCTCAGTTTTATATCTTGAGGAGTTCTCTCTCTTACCGAGTAAATGGATAGCTCACTTTTGATTACTTTGCTGCGTTCCATTAACTTAGGATGTCAACTTGGTTCATCCATTTTCCCAACAACATAGATTGGGTGTTTTCCAGTTTTGCAAGTTTTTACAAAATGATTGGAAATGACCTTAAGCAGTCTTTTAGTGAGTTTCTGCTTTGCTTTCTCTTAAATGTACACTTCAAAACAAAATGTCTGGATCACAGTAGAGGCATGTATTTAGCTTTTATGATATATCATATTATATTTCCCAGTGAATGAACCAGTTTGTGCTACTACCAAATTATGGAACAGACATGTTTCAAATTTTCACAATATTGTTATTGTGAACATCCTTAAGCTTATCTGGCTGAAACATCTCAACAGAAGGCAATTCACAAAGCCTAAAAGTCTCCTGAATGTATTTCATTAATACAGTTTTTGAGTAAAATGCTCACAATATTATATATAATTATTAATCAAATATATCAACTATATATTAATTAATTTTAAAAAGAAATATTTTTTCTTAATTAATGGATCCAGACACTTTTTTAAAGAAAAGATATTAAGTAGATTGAGAGTCCAGAAGAAAACCCATACATTTCTGATCTACAAAGCAACGAAACTACATAAAGTGAATAGGAGATTATCTTCAAACAATTAACGTTTAAAAAACTTAATATTCACATAGGTAAGAAGAAAACTGAACCATCATTACACAACACACCTTATACAAATTAAACTCAAAAATGAATTAAAGACTTGAAAGTAAAACCTGAAATCCACCCCCCCACACACGTTAGTTAACCTGGAAGTCCATAGACAGATGCATAATTGCAGTAAGACATAATTTTATTTTGCATATATGCATTGAGGATATTATCCAGCTTTGGAAAAGAGGGAATTCTGAAGTTTTGCAACACTTGAATTAAAGAGGACAGCACTAAATAAAATAAACTAGACGTGGGACCCCACCCAGAGGGCTAGAGGTAACTGAAAGCTCCTGTGAAAGGGAATTTATGTTTTCAGGATGAAGACTCTGAATGGTTCCCAAGAGTCACCCCTAAACAAACAAACAAACAACAATAAATTATAAGCAACGTAAACTAAATGGACTCAGCAGGTTGCAGCTGTATATTTATTTACACACACACACACACACACACACACACACACACACGCACACACACAGATGTGTGTATGTAAATGCTAAAACATAAGAGGTCATGAGTTTGAAAGTGAATGGGCTAGGAGGGCACGAGAAGGGTTGGAGATAGGAGGGGATAGCATAATTATATTTTAATTAAAAAAAAGCCACACACGGAAAGATTGCCACTCTATGATCCCACTTGTAATTGGAATTTTAAAACATTGAATCCATTGAACAGAGTAAAAGGACAGTTTCCAGGGTCTGGTTAATAGGAGAGAAAGTGATAGATCTGATGAAAGGCAAAGAAGGAAAAAAATGGAGATGGGAGGAGGCAGACAAAGACGTTTCCCCCATTTAACTCCATGGGTTGCGTTGCACAGTTTATGCCAGGGCACATCTGGCTGGTGAGATACACATGTCGCATGAGTCATGATGAAATCAGTAAGTTCCTTTTGGGGCAGACAATGTTCTATGTGTAAGAAGGAATTCTCTGTTGTCTTGGTTTAACCGTAGAAGTGTTTAGGAGGGCGCTACCATGGCTGTGGTATGCTTTAACTGTAGAATCATTTAGGAGGGCGCTATTTAGACGCCACCCCACCATTGTTTCCTCTTTTATTTTTTGTCTGTGTTGTGTTTTACATCACTGTCCTCTTCGCAGCAGAAGCTGGACGGCCCTATGTGAACTGGCCCATTCGCCTGCAGTGGAGGTCTCTCTCCGTGTTTATTTAGCTTGCAATTTTTCCCTTGCTGGTATCTTTTTAAAATAATATTAGTATCTATAGACACACTAGCTTACTTTAAGGGGAAGCTATGGATTCAGAACTATTTCCATAATTCCAAGGTGAAATTGTCTTACTAAAAGCTGATTCTCTCAGTGAGTTACAGCACAGCTCCTTGGTTGCTAAAGCAGCTAGCAAAAATATGTGCTTATATAATTTTGCATTTATGTTTTTTCTTGATTTTTCTGTCTGGTAAGGGGACTGCAACTCTAAATTCCATAAAAACAAAAATTCTCTGAGATACCCCAAATAGTTTTTCAAGATATAAATGATTGTTTAGAAAAAAAGATATGAGAAGCAAACTTGGAAATTAAAATTAGATGAAGTGAAGACAAGACAATAAATTAGAATTTCAGAGAAAGATGTTTTCCTCTTATAACAATATTTGAAATCCAGATAATGTTCACTTAAGGAGAATGAGTAAGACAAAACCTTATGAGAACATAAAAGGTCCTTTTTTTTTTTTTTAAACCGTCAACAAGATTAAGAGATTTGAGAAGATAAAAAATCCTTCAAAAATTTTTAGGTTTATGCTTTTCTGCTGGAGTTCATAGAAAAGTTAGCTGGATTGAAGTTTTTCTTGCACTGTTGGGGCAACTTCCTCCAACTAAAATGTAGAAATTTTTGAAGAGATATGAATTCTTGTGGGAAAGAGCCGCGGCTTTAGGAACTGAGCCAGGCGTTCTTCATGTAATCCGTGATGGCCATTGCTTCTGCGCAATAGTGGCATTGCTTTCACATAGAACCTGAACTAACAGCAACATTTAAACTTACGCAGCCGATTTTTAACATAACCCACCAGTCTTTCAGATCTTGTCAGTAGAAGGTCATCTCTGCTCTCTTCATATCACGAATATAAAATGTGAGTGCACCTTTCTTCTCAGCGGACTCCGCTCTTGGTGCGTCTGACACGTGTCAGGGAATCCACCTGTGAATCCACGGTATCTAGGAATTTTTGAAAGTTTCCCGAAGCATTTTGATGTCTGAGACAGGTGAAGGCCCTGCTTTAGTTACCTATTTCATTAGCTTTTCTGAATCCTGTGTTACCATAGAAACAGAGAACGTGCCTAAAATGCCCGAAATATGCCAGCATTCCACAGAGGTAGCCCTCTCTCTGTGAAAGAACGCTCTGTACTCCTGTTTATAGTACCCTACATTTTAGTCCTCGCGATCAATTCCTTCTCGGGTTAAGTGGTAGGACAGCATTTTTCACGTTCCAAGACAAGCATGCATACTTTAGTCAGACTAAATCACAGATTCCAGGACTGGAACACATGGACTTTGTTCATTATCAAATCTCCTCCTCCAGAAATTTCCAGAACCTTCCTGCAGAGTGCCACCAATTGGGGAAACCATGCTTACTTAACACCATTGTGAAAATTAAGGTGTTCAATTGTGGGGTTTATCAATTGAGTAGCAGTTATATCTTGGATAAAAATAATTCTGTCAGATACCAATAGGTAATGATTTTCTGCTCACTTAAGCAGCTTGTAAGAATAGGTCACAGTGATCCTATTGTGGGTCATTAATGTTGAAACCAATTGTGTGTTGAACACATGTATACATTTTCTATATGCAGTAGAAACTACTGGCATGAATGGATGGAAAACGGTGGGGTAGTTGGGGGAGTTTGGGAGTCTCAGAACCATTTCATGATGCTTTTAATTGTCAGACTGAAGCCTTTAGATCGTCTCCTTCCTTCCTTCCATTTGATCACTGATAATCATAAGAGCAAGACAAGACCAAAAGGCCAGCATAAGGATAGAATAAATCCTTTTGTAAGAAAGTAAATCATACTAGGTGGTTTTTGCTGAGCAGAAAAGATGGATTTTAAGACTAATTTTCACATAGGCAGGAGTATATTAGGTAGAGAAGCTTACTCAGCAAAAGCACGGATATGAGAAATTGGGCAGATCATTTGTTTTGTTGTCCTTGGTTTTGAGACAGGGTTTTGTGTATCCCAGGCCATCCTTGTACTAGCTGCGTAGGTAAAAATGATGCTGAACTCCTGACCCCCTCTTGCCTTTACTCCCTAGAGCGGGGCTTAAAGGCATACACCACACCTGACTTAAGTCAATTGTTGATCTTAGCAAGTTAGTTGTTTCTTCTCACGCTAGTTCCCATGCCTGCCATGCTGTGTGATCAGAACCTTATCTGAAGGCTTCTGATTTTCCTGCTCCTATGCTTTCTTTGGAAATGCCAGAGACAGTGATCTGTACTGATTTTGGTGGTTGGTAGAGATATTGAAGGTCTTTGAGCAGGTGTTGAGATGCTAACTGTGGGTTCCTAGTCTAGAAAGAATGTACAAGGATTGGTGTGGATTCCTAGTCTAGAAAGAATGTACAAGGATTGGAGGGAACAGAAGCAGCAGCAGGGGGTGGGCAGTCTTCAAATCGCAAAACCATCCTATCCATGGAATCTCAAGAATGAAGTCTTCAGGAGTGACCTTCATTTATGACAGCTGTGCAGTTGGTGATAAAGGAATCAGTATGAGAAATCAGAGATATTTGCAGGTGAATTCTAGGAATAGAAGACAGTGACCTTAGGACAGAGATACCACTCAGTGGTTATGGTCCTAGAAGAGCCTTTTGGAAGCCGTCATGAAGTTTCTGTCTTCTCATCTGTTGGGTTTACTGGGCTAGTAGAAAGAGAAGATTAAGCAATCACTGCAGATCAGACTGTGGTAATTTATTTAACACCTGGTGATACTGTAGATATATAGAATTAGCTGAGGTAGAGTAAGAGGGAAGCCCTGTAGCACATCACTCTAAATGTAGTGCTTAAAACCTCCAACAGAAAGAGTAATAGCATCTTATCACCAAAGATCTTCCTACGAGCTCTACCCCTCTCCCTCACATTTATTTAGAATCTAATTTTAAAAAATACATGGCAAAAGAAAAATCAATTACTCTATTTGGTAGATGAAGTGCTAAATAAGAGAGACCCTGCCTCAAAAATAGATGGAAGACAACTCTGATATCCAAGGTTATCCTTGACTTGTACAAAGGCAAACCATGACTTGTATGTTCCCCAACAGACACAAATAGATGTGACAAACCAACAAATGAAAGTAGCCAAAACATGGGTGTCATTAAACTTCATGCCAGATGTATAGACTCTTCAGACCTTTCTCATCTGAAGCATTGAGGTTCCAGTCTGACTAATGGGACATGTGCTCAAGTGGATTTTGCTTCACTGGGGATGAGGTTGCCTACAGAGCTATGCAATCTTGAGTTATTCTTCCGAAAAAGAGATATGAGTATACAGGAAGCTGTCTCTCTATGTAGCTTCACTGTTAATTATCAAAACGAGAGAGGGATGATTATTTGGGAAGTAACATATCTTAGTAAAATAAGATATAATGGACAAGATGTGAAATAATTTCACTGTTCTGTTGCTTAAAAGAAAAGAATGGTTTTTAAAATGATACTTATTTTAACTGATACACAATAATGTAACGTTGTTCATTTCAATAGATGTTGTGTGTGTGTGTCTCTGTATGTGTGTTTGTGTATGTTTGTATGCTGAATCACTCAACTATATTTTTAAGTGCTCATTTTGTTTTGAGTCATTAGACATTCCATGTTCCTTTAATCTGTCTATAAATGCTGCCTGTATGTCTGTCTTGGACTGTAGGTAGACATACTCTCAGTGTGATCTCTGCAGTACTGACTTCTAAGAACTGTTTCCAAAGTGATTTCTAAAAGCTGTTTATAAAAACATTTAACATTTTCAACTGTGAGATCATACCCCTAGGAATAATTACTAACTCTCTGTTAAAGTGCTCTGCTTTTTTTTCCTTTATCAATCCCATTAGCTAACCTCTATTGCATCCAAAATCATTATTGATTGAGGACCTTTTTTAAAAAAAATCAGACTAATGTATCTTATCCCAACAGAATAGTGTTTTAAAGATAAACATCACAGCTAGAATATACTAAGGACTGATAGGGAAACTGAATCTTTTGTTCTAAGGAATATTTAAAAGGAATAAAAGCCTTATTTTTACTTATGTATGTATTCTGTGGAAACAAGTGTCTTTTATAATTTATCTGTGAGTAACTGGGCAAGTTATCCAAAACATTTCAAATGATATGTTATTTACTTTAGTTTTTTTCTGATAACAGAATCTCATAGGTCACTGTTCAAAAAATGTAGAAGCTACAGGAAAACATAAAACTATTTTAATACTAATACCTAGCTAAAACTACTGACAACATTTGGATCTTGTATCTCCTTGTATCTGTACTTTCTCCATACAGCAAGATAATGTAACTCAACTAACGTAGGGTTATCTACATATAAGAAGAAAAGGAATACAGAAAACAAAACCAGCTTAAGTCTAAAATACTCCTGCAATTTGAAAGGTTGAACAGAGAAGTTATAAGGCTTCCTAGTTTCCCCAGACACAATATATTCTTGATGTATTCAGTGACATCATCTGTGGAGCTGCCTAAAGCCCCAGGTGCCTCATCAGTATAGATGTAATCCTAGTTTCCCACTTATTTTCAATGTCCTAGCTCCCAGAACACAGGAAAATAGGTGAGTGGGTTCTACCTTCTCCTTTTAAAAGAGGTTTCCCTGGAAATTCTTTTCTATATACCTCTCCTTGGACAGTAGATAGTTATATAGTTGGTAGCTGACTACAGAGTTGGAAACAAGAGAATTTTACAATGAATTAAAGGAAAATATCCCATTTTTTATTGAGGGGGAATCATCACTATATTGTGGCCAGTAGGGGACTTAAATTTCTGTTTAGGTATGTTTGTCTGTCTCTGTGCATATGCACTAAGAACTCTTTTCTCTAAGCTTTTATTTCCAAATTGGAAACAGTGGATTTTTATGAGACAACTGAGTTTTTTTAAAGGTATTTTTGTATTTTAAAATAATTAGCCATTTCTTATTTTAAAACTTGTGTGAAATAGTGCCGGTGTTTCATTTGAAGAATATAAAGCAACTCCTCTGAGGCTGAGGAATTTCCCCACGATGCAAGAGCTCTGTGTAATGGAAACTGTTACAAATTTGAAAGACCTTATTTTAAATCAGTGCTATTGCAGAAAGCCACAGTTGGTGCCTTAGAGGAAGACTGGTTAAACACTTCCATGTGCTGGGCAAATGCAACTTCTACTTAAGGTGCCTAGTTTACTTAATCATCATTAAGCAAATGACCATCAAACGTTTTCTGTAAGGATTGGAAGAGTAAATATTCTAAAATGTGGATGTCAAAATGTATAATCAAGATATTTACAGTACCCATGGAGAAAACTTATATAACTCAAAAGAAGACAAATGTACTTTCCTTTAAACTGTCAAACACATACAAGGCATTATTAGCCTTGGGCATTTCACAGTCATGCTGCCAGCTTTGCTTGGCTTACTTCTAGTGGAAACAACCATTGGTAACACACTTTCCACTTGGCCATGAGATGGTACAGCACAGCCTTATAAAGACATCAGGAGCCTGGAGAGATGGCTCAGCAGTTAAGAGCACTGGCTGCTCTTCCAGAAGATGCTTGAAGGTTTTCAGCACCTATGTGGCAGCAAAGAGCTGTCTGTAACTCCAGATCAGGGGATCTGATGCCCTCTTTTGGCTTCCACAGGCACTGCATGTACACATGGTACATACATGCAGTATGTAGATATACATGCAGGCAAAACACCCATACATATAACATAAAAATAAACCTTAAAAAGTAAATTGGGGCTTCCTATAGAAAACATGTGAAGGAAAATATTTATCTAGGTCTTACTGGAATCATGTGGGTCAAAATCGTGCCCTTTCATTTCATCTGATGTCGTGTCCTGTGACTGAGTTGAAGTTTCATTTAGGAATCCATGAATAAGCTCATAAGGGAAACTCTGTCTGGTTATAGGCTTTATTTGGCTTCAAGCAAAAACTGGTTGAAGGGTCCTTTTTCATGTTAGACAATCTGAAATCTTTGTGTTCAAAGGCAAATTAGGAAAGATAAATAGCAGCTTTTTAGGAAGTTAGAAACACTGTTTCTTGTCTCCACTCTATTTAAAGGGTATTGCAGCTGTTTCTGTAAATAACACTTGAGCTTGGGTTGCCATCCAAAGGACAAGCATTGCATGAAGTGTGTTAGTCGCATTAGCAGCACCCCTCTAGGAGGGATCTGACCCACTGAATCCCAGATGCAAAAATGAGGAATGGCTGTCAGCTGGAGCTGACAAGGAGGGGTCTTTGTAGAAGACGAACATGCAGAGTGGGGTTGCTGCGTTTAACTGGATTTTGTTGACCAGGGGTAGGAGCATACATTAATTACAGTTCCGCTCCGTCAGGTTCTTGTAGCTTGTCAAGCGTATTACATAACTAGATGTGAAACTCTAGCACACACATGGGGTTTTGTAGCAACCACAGTAGGAATGTGTCACCTTTTCAGGTGAGAATGACCAAGGCTTGGTGAGATTAGACACTTTGTAAACTCATGTAGTTAGGAAGGTACATTCTAGTCAGATCTTTAACTCAAAACCTATAGCCATTTAACTATGCCACATTGTCCTTCTAAGACTTAATTACAACCCAGAGGATTATGTCAAAACGGTGTGCTGAGTCTCCCTTTGAATGCTTTAGCAGGGTTTTGCCAGTAAGGAAGATGTACCATTTCTGGCTGGGCTAGAAGCTGTTATAGGCATAACATTGTTATTCTCCATATTCCTTCAATATACTAATCAGTGATGTGTAAGTTTTAATCTGAAGTTCATGTAGCAAACTACCAGAAGGTAACTGAGAAAATAAGATATTTTCTGTCCTTTGCACTCGAGGCACGGCAGCAAAATCTATTGTAAACTAGGGAAAAGAAGGGTGTTGAGTTCTCCATCAACTATGTTCAAATATGAAGGTTGTTGGGCTGTGGAGGTAAGAGAGTCAGGAGGATAAAGTCATTCTCAGCTATAGAGAAGTTGAGGCCAGACTTGGCTTCATGAGATCTGTCTCAGAAACAGCAGCAGCAACAACAGAAGAAAAAAAAAGCAAAACTGCAACTGAAGCAAAGACTAAACATAAAAATTGTCAAAATAAAATATATCAAAATAAGTCACTACAGAGGTACAACTTGCCTCGAGATGAAAGTTAATAGGTTTTTGAAGGTGTTCTTTGTAGAATATTTAAAATAAAGCAAGGCTTCAGAATATTGGAGTTTAGGGAATTAAACAGCATGCCTTATTAGACATCGAGGAACAGATGGGAATACGAAGGGCATTTTATTAGTTCAAGGCATTTATGGTCTGAAGATGTTTACCTTTATACCACCAGCCCTTGTGTCTGCCACCATAGTTGCTTTCCTTCTTCCACAAACCTCTAATGTCCACGACTCTTGTTGTCTGCGGCTTTGTCAAGCCCTTCCTGAGGCCATACAACCTTTTCCCCTCTCTGCTGAGCTAAGACCCCTTGGTCTTCACCGTCCCTGAGAGTATACTGTAGAGCAGGAGCAAGGCCAGTTCTCTGTGACCCCGTGACCTATACACAGGTGTCTTTTTCTTCTTTTTTTTTTTAAAGCCGCCTTCTTCTCCTTCTTCTCCCTCTCCTTCTTCTTCTCCTTCTTCTTCTCCTTCTCCTTCTTCTTCTTCTTCTTCTTCTTTTTTAAATGCCTCATTTTTTTCAAAGATTTATTTATTTGTATTTATATGAGTACACTGTAGCTGTCTTCAGACACACACCAGAAAAGTGCTTTGGACCCCATTATAGATGGTTGTGAGCCACCATGTGGTTGCTGGGAATTGAACTCAGGACCTCTGGAAGAACAGTCAGTGTTCTTAACTGCTGAGCCATCTCTCCAGCCTCCGGGTGTCTCATTTTAATAAGATTTACCACATTGGCCTGGTTGGTTGTTTGCTCTGATGCTCCCATTACAATATAATATTTTTGAGAGCAGAAAAGATGTCTCTTATCTCCATAACCTCTTCTCAGTCCCTGGTACCTTTCAGCAAACACTGACTAGATAAGTTAACAAATTACGATTTCCTTGGTTTGTAAATGATGCATATTAATTTCCTACTCACCCCAAATTTTGCTGTTAGACAATGGCACACTGCCCAGGGTATGTCACTTTGGTTCCTTAAGGCTTCCTTTATTTAATACCGTGGCCTCTTGGAAAGTCTGAAAACCATGTTCTTTTCATATAAATATTTTCTCTGTGTTTGATATCAATATATTTTGTGAAAGTAACTGTAAATATTTAAATCATTCATTACTTAAAAGCTATTTGGGATTGATGGAATATATAACTAATGGCTAAAATTTGGGGGAAAAATGAAAGTGTATGGTATAATTTTAGCAATTTTTGTGTCTTGAGCTTTAAAGAAAATGTGCCCAAGAGTTTGTAGGGAGATTTCATTGTTTTTGTTTTATTTTATCAAGAGTATTAAAATGAAGCTAAAAAATCAGGTATTTAATCACAACTGCTTTATTCCACATTTTTGCTATTAGGCAGAAGAATCTCTCAAAGAAAGCGTCCTGGAGAGTCAGCGGGATCTAATGCATGTGTCTCCAGAGGGAGCCTTTCCCTCTGCGCCATAGAAATAGCTTTGTCTCCAAGGCATCCTGCCACAGTGACCTAGCAACTTCCCTAATGGTGTCTTAAAGTCTCTTCACCTCCTTCTCTGTCTTTAGAAGTGAAAGAAGGGATGTATTGGGAATCTTCTCAGCTTTTCAAGTTCTTGGAATACACATGGTATAATTAGGCAAGTTCTAGATTACTGATAGTCTGCCGAACCAACTGATCAGGAGAAATGTATGAGAAGGAATGTCCTTATGACCATGACCTAAGAAAGGCTTCCTTTTCTTTTTATTTTTTCCCTCTTTGTTTTTTCAATAGATGCCTGAGTATGTATTTCAGGATTATAATCATACTTGAAGTAAAGATGAAACACACATGGCTGATTTATTAAACACACATATTATCGTCTTTCCAGTCCATTTCTGCACTCAATGTTCTATTGTGTATTTTCACATTTATATATAAAATGATAGTGTTCAGTACAATTAAATATATCTACTCATTCCCCTTATGCCCACTTCTATTGTGTTTGACAGAAACATTTAATTCAATGCTCTGTGTGGGGAACGATCCCTGTGTCTGCATTTAGAAAAAAAGACAGAAAAGGAAATGGTATATGGTCAGCAGAAAATTATGACTCACTGTGCTGCAGAACAGGCTGTGTTTCTGAAGAATAACTCATCTTTGGAGAAGTGTATGGAACTGGCAAACAATATACTAATAACCAGGCAGGCAGTTATGCTGTGCAGGGGTGTGGTGTTGATTTAGATGTCTATGTTTCTTGGAAGTCATGGTTGTTCAGCAACCACCACTCTAAAGCGAAGCCTTGCTGTCTTCCTGCAGCAGGTGCTAGTCTGCTTTCCAATGGGGGTCCTGGTATCAGCATCAGGAATCTATCTGTGGCTTCTCACTGACCTGGTCCCCTGAAGCCACCCTGACAAAAGTAGGGAATGGGTCCATTTGACTGTTCCTATTAACCAATAGAAATGTCTTCCTGTTGGTTTTTTTTCCCCTTGGAAGCAATTTAGTCCAGTGAAGAGTTGAGAGATGCCACACCCAGTTTTATTTTGTAATCCCCCGAGACAGTGTCGCTTCAACCGGCAGAGTTTAGTGTGTGCCAGCTCTGGCTTCCTCCCAGTCATATCAAATCCAGTTTTAATTTAGATCAGCAGATGAGGAACAAATAATTTGCCAAATGCAGGTGGCAGGCCATCCCTTTCTCCCTAATGTCCATCTGTGGAGTACTCTGAGACTTTGCTAAAATGATAAATTGATGTGTCTGCTGCGAGGCAGCTTGTTACCAAGAACAGTGGTCTACACAAATGGGAAGAGGCACTCCACAGCAGGGACCACAGGTGGGAGCTGATACTAAGACATCTGTGGATCTCAAAGGCCTTGGAAGCTGCTTGATTTTGTTTTCTGTTGTTTTGTTTTCATATGACCAAGAGATTTCTTGCTAAACTAACCTCTGATTTCCTAAAGGACATATTGTATCATTTATTATAGGCAATATCATTATACTTCAAATATGACCAAGAATTCTTTTAATTCTGACACACCTTTCAAACATGAATTAGCTAATAGCTAACTTTATGAATCTTGAAGTTTCTCAGGACTGGAGCATAGGATTTTTTGTTTGTTTGTTTGCAGTGATGTCTATGTGTTCACTGAAACTGCTATTTTAAACAAAAGTGCAGTGCACAGCCTATATAACACTTATTAGGAAGTAAATATCAAACTTCAGTCAATAAACAGTGTAGCTAAAATACAAACTGTTTGTGGGTAGGAAATAACAGTCTGAATCCTCACATTTCAGAGCAGGTGAGATCTGAGTCCATCCCATAATCTCCCCTGATACCAACCGATGAATGGGTTTAGTCAAACTGTCATGTCAAATGTAGGTAAAGTTTTCCTGTAGTAAAGAACTTATCTCCTCTTAAAGAACATTGCAGCAATTTGAAAACGTCTTCTCATACTTTTGCAGCCTAATTCCAGGGAGCAAGTTTCTCTGTGTCACCTAAAAGTGATCATGTGTGATTTACTTTACATGCAACAAATATTCATTAAGCATGTACTCTGCTGGAGACCAGGTTCCAGGGATGTGTGGGGGAAGTATAATCATTTTCCCTCAGAGAGTTCACATTCCACAGTCAACAGGAAAAGGAAACCAAGAAACTACAATAGGGCATGGCAGGTGTCATAGTTGGGAAATATGAATGTGTTTAAAAAGTTTATTGTCTAGAGACTTGTAGACCACGGAGCACCGTTGAGGAGATGCGATGTTTAAGGTCAGTCAGGAAGGATGCAGTATGAGTTCCAAATGTTAAAATAATGAAAGATTAAAAAAGATTTATTTATATTTATTTCATGTGTATGAGTACTTTACCGACATGTATATATGTGCACCATGTATACATGTATACATGTATACAAGTGCTGATGTTACATGCCTGGTACCCTCACACCCAACAGAATTTTCTCTATGCATGAAAAAGTTTCACTTCTTTTGTTTCTCAGAGAAAACAAATGATTTCTTTTTTGTGTGTGAACAGACTGAGTGTCAGGATGGCCAGTCCATTTGTGTCAGCATGTACCAAGCAAGACAGTAGCAATTTGTTTCCATAGTGACCATTTAGGATCTACTTTAATAAGAATAGGTAGGCTGTTTAATGTCAAAGGAGGACTTACTTCCATTATCCTTTCTTCAAACTGGTAAAGTTCTGTATTTAAATAAATTTGGAATCAAAAGAATGAGTCAAATATTAAGCAACAACAGTCATCTCCCTAATTCCGCGTTCACCTTGAGTACCACCATCATTCTCTGACACACTGATGTTAAGGAGCTGCACTGTCCATTGAAGAGACTAATGTACAGTAACACTTGGCTTTGAATAGCGGATTCCAACCCAAATTCTTCATGCTGTGACCCACTTTTTATTTTTGACCCAACTTGCATTTTGAATCTACAACAGGTAATTTATTTTTACAGATTTTATAAAAGATTATTAAGTAGACAACACAATTATAGATTGATTGTCAAATGTGTCCATGATCACCAAGTTTATGTATTACGTTATTTTGCCTAAGTTTATTGCTATACTCAACAAATATGAATGAGAAAAGATCAAAAGATGACCAGAGAACAATTTGTAGAAGAAAATGATGTTATTCATCCTGAGGGTTGGTTGTTTATATTGCTGTGTTCACAAAGTTCCTTTGCCGTCCTGACTAAGTCAATCTAAGTGGCTTTTAAAAAGTTATCATTTTAGAAATAGCGTTTGTTTTGTTATTGTTCACTATTTTTTCCCAATTGACCATTTGCTGAAAATAAAGAACAATTAGGAGTGGTTCACTCCCAGTCTTGTGCAGTGGTGTCAACAGTGTTCAGCTTTCACCGAGTGGCTGCATCAAGGACATGGAGAAGGAATCCAGACCCACTCAGTGACTGTAAATCAGTGTCTAATTTCAGAAATGTCACAGTGTGAGTGAGGGATTCATCTGAGAGGTGAAAAATGTGGAAACAGAGAACCAAAATGACAGTAAGTGTGAGAGGTTTAAGCTAGGGAATAGAATATAAAAGTATAACATAGGGTTACTAACAGTTACTGTTATTAGAATTTTGTCCTGATGGTAAAACATACAATTTAAAAATATTTCATATGTCTTATATTCCTATTACTAATTTTAATAGCTTTTGTTTACTGCTACCCATTAACTGAATCACATCAGTTATTTTCTCCAAATAAAATGTACATTCAAACTTGATTATATTCATAAAAATGTTGACCATGGACTTTGTATCTTGTGTTATTTTTCTAGATATTATTTTTTCTTGCTATTCTTCCCCTGATGTTATCCTTAAGTACCATCTCCAGTCAAGATACTTTTCCTGATCGCTCTGTTCAGAAGTCTCTCAGGGTTTATTACTATATGTGGTGCTTTCAACTATTGGTTTTCATTGTAAAAGCAACATTCACACCAACTCTTGTTGATTTAAATCTTGATGTGACTTCTATCTAGTGTCCATACTTTTGGGAAGTCCTTAACGTTCCTTGTGTATAAAATGGGGAAATAGTGACCTCATTGCAAAGATGCTATACAAATGAAGTGAACTTGGTATAGAAAGAAGTGTACAGTGAGTTTATCTTTATTAATGTAGCACTTAATATTACCAGCCTTTTTCACATGACTTTCTGAGCACATGAAATGTTCCTTGTTGTTTAATCTCATTTGTTATGACAAGCAATTGTCTGCTTATGGTTGTGCATAGCTGCTTCTTCCTGCATGAAATCATCATACTCCGTAGTGTGCTTTTTTATTCTGTCCTTACTGTATGCAACACTTCACGTTAATGATCTCTTCTCCGGTGTTGCTTGCTCAGATTGTATCCTCCACAGTGCCTTCTATGAAATGTGAATAATGTACATCATTTGAGTCATACAGTTCTTTTGTTGGGCCAGATGTTTCTTTAAAAAGCTCTTCAGAGTGTGGGTTCACCCTTGGTCTTTCTGTGAGATTTTCCACAAATGCAAAGTTATATACTAATATAATCTTGAGCAGCATACCAAGATCAGAGCTCTCAAAATGGACTTCCAGACAACCCCACATCTTCCCAATCGATGTTTAGCATTATGTCAGAGGGTAAAAGTTACCTCAGATTATTCCTTGTGAATAATCTACAGAGATGAAGGTAATCACTCTTCCTCATGTGTGCTGTGATACCAAACCCCTCCTAACCCAAACCCGGTACCCAATGAACAAAATAGAAAAAGTTGCTTGTTTTTGTGGTTTGTTTGGGGGAACTTCTTAAAATGGGTTTCACTATGTAGTCAAGACTGGCTTCTAAGGTACTTATTCCTGCCCTAGCCTCCTGAGAGCTAAGAATGCTAGTCAGGCTCTTAATCTAAATGACTTACTAAATGCTTTAGTGTTTGGCAATGTAAATTGATGTTGGCAAAACTGTCCTAGTATATTGTCTATAGCCTTTGCCACATAAAAGAAAGAAGAAGAATATACAAATGATAGGAGTTCTATGGGAATCTCTGAAATAACAGTTTCCTTAGGGTTTTACTTCCTCAGAGTAACTATTAATATGTATAAATTATAAGGCAGATACTGTGTTTGTAGTATTCACATGATAAATTATTCTCAGTACTTATTTCTATTAAGAAGTGACTATACCCATTCCTACAAATGGCCAGAGATATCTATCTGCTTTTGCTAGACATAGTTAGATCTTTTATACTTTTATATGTTTCTTAATTTAACAAAGAGATTAGAAATAAACCTCAAGATAATACAACTTTTGTATTGGCAGGACTTAACATATCCTGCTTATTAGTAGTGTATTCATTTTACAAGCAGGCAATTATTTTATGAAGATACATGCATTCTGTTTTAAAAATTTGCTTTTACTGGATAGGGCAATGCTCTCTAATTATTTGCTCTGGAGACATGAGATTGTGAAGTGCTTCCAGAAAACAAGCTCTGGAGTAGCATGAAGTTCAAACTCCAAATATGCTTCTTTCTAGATGTGGTTTAGGCAGATTACACAATCCTTTTGTTCCTGGCTTCTTCATCTTTAAAATGAGCTAATGGGGCCAGCAAGATGGTTCAGTAAGGTGCTTCACTGCCTAGCCTACGGACCTGAGTTCTATCCCAGAACTCACGTGGCAGGAGCCAGCACGTGGCATGAGATATTGCACCTACATATTTACTAGAAATTAGTTCTAGAAATGAGTTACTTTCTAGAATTTATCTAGACCACTTTACTTTTCAATATTAAACTATTAGAAATTAGTTTTTCACCTATGACATAAAGAACAATGTGCAGGTCTTGGTGGAGGGTGATTTGCATTAGCTTTGTCGTGTGTGCTGCCCTGAATCCTTGTTCTCTGTCAGCAGTCTGTCCCCATTGGTATTGTCTCTAAATCACTTGCAGGAATTTTCACGATGCCAGCTCAAATGGAAGAATCTTTAAGTATCATTGTTGAGCGGCACTAGCCATGTTGAAAGTCATTGGATTTGATCTTCCACTGGGAATACAGGCCTTAAGTCTGGCAGGGATTAGTGTGCAGTTGAGCTTCCTCAACTGAGAGCAAAACAAGTCATGTTGCCAGAATCAGCAGCCTGTGTTGTCTGACCTTAGAAAGCTTGTGGCATAGGTAGGGCTTCTATTGTTCTGATAAGACACTATGATCAAAAGCAACTTCTGGAGGAAAAGGTTTACTTTAGTTTAATGCTCCCAAACCACAGTCTGCCACTAAAAGAAGCCATATGCAGGAACTGAAGCTGAGGCTGTGGAAGAGTGATGCTTACTGAATTGCTTCCCGTCTCTTGCTCAGCTTGCTTTTCATAGTCAACCTCCCAGGGGTGGCACCTCCCACAGTGAGCAAGTCCCTTCCACATTAATAACCAATCAACAAAGTACTCCACAGCCTCACCCATGGCCCATTCTGGCAGGGACATTTTCTCTGTCTTTCCAGGATGACTCTAGCTTTGTCAAGCTGACACAAAATTAGCCAGCATGACTTGTGTTTTGAAAGCTTAAGTTAAAGTAGGGTATTGGGTAGAGAAAAACAGATGGGCTAGGTACAAAGACATCATGCTAACAGATGCCCAGATACACACTAAAGCATTTTATAGCATGTGTACCTTGGCCTCCCTGTAGCTCAAGTTTCAGTATTCACTCAGAGAAGAAATGGTGGGCACCTAAGATCTTACTCCTTTTTCAGAACCATGAACTGGAAATTAAATTCAAGTTCTTCAACTGCTAAAGGCATTATGCTTTATTTCATATCCAGAAGCATAAATAAGGATACCACAGATAATTATTGTAAATAAAAAACTGTCACTTGTCTACATTTTAAGAGAATTGAAAATGAGTTCCACCTCCATATTTAATTGGAAGTTTGACACACAGTTATATGTTTTATATGTTTATAGATCTTGAATAATTCTGATTTTTTGAGTTTTAATGTAAACACATTTTAAGTATGCCTTGATGAGTTATTATAACAATGGTTTATAATTCTTCTAAGATTAACATAGAATCTTCTCCATTTATTAATGTTTTGGAAACTAAAGGATATATGGAGATAGTCTTGATTCTCCTTCCTGTATGATCTTTCTTATCATAGCATGCACACAACACATGGGGTTATGGTTACATACACAGTATATGATAGACATAATTACAACTTGGATCCCGCTAATGATCTAGAACAGAGACAGAGCTAGTTAAGTCCTTTAAAACATCAGTTATATCGTCTCAGCATGGTACTTACCTTGATATTTAAGTAATTCTTGAGCACCTTAGCATGCCAAGACGATTTGAGGTTGTGTACAGTGAATAGTAAAAGTATTCTATGAATATCTAAGTCTCAAAACTAAGCAAAATTGCAAAGATATCTCCAAATCTCAAGTTGAACATCAGTGTTTGGCAGCTGCTCTGTGCATAGTTAGTCTTTAGAAGATGTTTGCATAAACTAAAACACCTGCAGAGCAAGATACTGTCAGAGAAAACCTAAATGCTCCCTGTCTGCATTACATAAATAGAGAAACATACTGCATATAACTTCCAACTCTTCATTAGTATATTCTATATGTTAACGTTATTTGAAAATATCTCAAGTTGATAAGACAATTTAGCAGACAGCAGTGATGTCATGAATCTTAGCAATAGCAGTTTGAAGTCTGATTCTTATTTAAACAACGAGCTTTCAAACTACTGAGCAGGTAGACGCTGTTTTGCAGGATGTGGCATTTCTCATCTGGGCTCTGCTAGGCATCCTGTGCAACTATTACCAAATGTGTGACCTGGATATTGTAAAACCCTCAAGGCAGAGGCCAGTGCAGAAGACAACGGCTTCTACCAAACCACATGGTTTCACAGCTGGCTATCTGAGTGCAATGGTAATCTGTTGCTATTGTGGGGGTGTTAGTAAGTTTGCTATCCTAAGCACTTGAACCTCTTTTCCAAGTTTATATATGTTTTTATTGTACCATCAGCAAACAGTAAAATGCAGACCTGCAAAATTGTTTTCATTGCAAAAGCAGCAATTGTCTGACTAAATTCCTCTGTGCTTAACAGTTTGGAAGTCAAATATCAGCACCTCCTGTCCCTCCTACATAAACATTTGATGTTAGGTTATGTAACTGTGATGGAGGGAGAACAATATGGGAGTGGATTTTGAATTTGATGCATGAGTTGTGTTCATTTAGCCACTGGAACCACAGTCTTTACTCCCAGTCCTTCAACCAATAGGGTTACTTGGTTCTCTTGGACATACTGGGATTTTCTAAAGCAGGAGCTAGCCCATACAGAAGTCACAGGAGGTCCAGTGGTCTGATGGCACCACTTTCTCAGTGTCATAGTGAGAGGAACTCAGGACTAATAGACATAATTGTTACTCTAGTGAAATTTACTAGAAAACAGTAAGTTGGGAATAGTCACCCTTTAGTGAAAAGATAGTAGAATAAATTACATACTTTAGGGTGCCAGGTATTAATAAATGAAATACATCGATGATAAATACGTCAAGTAGGAAGAATTGGGGGGGGGGAGTAATAGGCCAAAATATACATGGGGTGTTGGTGAGATCTGCAAGTCTGACAGCCTGAGCTCAGTGTCCTGACTACACATAGAGGCAGATGAACAGAAACAACTTCTCACAGTCCCCCTCTTAACTTCCATGTGTGTGCTGCAGTATGCATGTGCCATGGTGTGGGTGCATCCACACACATATAATACACACACACACACACACACACACACACACTAGTAATGATGAAGTATTAAAAATCTGGAAAAGGGGGTAACTATAAAATTATGACTTAATTTGTGTATGCTCAGAAAAATCTAGGGGTAAGAAATTAGCAATTTTTTTTTAAATGGGTGCCAGAGTAGAAAACCCTCCCTTCATTGTTAAAAAAAAAAGTAAATTTGGTTCAATTTTTTATTAAATTAAGAAGGTAAGTGTAAGTGTATGAGGAAATATGCCAAGTGAAGGTCTTCATTAGTGAGAAATGCATGTTACATAAATGGATGAGAATCAGAAGACAAGATGGGAAACAGCTCTGTACCCAATAAACTTAATTACTGAAAAGCGATTTGTTAAAAATTTTGAAGGAATTGTGACAAGAATACAATTGCTTTTAAAATAATGTAACTTAGTGATCTGAATTAATCTTTCAGTATAATATAAGAAGTGATTATTCTTATATAAATGTTAGCAGTAAACTGTTTCTTAGGTTGTCAAGCTAAGAAAAGTGACAATAGAGGAAGCTATTTTAAAATGGTTCTGTTACACTTTCATCTTGGCGTGTGAAATAAAGTATTATGGGAGGTTTGATTGAGGGGGCTACCGCGTCCTCCATTCTGGCATGTTCTTCAGATTGCTTTGCTGCTGTGTATTATGATCTTGTATTTTAGGAGACACTCCTGACAGGAAGGAGGAGGGAGGACGGGGCCCATTTCTTCATTGGCCTTATTATAAAGTTAAGTTTGATAGTTGTATAATTAGGTAGTCCCTGGGGTGTTAGCAGTTTCTTTAATTGAGTGCAGCTGTCTTCTGACACTCACGTGAACTGTGACTACCCTGCTTTGCTGTGAAGAGTAGTTACCGTTATTTCCTGTATATCAACCATCAACTTTCTTAGCCTAAACAAGTCATTGTACAAACACAGGATTGAGTTTGCTTCTAAATCCACGTGGTGGATCATTTTTCCCTACTTAAGGCATCTCTTTTTTCTTTTTCTTTGTTATATATTCACTAGAAGTGAAATGGCCCATTGTTACAGTGTGCCTGAGAGCAGAGTCCCAAGAATCACAAATTTTGGTGACACTATATGTGAACATAATGTCTTCACAACTTGAACTCTAAAGCCAAAATTACAGGCAGTACACAAAGTCTATAGAAGGACTTTAAAGAAACTTTTTTTTTATTTCTTGAGACTTTAATATTATGATGTCATTTGTCTGTTCCATTTTCTTCTTCTCTCTAAATCTCCCCATTTACCCCATTCTTCTTTTTCAAAATTATGGCCTCTTTTCTCATTAAGTGCTGTTACATAATTATATGTGTGTATATGCTTTTATATGTGCATATGTATATGCATTGTTTATATATATTCCAAAACATAGAAAATGTTCAGCTAGCGTTAGCCATGGCTGTTTCTGTGACTCTAGTTGGGGCTGGTAGTCCTTATTGAGATCATGCCCACAACTGTTACACCTTCCTGTAAACTAGTCATCTCTTACTTTCCTCCTGTTACTTGATCCTTGAGAAAGGAATGGCATTGGCTAATGTCTTTGAAAGTTTCTGTCATTAGTGTTGCTCTGAAGCTCAAGGGCTAGACAATGTCAGAATGCCGTAGTCCTGAGTCGCCTCTGCTGTGGAGAACGACAGTACTCACAAAAGAGCCATATGGCACACTGGCATTAATACCTGTAACTTGGAAACAACTGATAACAGTCATCTGTTGGCTTCTGTCAGCATCACTGTTTTTAAAGCCTTTTTACATCTGTTCTCTCACCTGAGGCCAGTGCAGGCACTCGCATTACAAGTCTTTAGAGGACTCAAGGATCACCTTCTCCCTGACTTCAGCTGGTGCTGATGGTGGGGCCTGTGGAGCAATCCACTGCTTTCTAGGACTGGCCAGCCTAAGACATGCCATTTTGACTTATATATGGCACTAGTCTTTTTCCTGTTGAGTGAACAGCAGCTGGGACTGAAAAGGAAAAGAACTAACCGGTTCTGGTTTTGTTTGTGTGTTTCTCGATTTATTTCTACCAGTGCCGTTGGTGGAAGAGAACAGTGCCACTTAGCAGAATGTTTAAAGCTCTACCGAATGCCTTTCTCTTTGAAGCTGGCTTTTCAAAGCCATTTCTTCTCACTGTTTTTCACTCTCCTTCAAAGATAGTAAACTATAAATGTATTCAGAACACACACTCATTAAAGTGCTTCTAAAGCGGATGGAGTACTGTCCTCTAATACAACAACAACAAAAAATGTTTTAGACAGAAAACAACCTTTTCTCTTCTGGCCAAGGATAGGAAAACACAACAGATGATATCATCTAGATTCTCTATTTTGGGGTGTGAGTGTGTGTGTGTGTGTGTGTGTGCACGTGTGTGTGTGTGTGTGTGTGCACGTGTGTGTGTGTGTGCACGTGTGTGTGTGTGTGTGTGTGTGTGTGAAAGCAGTAAACTCCAGACTGCAGAAAACTAGACAGTCATTCTGTAATGACATAGAAGGAGTGAGTGATGAGTAGGTGTGGCAACAATAGATGAAAGATAGATGGATAGATAAATGGCAGACAGATGATAGATGATAGATATAGATATATGGAAAACAGATACAAAAAGATGATTCACAGATATACATAGATGAATAGATGATATATAATACTTAGACAGAGATAGATAGATGGATGGATGGATGAATGGATGGATAGATGATAGATAATAGATGATAGATCACAGATGGATGACAAACAGACAGATGTTAGATATATAGATAATAGATAATAGATGGACATATAGAAGAAATACAATAGATGTTTTAATGTTCTGTTCTATTTGTCATCACCCAAAACAATTCATTTCATGATTCTTCTTAGATCTGAATAGAATACACATGTAACCTAAGTGCTTTTGTTTTTTTAAATAAAAATTTAAGATTTACTTATTTTTTTATTTATATGAGTACACTGTAGCTGTCTTCAGACACACACCAGAAGAGTGAATGCATTAGATCACGTTACAGATGGTTGTGAGCCACCATGTGGTTGCTGGGAATTGAACTCAGGACCACTAGAAGAGCAGTCAGTGCTCTTAACTGCTGGGCCATCTCTTCAGCCCAACCTAAGTGTCTTTGAATTGTGAAATTCAGTCACAAACCTTGTGAAACTTGTAAAAGCACACAAACTGAACCTCTTTTAAAGCATTTGTCCTACATGGTATGCATAGTACATGTTTATCTATTGTGTGGTTAAACATTTCTACAAATAATTGTGTATTTGCCATCATCGCAGTGTAAAATCAAGAGAGTGAAGGAGGCGAAACAAGATTCTTATCCTCAACGACTTCACAGTAACAGCACTTTAAAATCCGTTATCCATTCCGAGCCCTCACCATTAAGCTTTTAGGTACTCTTTCATTGCTTGTTGATCCTATGGATTAGCTAGTCTGTGCGTCAACAGGTGAACAATTGTTTCCTGGTTCTACATCAGCCTTCCAGAGTCCTTTGGATCTCCTTTCTTCTTCCTTCCTCTGGGGCTGCCTATCTCTGCCTGCCCACAGTGCCTGCTGCTTGATAGATAAAGATTGTCTGCTCATTTGAGAAAATGATGAGGTCCCAGAAAAATCTCTTCCTGGTATTAGATGTTGAACTAAAGATTTGCATAATGACCAGGGATTGGTTTAAATCCATAGATTTTATTCCTTCCAAATTGGTGTTCAACTGTATATTTGCACAGATGTTCAGAAACTCCGACTTGAGCTCTTTGAGAAATCCAGATTCTGAATAGAATCATAGCCTTTATAGTCCCACACTCTAGAGGAAGCTAGACATGATAGGTACTCACTCACTCCTGAAGAAACAGGTCTGTATGCTTAGGTACTAAACTCAGCAAGATATGCACAACTGCCAAACTGCTCATTAAGGTTAAATCCAAAAGGAGATCAAAAGATCTTTATGCTTGTTGTCCCCAAGAGAGTCCACAAGTGTCCCTTTATATATGTCAAGCTTGATGTATATAGTCAAGGGTAACCTTGGACTTCAAACACTTCCTGTCTCTTCATCCCGAGTGATGGGTTTAGAGGTGTGGCCATCACACCCACTTTTATGAGGAGTTGACGATCAAACCCAGGGAGTCATGCATGGGAGGCTAGCACTCCATCCACTGGGCTATATCGTCATCCAAACTTAAAAAAAAAAAAAACAAAACTGGGTGTAGCTTTTGATATTGTCTTAATCATATCAGGAAAAATAAAAATAAAATCACTCATGTAGATGGAAGACTGGACATTATATACATTATATACATTATATACATTATATATATTATATACATTCCAAAACTATTCCTACCAGATAGATTTTCAGAAAAACATGTAGTGATTTCATTATGCCAGTTTCATCTGGAACGTTCTCATGGTCTCTTTTCACAGTCTCTTCTTATTACTTCTCATTTTAAAACTTCATCATTTCTCAAGGATCAGAGAAAAGAAAACACACCACATATTGTTTCCATAAAAACTAGTTCCATTTCTCTATAACTTTACATTACTTTGCATCAGTCACTGCATGCTAACAATCAGTCACTGTTACTATGGTTATCTTTGTTTACTTTTTATAAGTTAGTTAACATCAAGGATAGTTTTGGTTCTTTGTTTCGGGTTTCTATTGGCTCCCAGTACATAACAGATGCTGTGTATGAGCCATAGCACATTCTCATGCTACATATAACACGATTTTATTAATTGGCACTAGCGTTACGTTACTACTGTTCTATTGTAATGGGAGAGCTGAGGCAGATATTGAGAAAGTAACTCTAAGGCATCTAAACATCTAAAATGGGATCATTAAAAATGGTGTGTAATGGTATACTTATGAAGAGTGCAGAATTGAATTTGAAAGAAGTGTACTCTGGATAGCAATGCTTTCATCTCACTCGTACAGATGAGCTGAGCTGTGTTGTGGAGAAGCACAGTTCTCAAAGTGCATGGCTTACTCTAAAGGATCTGCTTTTCACTAATGTTTATGTCTTTATCTTGATACTTGGTTCTATGTTGTCTTCAAGTTAAGAGCAACTGTTATCTGCATGTTGCTAGAAGGTAAACAGGCAGAAAGGAACCGTGATTAACTGCTTACTGAGTCTTAAAATTTCTATTGCTAGACCTGGTGGTAGGGGCTGTAATCCTAGCCCTAGGCAAGTTGAGGCAGGAGGATTATGAGTTGGAGGTCAGCCTGGCATAGACAGCAAGATACTAACAACACTATCAAAACAGGCAAATAAAGAAATAACACCACCAACAAAACCCTTCTGCTTGAAAGTAATGGAAATGATTCCTTCTTGTTTTTATGTTTAGTGGCCTGAGCAAATCTCATGATCAGACATAAGTTTGGAAGCACGACAGGGATATAGCTATTCATACCCGTGTACTATACTTAAGTGAGCTACTATAGGTAGCTTCAAAACAGGTCAAAGAGTATATCTTGGATTTAACCCCAGAACCAACACTATTGTCCATACCAACAAAACCCAGGTCGGAGAGAAATAGTCCATAGCCTGACAATGCAGAAAGCCAGAACTCCTGAGCACCAGAAATGGTGAGACTGGCATCACGAGCCCCTGTCTCAGCCCCTGCCACTCTGTGTTAAGCTCCAGTCACCTACCACTCCCCTATGAAGCAAAACTAGTTAAAGAATGCTATATTTGTGGCATATATTTGTTAGGTTTTGAGAGGTTTTTGGTAGTTTTTGAGAGAGTGTTTCCTTATGTTGCTCAGGCTAGCTACAAACTCTTAATCTTCTACCTCAGTTTCCTAAATGCTAAGGCATGATCTACGGCATCCCCTGGGATTTCTTTCTTATCAAAATAAGATTTTAAGCCAGACATGGTAGCACATGTCTGCAATTTTTAATATTTGGAGCCTGAGGCAGGAGAATCATACTTTGGAGACCAGCCTTACATACATAGAGAATGCCAAGACAGCCTAGGAAACATAATGAAGTTCTCAGATTAATATATTGGATTAGAATGGGAAGAAGTCACAGTTTAAGCTGGGAACAGGCACAAAATACTAGGGAGATGAGAGAGTTGAAAACATACAAAGGGAAGACTTTGGGATGGGGGACTGGATCTGACCTGGCTCAGCTTAGTAAGTAGAATAGAAAAATGAATAAATGCTAAAGAAACAATTTGATCGCTAAAAAAAATGAGATGTACAATAAAGCTCTGAATGATGATGACTTATCACATGTGATTAGCAAATACGTTACCAAATGTTTCATAAATAATTGATGACACTGTGTGAGTGAAGACAACATTAGGAATACCCATTTTATAGATGAGAAGGATGAAGCCTGAGGAGGGTTTGGTTCTCACCTAGTGCCTCAGAACCACAGTAAGGAGCAGGCCAGGAATCCAAAGTTGATCTGGCTTCTGAGTACATCTTCTCTAAGAGTGACGTACTTTCTGAGTGTAGACTTCTTGGAAAAGAGCAGGAGGAGGCGCGGAGGCAGGGCTCAGGTAAACGTCAGTATTATCAACTTAAGTGCAACAAGCATTGCCTCTGACTGGATTACAGGTGTGGGACAGTGTAATTGGCTGTTAGTTCCTTACTTCTGCAGTGCCTCTCTCAGCATGGAAAACCAGCAGGTGTTTATAAACGCCTCCTGAAGTTGTCAGTGTTTTCATATTCATTAGAACTCTTCTGGCTGCCAGAATTATCCAGCTGTACTGCAGTAGTTAATGTCAGTGTTTATTTGGTTACCAGCCTTAAGACGATCATCTGGTCTCATTTTGAAATAAGTAACCTCAGCTGGTCAGACCCATGTCTCCCAGCACATTCTATATTTTTGAAAAAGTCTTAAAGATCACACATTGAATAGAGAGTTCTATTTAGATCATAGGAATATAATGTCTATTTTTAAATGGGAAGAGAGATGCTAAACCAAATGGACAAATGAGCACTATTAATCACTTTCTGTGTGTGTGCACATAATTTTTATATATGTAATGATAAGATAATTTGGTGGGAGAAGGGGTGATCGATTATGTAAATATAGTACTTGGGTAAAATTCGGGACAAAAGTTAAAATTTCGAGTTAAAAAAATTTGACTTCAGTGAAATGTCGCCAAGGTGAAGAAGACGTGCTTTGGCTTCAGTGGTTACAAGCATGCCCTGTTTTGGCACAGGACCCAAGTTCGGTTCCTGTTTCCTGGGTCAGATGATTGATTCACAGCTTCCAGTAGCTCCTGCCACAGAGGAATCTCCAGCCTCTCTGCCACCTCCAGGCCACTCACATGTTCACAACCTGTTCTCCCACCATACACACCCAACCAAAAACAATACTACAAATTAAACAACAACAAAAAAGCCCTGCTTTAAGGAGCCTCCTTAGTCCACTCTCAACTGGCTCCATTCGATCTTTGTTTACATTTCTGATACCACTGCATTCTGGAATCCCATTTAAACCTGCATTTCATTTTCTTATCTCCCTGAACCACCAAAGCCAACTTCCCGTTTAATGTCTACACTTTTCTCCTTTGGGTTGCTTTATTTCTTATCTCCTCTAGCTCTGCTTGCTTGTCTGCAGATGAACAATGCTCCACGTATCTTATCACTTGGAAAGGACTTGACCCAGCACTCCCCAGGACTCAAAAATACAAAGGATCTGTTTCTTCTTGTCTCCAATACCCATGGGCTTTTCACTAACTAATCATAGATACAAAGTTTGACGTACTGCCTAGTTTCCTACTGTGAGCACCCCACACAGTTTGTCTGTGATGGGTTTTTGTTTGGTTGTTTTTTCAAGGTATGTTTGTTGTTTTTGTTAGTTTGTTTTTCTGAGACAAGATCTCAATGTGTAGCTTGGTCTGCCTTGGAGCACACAATCTTCCTGCCTCAGACTTCCGGGTAAGCACCTCTAAGACGTGTGACTTTATGTTTTAAAATGAGACTTGTCCTATGAATACGAGAACAACTCCACTAGAGACAGCTTTACCAACCACTTTGAGTCTATGTGACAGATGAAGTCAGTTTACCTTTGTTCTTTTTTTAAAAAAAGGACGCTCTGGGTGTTTTGTGTGTTTTAGGCAAGTGTGTACCACCGAGGTACATTCATGCCCCATTTCCTATCAGCAGTCCATCATCAATAACCCCTTGTCTGCAGCACTATGCGTGACAAGGGTGAAGTGGGTGCATTGAGTTAGCAGTTCTGTTTCTTAGAAAACTTGGAGATGGAGGCTGGTTGCTATTGTTTTCCAGAGACATTTGCCATCACTCCAGGTGTTGACAGACACTGTCAAATGTCTTGTGAAACACACAAGTTTCTCATGTGTCATCTTTTCAAAGTAAGTGAGAGTGATGGCAAGCCTGGGTCTACACAGTATGACCTTGTTTTGGGAAAATGAATAAACCTCCAAACTCTCAAAGTTTAGAATATCTTAAACTAGGCAGTTCCAACACAACCCTTCTCACGTGACACCTACCCACTCAGGTCACAGTGGCAATGGAATGGATTTTGTCTCAGACTCTTTCCAAAGAATTCTGTTAAAAGATTATACACTGGTAAGCAGGTAGAATATTTTGTAGTCTTTTCACTTCAGATACACCATTCTCCAGTAGACCACTGGGTCTGTTCATGCTAGGCTAACTAACCAGATGCTCTGAGGTCTGCTCAGGATGTCTGCTTTTCTAGCAGTCACATGTTTCTGACATAAGATGTCTCTGAATCATTCAAGATTTAATAGGAGCAAAGTGAAGACCCTGGGGTGAAATGTTTGTGTATCACATCTGCCCAGGTGTGTGTGGAGGCGAGAGCAGCACACTAAGACTCTTTCTCTAGTTCCTTCTACCTTGTTGTTTTGAGACCTTGTCTCTTAGCAGTTGAAGTTGGGATTTACCTGTGTGACCCCAGGACCATGTCTGGCTTTTAAACCTGGTTACTAAGGATTCAAACTCAGGTCTTCCTGCTTTCAGAACAAGCACTCTTACCCACTGCACCATCTCCCGAACCCCAGGATACTTAATGATTTGAGGCTTTGAAGAACTTAACATACATAAATGTTAATGTGGTCAAAGGCAAATATAGGTAGGTGGAGGGAGAGGGAGTAACAGTATACAAAGGATCTTAAATTCCAGGCCAAATACCAGTTTTTTTTTTTTTTTTTTTTTTTTTTTTTGGTAGTAGGTACTTAAATAGCCACCATGCAAGTTTAAGCAAGAGAGGGACATGACTGGATATGAGTTCAGTAATCATCACGAGACTCTGGAGATGCTGGAGGAGAGGAGAGGGAGGAAGGCAGTACAATTGAGTAAAGATGATAAGGACGTGGCTCTAGGCTAGGGCAGAAAAAGTAGGAAGCCGTGAATGATTTGAGGATTTGAGGACTCAGGCTCTTAAACGAGCTGCATATGGTGAACAAATTAAATACAGAGACATCAAGATGAAAAAGGAAGGAATATTAAATTTTCCCCAGCTTGAGTGAGTGGTTGGTAGCAGTATGATCAAAGCTGGAAGTCCAGAGATGCCAGAAGATGGGGAACAAGTAGACAGAAGGAGAATTCTAGATTAAGGCACTTCTGATATCTTAAGAAAATTCTGTATGAAATTCATCACAAGATCCTGTTTAAATTGAGAAGCTCCAAGATATATGTTCTACAAGAACAGTAAGAAACCCAGAAAAAGTAAAGTTTTGTTTCATTTTATTATGAAAATGTACGGCTTCTATTATGTGTTCCCCTTGACTCCATGTTCAAGTTTCCTTGACTTTAGGGAGCTTGGTCAGAATCATAGTCTGTACACTACAGTGCACAGTGGATAGCTACTGTGGAAGTGACCCTCAAAGAGGGAGACAATGTCCTATGATGGGATTAAATGGTTCCTCAGGGCAGGTCAGCCAAGGTTAGGAAAACTTACCAGTCTTCAAACAAATAGGTAAGGAAGACTTGTGCCAGTCTTGTGTTTGGTCAGAGTCAGAAGAAGCCATTGTTCTGTGAGAAAACAACAGAGAAGACAACTCCAGGAAATCATGGAACTATAAGGATGTCATCCCAAATGGGCACAAGGGGTCAAGGAAGTCTGCCAGAGGGTGGCCTCTTTAGAAAGTGCCTTGAGCGTAGGGAACAATAGATGTAAATGGAAACATAGACAACATCATTTCCTTTATGCCTTTCCAGGTTTGTTTTTTCCATCTGTAGACAATGAAAATATCTGGCCTGGCATTCAGAGAGGCATTTCCATCCCTGTTCCTTTTATGACCTTCATAAGAGGCAGCTCTTCATGGCCTCAGACTATCCTGCCCACGTCCATGTTTTGCTTATAGATTCCTGTTGGTGCCAGCATATTTGGAGAGATGCACACTTCAAGAAGTTCTGGAAATAATTCATGAAATTAATTATCATGATCAAGATTTATCAAACATGCATCAATCTGCATAACCACCCTGCATTAAAGAATATATAAACTTCCTTGATGATCTGGAGAGTCCATAGCCCTGTGCTAACACTGTTAATCTCATAGCCCAAACTCCCTAAGGTGAGACTTGTACTGAGTGTGTCATACACAAAAAAATTCTATATTGTAAGCAGTGCAGGTAAGGAGGGAATTTGTTTCGTGAGTGAAACAAGAACATAGGACAAATCTGTTTTCTAATTTAAATGAGCTCAGGGCATTTTCTCAGGTTTGTTTTTCCAATGAATAATTTCATTGTCCTATTTATGTTTATACTTTTATTGTGTCTTTCTTTATGGACCAATTGTATTCAAATGCTTTCAATGCAATCCGACTTTCAGTCTATGAATATTCAACATCTGCAGAAGCATTTCATTCCAATATTGACTGGCGAGTTGTGATCACATCTTCCTTAAATGCATTTCCTTCTTTGCTCATGAAAATTGACAGCACTCTACCTGATTAGAAAGACTGCGTCTCCCAGTCTGTGTTCTCAGGAATATTCTCTGCATTTCCTGTGCTGTGTGCCATCTATGTTCTCTCTCTGCCTCTCCTGATCATCCTTTGTTATTTGTATTTCTTCAGAGATACTCTTTCACTGATTGCCGTTATTTGAGGCTATGTAGTTTGCAGTAATCTCACTATTGCAGTGGGCCATGAGTCTGATGTATATTGAGTCAACATAACTTGAAATCTATTGCCTGGTTTTTGCTACCTATTTTTTACCATTCCATATAACTGCTTGTCTTTTTAAGTGGGAGTTGTATTAATTTACGATTGCCTTGTAACTAGAAAACAAGCAGCATTTTAATTCAATGCATATAAGGAAAATGGCAAACATGTGCTCAGGAAGAAAGAATAAAGAGAGGCTTTGAACTTAGATCTCTTTAGTATCTCATATGACTTATCGTTTGTTCACCAGGATCTATGTAATAAGACACAGTACAGGACAGAATCTACATGAAACAAAGACAAAATAATGTGCATATTGATGTAGACTGACTCAATAATGAAAGGAAAAACTTCCCCATCTTTAATTGTGATTTGCAATCTTATGAATTCATGTAAACATCACTCGTATGGACTGCAAACTAGAATGCCACAGAGTGCACTGTGCTAGTAAGTTATGATATTACATATTGCTGATTGCTCCAGAAGACAACCTAGATGTTGTACGAAGCATTTTTCAGAAGGAAGGAATGAAAGGTAAAACATGCTTCTTTTTCAACTTTCTGACACTATACAAAGAAATGGGAAAGTTTTTTTTCCCACAGCTAAGATTATTGCTGTTTTACTTTTCTTTATCCTACCCATGCTCCCTCAAATAAGCTACATTTAAAAAAAAAAAACAAATCTATATACCAGTGTTTGCAAAGGCATCTGTCCAGAGCGATGGCTGGGTGCCCACACGTGCTTTAACCCTACATCTTTTGAGGCTTTTGGAAATATCAGTGTCAGCCCCTGTAGGGAATGAGATATTTCAGTGCATGCGAATCATGTGGCATGTGTGAGCTAATTGACAGTTTGCAGTGCTCACCTGTGCCCTCTACACACTACAGTGTCTCACAATGGTCTTTTTCTGAAGAGATCTTGTCCCCCACCCCAACCTCCGTTGTGTTTTCAGAGGTAAATTCTCATGGAAGAATTTTTGGCACCCTCTACTCTTGACTCCTCTCCACTATTTCTCCTCTGCTCCAAATCCCTCTGCAGATTCTTCCTGCACCATCTCTTCTCCTGCACCATCTCTTCTTCTGTTTATTGTTCTTTATGGGCATACAGTACAAGCCTTTCCTGTGCTCAGTTAGGCAAAGTCCTTCCCGAGCAACAATATTCATAGACTGAACTTCTGAATTTCCATTAAGATACATACTTAGGGATGGACTGTGGTATCAAATACACAAATGTTTAAATACAGGTATGTTGGCAAGAAGGTATTTTCCAGCCTCTTCATCTTTATTTCTGTCCTCAATCCGTCAGATCTGTTTTGTGTTCAGTTAACATTAGGGGCCTTGCATCTCTCTCCCTTCTGTTAGCTCCTGCCTAGTGTATGTTTCCATGGCTTACTAATTTTCTTCCTACTAACATCCTCTGTCTCGATTGCTGTCTATAATGATGTCACATTCACTGCAACAAAGAACCACACAATGGTTCTCCATTGCATATAAAAATTTTTTAAAAAATACTGTTTCAGATTTCCTCAGCTTCTACTTCTCTGTGTACTTTTTCAACCTTGAATATAGTGGTTTTTAAAGTCTAACCATCTATACCACAAAACTTTCAAAGAATCAACTCTCAGTTGCTGAATATTTGACTATTACTCATGAGCTGGCTTCAGTCTCCAGCATACACATGGGGTGTTATTCCACTGACTGCTCCCTTCCCCACCAGCCAAGCAAACTCCTTCTTTTTTCTGATGACATGACTTTTTTCACTGTCCTTCTTCAACCCGCTGAAAGATGTTTACTATAGGAATTCTCATCTTCTGGTCTCAAATTTCTGTCTCATTGAAGCATCTTTTCAACTTAAAAACCTCTAATTTCTGACTTACTTCCTAGCTCTTGCAGTGAGCTGTTGGACTTCTCCAGTCCATTCTATTCTGCTTTTCTTGAGTCTCAGAACATGGTGATATGCTACTAAATGAACAGAATCCTAAGCACTGCTCTGTGTCATGACTCTTTGGTGCCCCAGACTTCATGGGCGTATTACCAGCACAATCACACATAACTCAGAAGCCAGAAGAGTCTTGCAGTACTCCAATTTCAATGTTCTGTGGTCACCACCCTGAAATAATTAGTAATCTCACATTTTAATTTGATAATGCTTCTTATAACATTGACACCAAATATGTGACCTTATCCCCTCACTTTTCCCATATCTAAGACAGATTCTAGGTTTGCCATATCATTGGACCTCTTTAGACTTTGTAATCTATCCCCATTCCCACTGAGTTACCACCAGTGTCCAGTGTTCATGGACAGAAGCTAGGTACCAGGCATGCAGACTCTATGGTGAGACAAAATGGCTGCCATACAAGTCCTAGCCTGGCAGTGCCCTGACATGTTGGTAGGAGACTCACAAAGAAGTTTATCCTGTGGACAAGTTACAGTGTTCTCTATTTCCTACATGAAACTGGAGGACACCTGACTTCTCTGCTTCTACCTGGAAGACACAATGTGTAGGCCTAACCCTTGGCAAAGGCAGAGTTTTGCAGGCAGCACCTGTTTGGGTGTGCTCATTTATAGTTCAGGAGCCCACAAGACTCTGAGCTTGCCTGGGAGCACCCCTTAAAGTGATGCAGCAGTATAGCAAATAAAACTCCTGAGAGGACCACAGAGCAGAGAGCAATAGGAAGCACGGTGAAGCTTTATATGCTAGTACCTCTAATGGATGTTTTTCTCTGTTTTATATAGGAGACATATATTTCTGTTTTGTGGCACGACATGTAAATTATGTAACAAGTGTATTTTGGCTCTTATGCTCTCCGTGTGACTTATTTTACTCCTGCCTACTCTAGGCACATTGTGTTCTGTAATAGTGGCATTTTTCATGGAGAAGTAGGGAATGTTTCTTAACATCCTAAAGGGAAGCTTGTATAGTGTTCAGTCTAGGTTGTGAGTCAGACTGCTGGATTCAAATCTCAATGCTACTTACTAGATGCTCTGTGACTTTTGACAGCTTATTCAGCATTATTTTTCTCTTGGGTTTCTCTTTTTTAGAACACTTGAATATTACGGAATATTTATAGAATGTTCCGGAATATTCGCAGAGCATTCGTAGAATTAAAGAAAACCACAGCGTTGGTTTTAATTTTTATTTAATAAAGGGTCTGTTCCAGGACTTGCTTTTGCATTTGCTTCACTGGTTAAATCTACAAGTAACCTCTGTTCTAAAAGTGAAGCTGCTTATGTGAAACTTGTAACTATTGTTCACATTAAATAAAATTCATTTTAATCTATCCATTTTTAAAATATTAATAAAGGTCATTGGATCTTTATGATGTATAATTACTATTTGGTAGTTTTACTATCCTCTTATTTCTTTGCATAACTAACTGTTAAATGAGTTCATCTCTAATTGTTTAATACTAAATATGATATTACTCCCTCGTCATAAGACCAACCTTCCCCACTCCTCCTTTAGCACTTTAAGCTACTAGATAAAAAATGCAAAGGCCTTTGGCCAATGCATAGAAAAATATCTGGGTCCTGGGTGCCTTATGCTGTGTCCTCAGAGAGATTATTAGCAACCTCTGCGTTTTTTAAATGGAGACTTTGTTTCAGTCTTGTTTCCATCAATCCTTGTACTTAGGAGACAGGAAAATACTGTTGCCCCTTGCATCTCTCAGCAGACAGCTCAGTTTCATTAAAAATACATGGGTAGCCAGTATTTTCAAAAATGCTTTCATAGGCAATAGACACATCAGAGAGAGTCTAAGTAATCCTAAAAGTTGCAGAGTGGACAGCACTGAAACACCATATGACCGTGAGATGATGTTTAACAGGTTTCCTGTCCTTGTACGAATGCATCATCTGTGAACTGGCTATGTCATTGAGACGAACTCTGGGCTCCCTTGGGATTTGGCCAATAAAATTCTTCACAAAAACATCAAGATTCTGGAGCCAGCATCTAAGTAAAGCCTTTCTGGTACTTTATCCCACTTCTTGACAAGACATGTGATGCTTTAACAAACCAGAAGATTCGGTAAAAATAAATGTCACTTAAATTGTAGGAAACATACGCTGTGAGATGGAGCTGGGGTTTTTGTTGTTTTGTTTTCTTTTGTTTTGCTATTCCCCCTAAAAGCCATGTATTTGTATGTATAAGCCCCTATCAGCATATGCCAGCTGTTTGCCTTTGAGATAATTCTGCAGCTCCTTTGAGCATCCATTTCCCCACTGCAAAATTAGTTTAACAATACCTAATTCATGTTCCTATGGGAAGAGTTGTGTAAAATGCATTAGTTAATTAAATAATTAATTCTCACTCCTACTGTGTGCCAGGCCCAGTAGGATTCCGCAGAATCTTGGATTCCTAGGGTAAGGCAGGCTAAGCACAGTTTTTCTTCTCCTAAAAACTAGCTCTTATGAATAGATTTTTCTCCAGAGTGGTTATTACCATCATAAACATTTTCCACTTTCACTTAAGACTTCTACTCTGTGGGAGTTTGGTTGATTACAAGAAAACAATATAAAATACTGTTATCTTTGTCTTTTAAATTCATCTCTGTCTTCTAGGATGCTAAGGATCAGTTGGAATATATTGTTCTAGAATTCTCCTGAGCAGGAGGATCTCTGAAGTTGCTCAAAGTGGCCCAAAGCCTTCTGGCTGGTCCTGGAGCTAGGAACTGGTGAACATTTGTAGCTTTAGTGAGAAAGAAAATATATACAATAGTATCCATGATACCTAAATAGACCAGATAAATTAACTTAGGAAATACCATTTAAAAGGTCTAGAACTTTTGGTGGTGTAAATTTCCAGTTTAACGAGAAAAGAACTTATGTTTCTAGTTGTAAGGTTGTTTTGTTAATCTGGGGTCGGTTTTCATTTGATAATATTTACAATAATTAATATTTTGATTTTTTTAATTAAAAAAGGTACCATTTTTAGCAAGTCTTGCGCTGCTTAGTTGTTGCTTTTGTTTGGCTGGTTGTTTTGTTTTGTGTCAGCTCAAGAGTCATCTGCAAAGAGGCAACTACAGTCAAAAACAGCCCCATCAGATTGGCCTGTGGGAGAGCATATGGGATGTTTTCTTGATTGATCAATTTGGGAGAGCCCAGCCCACTGTGATGGTGCCCTGGGCAGCTGTCCTGGGTTGTATAAAGAACACATCTAAGGAAGTCAGCAAGCAGCATTCCCTCATGGTCTCTGACTCAGGTCCTGCCTCCAGATGCCTGTGTTAAATTCCTGTTTTACATATGTTTACCATAGGCTATAAACCCTAAGAGGAAGTGAACCCATGACTCCCCAAGTTGCTTTTGGTCATGGGATTTATGACAATAATAAAAGCAGACTAAGACATGCCTCTACTGTGACCTTTTCCTGGAAAGGAAAAAAAAATGTCTTCATCTCAGAGAGGATACCAACAACTGTCTAAAGAAATCCTTCTTATCTCACTTGATGAACCAATGTATTTCGAAAGGTTACATCCAAGGGGCATTGGTGATAAGTTATCTCTAGGTGCATGGGAAACTCACCATTGGCTACCCCACTGAAGGAAATGTCTTTCTCTCCCAAAGACCATGAGCTCCCATATATTCCTGGAGAGATGGTAGGTCTCCAGGAAGGGGCACATGCTCTATTCAGTGTGGATATTACACAGCTTCTAAGACTGCACTGAGACAGCGATCCTGCCACCTCAGGAGGACAGCTTTCCATGACACAGCCCTCAGTACCTTAGCACAGAACTGCACCCCCAGCTTCTCTGTGTACTCTTAATAGAATTTCATTTTGACAAGTTCTCACTCTATAGAGTGAGTCCTGACTATCCTGGAAATTGCTATGCACACCAGGCCAGACTCAGATTCACATAGATCTGTCTGCCTCTGCATTCCAAGTTCCGAAGTGCTGGGATTAAAGATGTGTATACCACCTCTATAATCTAAGAGCAATTTAGATTATACTACTAAATCTAGACTGATCTAATTAATTCTTAATATTTTGTTTACTAGATGGTATCTAGACTTTCAGGAATATATATATATATATATAAATTAGTAAGTTTTATACTTATATGTATATATATATACTTATTATATGTATATGTATGTTATATATACTTATATATATAAAACATATATTTATATGTTGAGTTTAGATTAGTAAGTTTTGAAATAATTTGTATAAGGAGATCAAAGCAGTGAATATAGGTACATCCTTTTTTGTAACTATAGCAACACTGGCTTCTTTTACTTTTGTAAAAATAACACTGCATTAAGCAGTTATGTGAAGTGTGGACCTGTATGTGTTCTAAGTACACATTTAAGTATTGGTAAGGGCTATCACACAGTTCATATAGCTGCCTCTCCACCATCTTTATTCTTTCTAAAAACCTATCTCAGTACATAAACACAGACAGACAGACAGACAGACACACACACACACACACACACACACACACTCATACACACTCTGGTCCACTTCCTCTTTCTTTTACTTTAAGCTGTAAAACATGAATATCTAGAACAGCCTGGCTTTCCATTTATAGGAGAGAAGGTCAACTTTCCTTTTCAAATGTCATTTCTGAGAACTTTTTCATGAAAAGAACTAATTAATAAGCCAATTTCCCAGAAATTAATACATCCACACCTCTCGAATGCATCAGCAAATTTAAACACATTAATAAGTACATTTGCATTATAAGTGTGTGACACAGTGGTATATGACAAATGTCAACGCGGGCACTTTTGACACAGGAATGGAGGTCAGCAGGGAAAACACTTGGGTCCATGGACCTTTCTGTTTCTCAAATCAGAAGGCAGTGGCAGCTGTTAATCTACTTGCAGGTGTGAGGTTGGTGCTTTCTGACATGGTCTATAAAATCTATGTGGTGAAATGCCATACATTTCTCTGTTCTCCTGCTCCCTTTCTATTTGTGGACACACACACACACACACACACAGAGTCACTTTCAGAGACCCATGCAAACCATTGTTACTTTCGTTTCATTCATAACCAGTTTACCTTGAATAACCTAAGACATCATCAGCCTGTCACCATTTAGAACTCCATGTGTGGCAAGCTGGAAAAGATTTCTTCATTCTTCCAATCTTCAAGCCAGAGGCAGATGGGGACTTAAGTATTAGTACCCTGCTCCTTGCATGGAGATGGAATGACTTGGAGTCCTGACTTTACACTAATCACCCCACACCAAAGCATAGCAGAAACAAGCACCAGTTACCTCCAATGGAAGCATATAAATTACTGTTCTACGGAGTGTCTTTCTGTCATATATATATTGAGTTCATACATAAACCACTCTCAAATCATGGTCTTGGCTCTGTTTCTGGGACAACACATCAGGAAGGAAAACTGTGTGTGGACCTGCCTGTGTTTCCTTCTCTGTGATTTACATAAATTTTATAGATCACTCTCCAGGATTATAAGACTATCAAGAATACCAAGTCATCTAAGAGTTTTATGATTCCCAATATGGTTCTTTCTAAGTAATGCTTAACTATTTCTAAGTTATGATTATTTGTGCATGCTCCACCAACATGTACCTGAGGTGTGTCTCTGAAAACCTCATCCTCCTGTGCTGCTTCTCATCAGGGCAACAGACCCCATTATTGGGGAAAATCACTTCAATTTTTACAAGCATTTATGTGTGCTTGTATAGTTTATATTTTAAATCAGTATGGTTTACAGAAAGCTAATATTTCCAAATAAAAAATGGATTTTCAAAAACTATAACACTTTAATATGACACCCCAGGACCCAGTTGCTGTGGTCACCCCCCCCCCCCCCCCCCCCCCCCGTGACCAGGAGACATTATAGCATTTGCAAGAGAAATGTCTGAAAGATCACACCAATTGCAAGAAAATGGCTGGAAGATTTACTTCGTGGTGTTTTTGTTTGTTTGTTTGTTTTGTTTTATTTTTCTGCACTTATCAAGAAATACTGTTTCCTGCTTGGTACAGTGGCATATGCCTGCAATCCCAGCACCTGGGAGGTAAAGTCAGAGCACTCAAGAGTTCAAGGCCACACTTGGCTCTGTAGTGTTGCTGAGGCTAGCATTTTTTACACAAAGCCCCCTCTCAAACAAACCAACAAAACTTCCTCCTTGTAAACATGAAAAAACTGAACCTAAATATTCCTAAACTATATTATTTTTCTCTGGGTATGTTGGCAACACCATTTAAGAGGCTTAGATAGGAGGGCTATGAATTTGAGGCTAGCCTGAGCTACATAAGTTTAAGGGTAACCTCAGCTATACAAAAAGACCCTATCTTAAGCAAACATATAACTCCTTTTGACTAAGATTCCAGCCCATGGTGTCAGCATGCTAACTGAAGATATAATAATATGAATTTTCAGAAGAGAATCACCTTTCAATTGTTTAGAGAGCATTTGACACCTGGAAATAAACTTATCTTCTATGCATGAAGGTAAACTACCCTACAAAACAAGCCATTTTTCTTCTAACGTGTCTAATTAAGTTGACATAATCCAGTTCTTTAATATTTTAGTGTGGTTTCAAGGAAATGTCATCTCCAGACAGGGAAATGTGGGAGATGAATCTGCAGGGCAGAGTATGTATATATCTTTTAAGTACATGTGTATATATTGTGTGCATTAATGTAAATAAGTATATACATATATACATATAGTACTGCTTACTAGGGTATGGGCAAAGGAATTATATTCTGTAATTGTTCTGGTTGACTTTATATGTTATGATAAGGAAGGGTGTGTTTGTTTCAATGTGTCAGTGAGGAACTCTCAAGTCTGTTTTTGTGCCTATAATTCCACGTCTTGGGAGGTAGAGATAGGGTGATATACAATTCAAAGCCAGCCTCCAGTATATTGTGAGGTGAGGAGCTGCAGTCCAATTTTGAGCAATGTGAGACCTTGTCTCAGACAAAACAAGACACAAATAAACAAAGAAAAATGAGAAAATGATCTAAAATGTAGGTGGCCTATCTACAGCAAATGGAGCTCATTGGTTTAGAAAGTATGCAGCCAAAGACGCGGTGTAAGGAAATTGTGTCTAACTTGTCTCTCTCAAACAACTATGAATGAATTTTCTTGGTGATAAATAACAAATGAGGGTCTTATACCCTTGGGGTATGTGGTCATCTATTTTTATTTTAGATAAGATGTAGTTATTCAAGGCTCCTTTTGTAGGGCTTCCAACCACCTCATTTTGTTACTTCCTGGAACACTCAGTTTCTAAGGAAGGTTTGTTCTTCTCAGTCATTTCCACTTTTCCTCAAGGGAACTGATTAATGCTGCCTATTTTGTGAGATAAGCTTCTGTCCAAGGGGCCATCTCCCACAATGAGTTTTGTCTAGGACAATGGTCCCTGTAGTGAAAGCAGACACATTCCAATTTAACAACAAATGAAGTGCTTCTCTTGCTTATTTAAGGATAGAAAGCATCTTTCTGTCTCCTTCCCTCCTTCTCTCCTTCCCTCCCTCCCTCCTTTCCTCTCTCTCTCTCTCTCTCCCTCTCTCCTTCCTCTTTCTTTCTCCCTCCCCTCCCTCCATCCTCCCCTCCCTCCATCCTCCCCTCCTTTCCTTCCTTCCTTCCTTCCTTCCTTCCTTCCTTCCTTCCTTCCTTCCTTCCTTCCTTCCTTCCTTTCTTTCTTTCTTTCTTTCTTTCTTTCTTTCTTTCTTTCTTTCTTTCTTTCTTTCTTTCTTTCTTTCTTTCTTTCTTTCATTCATTCTCTCAGTTCTTGGTACTTGGTAGGAAGTCCAGGGCCTAGTAAGCATTCGGACACCAAGCCACTCTCTAGCCCACTCAGTTACCTTTTTAAGAAATAAACCTTTGCAGGCAGGATATTCAGCGTCCCCACATAGAGGTAGCATTACTGGCCTATTTGTAACTCTTCGGTGAGTTCTGGACATGCAATTTTGGTTATTTTTATCTGTTCCAGTTTGCTTTTCTGTTGCTGTGAGAATATATTCTGACCAAAAGAAACTTGAGAGAAGAAAGGGTTCATTTCATCTGTCCTGGCTAGATGTATGTCAGCTTGTCACAAGTTAGAGTCATCTGAGAGGAGGGAACCTCAGTGGAGACAAAGCTTCCATAGGAGGCAAGCCAGTGGGGCAGGGCAATTTCTTAACTAGTGATTGATATGAGAGAGATCAGCCCATTGTTGGGGGGCTGGTTGTCCTGGCTCCTGTAAGAGAATAGGCATGTAAGTCCTGGGGAACAAAACAATAAGCAGCACCCTCCATGGCCACTACATTAGCTCCTGCTTCCAGGTCCTGTCTTGTTTGAGTTCCTGTCCTGACTTTCTTAACTGATGGACAGTAATATAGAAGTATAAGCCTAATAACCCCTTTCCTCCCAACTTGCTTTTGGTTATGGTGTTTCATTCTAGCACTAATAACCTTAATTAAGACATCATCTTACTCTTCTGGGTAACAGCCCATCTCTCAGGGAAATCAGGGTAAGAATGCAAGGAGAACCTTTAGGAGAAGTGATAGAGGAACATTATTTATTGGCTTAGTCAGTTAACTTCTCTATATAGCTCAGGACCACATGCCTAGGTATAGTGCCACCTATAGTTGGCTGGGCAGTCTCATGTCAATCATGAATCGCCATTATGATATCAGCAACATCTCAATTGAGCCTCTTCCATCCCTAGACGACTGTAGGCTGTGTCAAAGTTGATAACCAGTGCTGTATAAGACATCATCTCAATACCTCAGTTGACTTCCACACAGAAGAAGGTGGGGATAGAATGCAAACATCATCATATTTCACTCTAAATATAAAATTGACCTGGGCATTAATCACCTTTGCATGGGAGTTTTGAACACAACAGAAACTTGAATGTTCACATATATTAATCGTTTATTCGACTAGTTCTATATTGTTTGTATTGGATGTGTAATTGAGGATGGAAAGGGGTGAGTTGAGGACTAACTCAAAAGAGTCCCACCTGAGTCACCTTGGGATGAGTGAGAAAAGCTGATAACCTCAAGTATCTTTATCTTACAGACAATAAACTTGCCCAAGTGTGATTCATGCCTAAGTGTGAGAAGTATTAAGCAGAAACATAAAGTGCTGCGACAGCTGGGGGCCAAAAGGAGGGAATTGTCTACAGACACAGAAACTCTTATGAGTCACTTTCTATGACTCTGTACAAGTTTCTAGAATTTACAACTTTCTCCTTGAGAGGAAAGCAACTGAGCTATTGGAGTGATGTGTCCATGGCTATAAATGCACCCCCCCTCAACAGGAAGCAAAATTCATGTGTATAAAATCAGATTACTGAGTTTCTGCAGAGACTATAGAGTTTACATCTACTGTTGGCTTACTAGAAAGTCTTTGAGAGTAACTGATGTTCCTTCTGGATAGCAGTGGAGTTGGGGCCTCTGAAATTTAGTTTAGATCACTCCATAAGAGACATTTCAAGTATATGCTGCTTGAATCCCATAGAGAGGCATCACGGCAAAGGAATTATAGCCCATGCATCAAGAGGTATAACCTCTACAGTGTCAGTGAACATTCTTTACGTGAAACACAATAATTGACATTCTTGCAATAGGATACTTTTAAGACATTTTAATTCTGTAATAATTTACCCAACCTTTATCTTTTCCACAAAAAGGAGACAGCCCTTTAATATAACAACCACCACAATATTTATCAGATTTGGATTTGCAAAACAGATTTTGTGTGATGTTATGAATTTAAATTGTAGTTACATGTTACAAAGCCCTTTGACCCTTCTAGTTCTCTTATGGTATAGAAATTTATTATGCCACTGTCTACATGTGAACTGAGCTACAGAAAGATTCAGTAATATAATATTCAGTAATAGTAACGTTATATTTAATAATTAAGCTAGAGCTTAGTTCTCACTAAACGTGATGGTGTTTTGCCACCCAGGCCTGTGTAGATACTCTAAAACTTTGTGAGTGGCACCAGGGCTACTGGAATTGCCTGATTTTTGCCTTGTGAGAATCCTCCTCTCAATAATGGTCTGCTACATTGAAATTGCCAGGCCTGTATTTCTACTCACAGACTTCTCCATTTCTGGTGTCTTGTCGAGCGTCAAGGATCTAAAGCATGGATCATGGGATAGTAGTGAAGGATGATCTGGAGATGAATATGAAATTTCTCCAAATTATTTGTTGTTTGAGTCAGAATCTCCCTTTGTAGTCTAGGCTGGCCTTGAACTCACAGTGTAGCGTAGGCTACCCTCAATCTCATGGCATCTCACGCCATTCCTCCTGCCTCGGCCTTTCATGCGCTGGGATCGTAGACTTGAACTACCATGCTCAGGTGTTTGTATCCCTTGATATGTGTTGCTCTTTTAAAAGTATCTTGTAGTGAGCCACCCTTTGTTCTTCTCTGTTACAAGATGGCGCTGGCCACATGCAGCTCCCTGGTAGTAAATCACTTGAGTACATGCGCAGTGTGCTGTATTCCTTATCACACTTACATGCTAATGAAGTACTCACTTAGTTGACCTATGAGGAAATGGCTGGCTATCTCCCTGGGCAGGCTATATAAAGTCAGGCTGGGAGGGAGCCCGGGCCACCAAAAGAAGAAATAAGCTTAATTCAAGGTATCCCGAATAAACCATAGAAGGAAGAAACTCCTGGTGTTGTGTCCTCTTTGCTGGCGAGGGTGGACGCGACAGTATCTCCCTCTGAAAATGGTTCCATCCATAACCCGAATTTAAAAGGACAAATGATGTACTTGGGGAGATGGCTCCATCCAGAGAGTGCTCAGGACATAAACTCGAGCTCCAGTCTCCAGCAATCACACTCAAAGTTGGTCATGTGGCTGCAACCCCACACTGGTGGAACTGAAGCTAAAAGCTTCCTGTACTTCAATGACAAGCAGGTATAGCCATTCAGTGAGCTTCAGAGTCAGGAAGATACCCTTTAAGAAATAAGGTAGAGACTGATCAAATTACACATCCAATATTGACCCCTAACCTCCATATGCATCTGTGTGCATATACATGCATAGGCACATGAACATATACATGCACTAAACCACTGGATCACTGTACTACCAGGAGGTGGAAAAAGAGGTCAGGGATTCAGTATGGTCACTGCTCTTGCAGAGGATCCAGATTCAATTCCTAGAACCCACAGGGCAGCCTGCAACCACCTGCAACTCCAGTTTCAAGAGACTTGACTTGTTTCTTCTTCTGGCCTTTATGAGCTCTTGCATGTACACACATGTTGCACAAAAACTCATACAGCCAAACACACATACAAATAAATAACCTAATGAAAACAACAATAGTGTGTTACTTACTTTTCTTACTACTATGAAAATAATAACTGACAGAGACAGAAAGGGTTTATTTTGGCTTACAGTTGCAGAGGAAGCAGTCCACCATGGCAATGACGCTATGCGGCAGGAACAGAGGGTGACTGACTGGTCACAGCGCAACCATAGTCAGGAAGCAAAGTGATGAACGGTTCTGAACAGTCCACATTCCTTTTTTTGTACAGTCGGTGCCCCTGGCACATGAAATGATATTATTTTCACATTTAAGATAGAACTTTCCTATTCAGCGATTAGAAACAATGAATTCATAAAATTTGTAGACAAATGGATGGAGCTGGAGAACATCATACTAAGTGAGGTAACCCAGTCTCAAAAGATCAGTCATGGTATGCACTCACTGATAAGTGGATAATAACCTAGAAACTAGGAATAGCCAAGAAATAATCCACATATTAAACGATGTCCAAAAAGAACAGAGGAGTGGCCCTTGGTTCTTGAAAGACTCAATGCAACAGTATAGGGGAATACCAGAACAGGGAAGTGGGAAGGGGTAGATGGAGGAACAGGGGGAGGGAAGAGGGCTTATGGGACTTTCGGGGAGTGGGGACCCAGAAAATGGGAAATCATTTGAAATGTAAATAAAGAATACATCGAATAAAAAAAAATAGACCCCCCCAAAAGATAGAACTTTCTTCCTCAGTTAGCCAAGTCTAGATAACTCTTCACAGACAGACCTAGATATCTATTTCCAGAGTGATTCTATTATTCCCACTTCAACTTGACAAAATTAAATAGCACAACTCTCCCTCTTCCTCTCTCTCTCTCCTTCTCTCTTTCCCCTCTCTCTTCTCTCTCTCTTTTTCAAACACACACAAACACACACACACACACACACACACACACACATACACTGAAAAACACATCTTATACTAATTTCCTATAAAAGATAAAGAGAATGTTAAATTAGGAGAAGTAACCTCTGAGCCTGACACAGTTTCTTCCATGGCTCTACTGTTGTCAAACTATTGGTTTACAATTCAAGCACAAAGTATTGAACTGATGCCAGAAATTGGACTGGGTATTTTTAGTGAACTTCTAGATTAGAAAGAGACACCCATCAAATCATAACATATGTAATTTATAGTTATAATAAGAAATTAAAGATTCTTCTAATATAAATACCAAATAACATAGAGACTAATATTATTAGAGAACACAAAGATAAATAGAAGTTATTCACCAAAAGGGAGGGCATCTACTATCCTGGGCTTCAGGGACTGTATTCTAGGCAACCGGGCAGCCTATTTTGAAACTCCTGTACCCCATGATATATGTGAGAATGTGGAAGGATCAGAGTTAAGGTCAGGGAGAGGCACACCATACACAGCCCTTTAGTTTTCTTGTTTATCTATTGAGGCATAATAAGCCATCAGAAGCCTTACAGGCTGTCTTCCTCATGACTATATGTGTTGGTGGGGTTCAGCTGGATGCTTCTTGTGTCTGATATACCACTTGGTTGCATTCAGCTCTGGACTCAGGCAGGGTCTGTGATCTCATCTGGGTGGATGAAATAGCCAGGCCATGACTGTTTCTGTAAGTGCTCTATGAGTCTTTCTCCATGCTCTCAAGCCAGCAATCCATTGTGAACTTCTTAGAGGTTGGGATCATGAAAATCACATAGAAGACTAGGACAGTCAAAAATGCTATCAATAGACAGCAACTGGTATACAGAGATGTTTCATTCCATCTCTTAATCAGGACTTTTATATTAATTTGAGTCTTGATTTTTTATTGGATATTTTATTTGTGTTTCAAATATTATCCCGTTTCCTGCTTTCCCCTCCAGAAACCCTCTATCCCATTATCCCTCCCCCTGATTCTATGAGGGTGCTCCCCCACCCTCCCACCCAGCCACTCCCACCTTCCTGCCCTAACATTCCGCTACACTGGGGCATTGACCCTTCACAGGACCAAGGACCTATCCTTCCAGTGATGCACAACAAGGCCATCCTCTGCTACATATGCAGCTGGGGCCATGGATCCCTCCATGTGTACTCTTCGGTTGGTGGTTTAGTCCCTGGGAGCTCTGGGAGGGGGGTCTGGTTGGTTGATATTGTTGTTCTTCCTGTGGGGTTGCCAACCTCTTCATCTCCTTCAGTCCTTTCTCTAACTCCTCCATTGGGGACCCTGCACTCAGTCCAGTGGTAGGCTGCGAGCATCTGACTGCATATGCAAGACACTGGCAGGGCTTCTTAGGAGACAGCTATACCAGGCTTCTGTCAGCAAGCACTCCTTGGCATCTGCAATAGTGTCTGGGTTTGGTGTCTGCAAATGTGATGGACCCCCAGGTGGGGTAGTCTCTAGATGGCTTTTTCCTTCAGTCTCTGCTCCACACTGTGTCTCTGTATTTCCTTTAGACAGGAGCAATTCTGGATTAAAAATTTGGAGTGTCTGATCCCATCCCCTAACCAGGGACCTTGCCTAATCTCTGGAGATGATCTCTACAGGTTCTCCCTCCACTTCATTGTACACTTCAGCTAATCTCATCTCCATTGCATCATGGGAGCCTCTTGCTTTCCTGGCATCTGGGACTTACTGGTCTACCCCCAGTTCCCCATTCCCAACTGCTACACACCTCTGTTCAATTTCCTGACCCTCTGTATACCATCTCTATCTCCTCCCATACCTGATCTTGCCCTCCTTTCCCCTCCCCCTTTTCTCTTCCTCCCAAGTTCTTCCTACCCTCTACCTCCCATGAGAGTTTTGTTCCCTCTTCTAAGTAGGACTGAAGCACCCACACTTTGGTCTTCTTTGTTCTTGAGCTTCATATGGTCTGTGAATTGTATCTTGGGTATTCTGAGCTTTTGGGCTAATATCCACTTATTATATACCATGAGTATATACCATGTGTGTTCTTTTGTAACTGAGTGAACTCTCTTAGGATGATATTTTGTAGTTCCATCCATTTACCTAAGAGTTTCATAAAGTCACTGCTTTTAATAGATGAGTAGTTTCTGATATCACATTAACTTAGGATGAATGTTTCTTCTGGAAAATTCTTTCCTACCAGAGGACTAGGGTCTGCCAGACACAGTTATTTTTGCATGTGTGTGTGTGTGTGTGTGTGTGTGTGTGTGTATGTATGAATGTATGTATGTATGTATGTATGAATGTATGTATGTATGTATGTGGTATGGTGTGTGTATGGTGGAGGTACAATGAGATTAAAGACTTAAGGTATCTTCTATAAAGCATCAGTTTTCTCTGTTAATTTTAGGTATCACTTTGGTTAGACTAAGAGATAACATTCATAGGTGGCAAAGTATTTCTTATTTCTCCATATCCCTTCAGATATATGCCTGTTACTTTTTCAAAACCATAACAAATTATTATAAATAGCATTTTCTGTGGAAATCAAACATTTTTATATTTCAATATCATGGATTTTATCACAATATTTTGGTAATTATGGATCAAGAAAGACAATATTACAGAAAGAAATAGCCAGGATTATCTGTGCTATCAAACTGTGTTAGTTGAATAATCACTTGTTAAAGTAACATTTTTGTACATCAAAGTTGTCTTAGAGTTTTAAAACATGCAGTCAGTGGGTCCAGCAAGATGGCTCAGTGGGTAAAGACACTTGCTGCCGAGCCTAACAGTGTGAATTGCAGCCTGGGAAATCCTTTGATGGAAGTCTTCTGACCCCCTTATGCATATGCATGGACCTGTGAACATACACAAACCCAGAATTTTTAAAATTTAATTTTAAATGTAAAATACAGAGAAATAGATATTCTTTCTGTGAGAATATTGTGAGACATTTCCATAGTCCTATGGAACATGTGCCAAAATGTAACTGTGAAAAAGTAAAATTAGTTTGAAGAGAACCTCATGTGTTTCTCTAAGGCTTTATGTATGATTAGGAATGAATATAACTTCCTACTATGAGCCAATTTGACCTTCCATGTGGTAGAATCCCTTGGAACTACCACAGAAAGTAATAGGGGTAAAGAATTCTGCTTTTCAGGTTGGTGAGATGGCTCAGCAGTTAAGAGCACTGACCACTCTTCCAAAGGTCCTGAGTTCAAATCCCAGCAACCACATGGTGTCTCACAACCATCTGTAATGAGATCTGACTCCCTCTTCTGGAGTGTTTGAAGATAGCTACAGTGTACTTACATGTAATTAATTAATTAATCTTTTAAAAGAGAAAGAATTATGCTTTTCAATCATTGAGAAACTTCATAAATTAAAAGTTCTTTTAAATCTGAAAGAGGTTTCTTGAGAAGTTGAATTTTACTGAAACTCAAGTGGTTTATTTCTCAAAACAGAAGGCAGCTTTTGCTACTTTCAAATATTGTTCAAGTAAGTAATAAAAAAGTAGGTGTTGGGCAGAAACAAGGCTGATGGTTATGTTGGTTTTGTTTGGATGAGTCATAGATGAACTAGAACAGAGGTTCTGTTTTAGAGATGTAGATATTTGATCACAGAGATTGTTTTTGTTTGCTAATTTTCCTCCCAAAAAGTGTATGAGGAAAGTTAGATTATTTCTTCTCACAAGTCTCTGGGTTGGCTGGGACCAGCAGTCAGTGCTTTTCACAACAAGCTGTAGCTCAGGTACACTAGGGGTTACAAGATGGCACCACATCCTAAGGGTCTCTGTTAATCCTCCTTGGTTACTAGCATGCTTCTGTATGCTTCCTTATAGTTCTGTGCCTGGATTCAAAAGACAAGATTAGAAGTCATGGCTTTGCCAGGCCCGTGCTAGCATGTGGTCTTTATCTCTTCTATTTAGCTAAAGCAAGACATCACCTTAGCCCTAGGTGAGAGGAGAGCAATCTGTCTTCACCCGTTGTGAAATGTGACAATCCATTTTGAAATCGTTTCTGATTTGTCAAAGAAATTGGTTTGAAGTTTTCCTTCTTTGATGGGTCTTTGTGTGGCTCAGGTATAACTATAATTGTGGCTATATAGAACAAATTGGGTAGCGTTCCTTCCATTTCTATTTTGTGGAATAGTTTGAAGAGAATTGGTATTAGGTCTTCTTTGAAGGTCTGATAGAATACTGCACTAAAACCATCTGGGCGTGGGCTTTTTTTGCTTGGGAGACTTTTAATGACTGCATGCTCCACTATGTTCATAACAGCCTTATTTATAATAACAGAAGCTGGAAAGAACCCAGATGTCCTTCAACAGAGGAATGGATACAGAAAATGTGGTATATTTACACAATGAAGTAATACTCAGCTATTAAAAACAACGAATTCATGAAATTCTTAGGCAAATGGATGGAACTAGAAAATATCATCCTGAGTGAGGTAACCCAATCACGAAAGAACACACACAGTATGCACTCACTGATAAGTGGATATTAGCCCAAATGCTTGGAACACCCAAGATAAAATTTACAGACCACATGAAGCTCAAGAAAAAGGAAGACCAAAGTGTGGGTGCCTCGGTTATTCTTTGAAAGGGGAACAAAATACTCATGGGAGCAAATACAGAGACAGTGTGGAGCAGAGACTGAAGGAAAGGCCATCAAGAACAGCTATATAAGAGTTCTGAAGTTAGTGGTTAGTTTAAACTTCTGAGGCAAGTGAAGCCAAGGAAATTATCATGTGCCCATTCAGCTACATAACGGCAGAGTGTGTTTCATCAGCAAAAGCTTAAATTACCTTATATTCATTTTCTAGAATCGTATGAAGTTTGCTTCCTTCCCTTTGTTTTGCTTAAGTCAAAGTCTGACACTCTGACCCAGAGCTCTCCTGGACTCTTGCCCTGCCCACCTTATGTTTTGAGTGCTGGATTATGCTATTATCACACTCAGCACACTGTTTTGTATGTGTGTGATGTGTGTAGGTATGTACACCTGTGTGTGTGTGTGTGCATGAGTGTGTGTGTGTATGTGTGTGTGTGTGCACGTGCGTGTACATGCACCACGTGCCCTGGCCTGAGGAGAATGTTAGGTAACCACCTCATTGGCTCCCCAGTTTGGTCTTCCTTGAGACAGCATCTCTTGCTGAGCTGGGAGTTCATTGTTTCCTGTCTTTCAGTGAGGCTGCTGACCAGGTAGACGCACTAATCCTCTCAACTCTGTTCCACTTCAAGTGCTGGGGTCTACAGACTCATATAGTCAGTCCCACTTCATTTTTATCTGGATGACAGGGATCTAAACTCAAGGTGCCATGCTTGCCTGGCCAACATTTTATCTAGTCAGCCATCTCTCAACCTGAATTGTTTTTCTTTTTTAATAAATTTTCTGGAAACACAATTTATACAAATTTGTAAGATAGGTTTTTCCTTTTTTCTTTTTTCTTTTTTTTTTTTTGTTAGATAGTCTCACTATGTAGCCCTGGCCTGGATTGGAACTTCTGTGTAGACCAGACTGACCTCAAAATCATAACGATCCACCGCACCTGCCTCCTGAGTATAGCACCACACCCAGCTAAGTCAGTTTTCTATTCCTTGTTCCAAGATAATTCAGTGGAACTTTACAGTTGGAGACCTCCTCACTTTTTGGGGTTGCAGTTGAGTTTTCTGTGTCCAGTTCTGTAGCTTATTACTTCCTTTATGGACCTACATTTGCCTTCCATTGCCCAATCTGCCAGCTTCATGGTCTGAGTTACAGCCAGACTTCGTGTTTTTGTTCTTTCTTACCTTAGATGTTTTCTGCCCTTTACTTCTCCTCCCGAGCTGAGCTAGTTTTGTGTCCCCCAGTGGGCAAGGATCATGATTCTGTCTTTCACAAAATTCAATTCCACTTTTTGTTCTTGCTCACTTAACTCTTTCCATGACATCTGCAAACTCGTAAAAATAAAATACATAATTTTTCTCTTTTCAGTTCTTTAAATGTAGCATAGGATCATAAAGGCAGTAACTTTACACATATAGTAAGTCATCTGAGTGTGATTTCTCTATAAGTATTTATAGCCAAAGGTTTTTTTTTTTCAGAAGTCATAATCAAAACTTCATTCATTAAAGCCATTTTTGCATGCGTTGGTCATCTGTCAGGATCTTAGTTACAAACTCCAATCTTCACAACATCAACTCCAGCACTTAATCTAAATAATTTCAGAATCTAACAAAAAGTACTGGTAGAATATATGCCTTTGTCTTCCTTAAATATTAAAAAAATCAAATAGTTGTCAATGCTTAATAAAGCTCTAGTCCTCTTCGTGTAATGTGGCTTGAGGTCTCTGGTCAGCTTGTTAGTATAAAGGCAGTCCAGTCACTAGAGATACAAGCTGAAGGTCACCTTTCAATTAAAAGTTGGAGCATGCAGAGTTTACTCATCTACAAATGGCCTAATTCACAGTGTATTATACTAACTTAGAGTATCAGTTTTCCTAAGGTCTAAATGAAATAAGGTGTGCAGGTAGCAGGACACATGGATGATAGTAAGTTCTGAATAGGTATTAATGGTGGTTATTGTTAAAGTCACTATGAAGTATGTGCTATTCATGTACTGAAGAAGTATTTTTATGGCCCTTAAAATTACTATTTTAATTAAACCACCTACTTTTCTTTATATTTAGTAAAAGTTGATAGTACCTAGGCTCCTTACTTACCTATAATTTATTGAAAGAAATTATCTTCTTCTGCTAAGATTCTATTTTTTTATTGACTGCAGTAGACATATATAATTGTTTCTTTTGTGTAAAGTAGTATGGTCACTGGAAATTCATGTTAGTGTTTCCTTCAGGTAATGCATAGCTTAAGTGCAGTATAAACAGTCATTTACAACATGGGCAATAATGTAATAGTAAGTAGTCACAGCATGTCATTGAGTAAGTAGGGTCTTATATTAAGAGACTTACAGTTTCATCATGTAATGCCATTTAATCTCAATATATATATTAATTAAATGTAACTGTTAAGACAAATATTGAATGATTTAATTGACTCCTTTAAGCATAAGTAAAAAAACAATTTTTAAAATGTTCTTTAAGTTAACAATATAGTATTGTGAGTATGAATACTTATTTCCTGTATTCTTATACTTCTGAAAAAAATTAATCATAAATGAAATTTACTGATAATACATTTGATATTAATGTGATGAAATAATGCAAAGGGTATTTTTTTATTCCAGGAAAAGATAATTATTAACTAACATGCTGAAAATTTATTTCTCAGAGTTAGAAGGAGAGATGCACACTGGTGATCCAGGCCTCTTGGGGACCAGGACAAGAGGATTTTTAAATTCTAGCTGTATAAATATAATGAACTCAAATTGAAAAAATAGATAGTAAATTTAAGAGGAGAAGTCTTGTATTTCAAACAATCAAATGATATTTGAGAAGATACAGTCATGTTAACAACGCTAAGAATGAGTCAGGACTAGCAAGATGGAGCAGTGTGTAACAGGATTTGTGACCTTTCCTGTTCACTTGTGTTCAGTCCCTGGGACTCACATGGTGGAAGGAGAAAATGACTTCCTGCAAGTTGACTTCTGACCTTCACGTGTGCAGTGGTATAAGTACATCCATATCTATACCCTTTACACACACACACACACATATACATACACACACACACACACACATGCACACCCACATGTGCATACACACACACATGGACACACAAAATGAATTAAAAATAATTAAATGAGTATAGAGAGCTGGGACTACAGCTTGATGCCAGAGTACTTGCCTGTCATCCATGAGATTTAATTCCTAGTAATTCAAAAGAAAAAAATTGTTTATAAATGTCCTACAGAATGACTTCTCAATGTTATACCTTGATTATTTACTTCTATACAAGCCCAGGGTTATTTATTAAATTATCTAGGATCTCTGTGGCCAAGCAGACACACAATAGATAGGTTAACATCGTTGAAGTTTGCTTAGGGGTGATGCTTCACACCTGCAGTCCCTGCCCTAGGGAACCTGGAGAAAGAAATCTGTGAGTTGGTTGGGCTTTCTCCCCAATTCCTATGCTAACACATAGAAATTCACTGAGTTGTATAGACTTTGGGTCTGGTTAATTTTGGCATATGATGCTTTTATTTGCAAGTTTGTTTTTAGTAGTAAACTTTAAAAAAACTTTTAATAATGAATAACAACAATAAAAATCTTTGATTATGTTTTCTGAGCTCAATTTTCCATTCCTCATAATTTTATTACATCCCTTACCTTAAGATAAGGTTTTCTTGGGTTGACTTTAAAATGTAAACATCTGTGCAACAAATATCGAGCACTTGCCATTTTGCTAGGCTTTAAGCTAAAGGGCTCAATTGTACACTGGACTTCAAGATGATAATGGACTGGGACAAATGTTTGTCCTCAAAGAACCAATGAGCAAATATTTCATGTGTGTGCCGCGTCGTCTCTGATAAATGTGCTCAGATATGCCAGTGAATCATGAAAAGAGCTACAGATAATTCACAGTGAGCACGAGTCTAATCCACTGCTCGCTGGTTTATAAAAATCTGCACTGGGCCAGTGACAGTCGTTAGCTGCTCTAAGATGTAGCCTATACATTACAGCCAGTAGTGCAGCCATTGCCATAGCGAAATCACAGACAAGGCACACCAGGAGAACTGAAACAGGCATCTCGATGTTCTCTCAGAGGGCATTATGGTTGACCTTGATCTTAAAACTCTGGAGAAATCCATAAAATGTCATGCTGAAATGTATTCTATTTTAGGGATAAAGGCTGTTGCTATCTATCTGTTACCTTAAACAATTTCTCAGGATTTCCATTCTGGGTTGCCTGGAGTTTTAGTTCCTCAGTGAATTAATCAATATATGTTAGGAAGTGAGTTACATAATTCAGTGTATTTGAAAAATACTCATTTCAGTCTGGAGTTAGCTCTTTGTACTGTGACTTCCCCTCCAGTGAAGGCATGTAATTAAAGTAAAGAAAAAGTTCCAATTCAATAAATCATAAACTCATGTATTCATTCGGCATGTCTCATCTGCTGATATTTTTCAAAGAGTGTTTTTCAAAGTGTAGTTTTCTAAAACCACCTTAAATTAAGAATCAAGAGGCAATCTTGGGCCAGTGTACAGGTGGTTCTATCCAAAAGTATATTATTCAAGTGCTCCCTAGCACTGGAAATACTGGATAAGCATGAGGCACTGGGGAGGTGAGAGTTAGAACTAGTGTCCAAAGATCAGCACAAGAAGTAAAAAACACGCTTTAGGTCCTGGGGAGACAATGCAGTTATAGAATAAGAAATGTAGACTCCAGAAAAAATATAATTTCTAGCTGTTTCCCTTGCCATAAGAACTGAGGATTCTGACATGTCACAGGTTGGAATGAGAAATAATAATTAAAAAAATCCTTCAGCAGCCAATCATAGACTGTACCAAGGGCTAGTCAGTGATGCAAAGCAAATTTTCTGGGGTTGGAGGGGATGGGAGCCACCTCTTAGGTTCTCAAAGGTAAGGTAGAGAGAACTGGTCCAGGTTAATCTAGGCTTATGAGCATCAGTACACTTTTTAAACATTTTAAAAATCATGTGTTCCTTTTATGTAATAGCAATCAGATGCCATTTGTTTAAATGCCATAAAACCCTCTGCTATTTCACTTTGTCATGGGCATATAAAACTGTGATTTCATAGCAAAGATTTGGGACTGTGTGACTTTTCTGGGTTAAGTCACAGGATTGGATGCTGTTAAGCACTTTTTAGTTGGTTTACTAAACTGGGCACTAAGCGCCTTACCTCCCGGTAGTTATTTGACAGCTGTACTGGGGCATCCTGAGCTCTGCTTGGGAACATGCACTATCAGAGGGCTTTAAAGTGGTTGTTGTAACAGCCCGACACAGATTCTGATGAATCAGGCTTGGTGCTGCACATCAATCCAGTACTCAGAAGGCTAAAGAAGACTGTCATGAGCTCAGGGCCAGGTTGGCCTACATAGTGAGTTGCAGGCTAACCATGGCTACACTGTCTAAAAAATAGATAGATAGATAGATAGATAGATAGATAGATAGATAGATAGATAGATAGATAGATAAACAAATAAATAAATAAAATGATAAATAGGTAGTAATTAAGTCAATCAGTAGCAATAACTTCCTGTTCTGAATTTGTTGACTACAACTGCCTCAGTGAACGATGCTCGTAGATCCAGATCAACATCAATCAGGAAATCACATAGAACAGAATGGCAGGACAGGAGGCATGCATTTTGAAACTGAAGAGATGCTTCTTGCTGTAGGCTGATTGGGACAACCCCCTGTCAGGATGGAGTGGGCCACAAGCATAGGGTGTGAGACAGAATCTCATTGCCCTGTGAGAAGCCACGTAAAGTGTGCACACTGTACAATTCTTTGTGTGACCCTGGGTCAAACCATTACTCCTTCATTGCATTTGCCTTCATGGATATTGCTTTAATTTGTGTGTTTTAAGTACCTGTGATAGGACACGCTCTATGTTAAGTGTAGTGTTATACAAGCTAAATTATATGTCCCTGTAATTGAGTGCTTACCCTGTGGCATCCCCATTACTAAGTGCTTTGTATTTATAAGTAATGACAGCAGCTCCATAAGCTAGGTTCTTGTTTTAATTTTTCAATGAAGAAAGCTACTTGGCTTTAATAATTTGCCTGTAGCTGTAGGAAATGGAGGTTCTGGGATTCAGAATAAGTTTGTGTCTGATCCTAAAGTTTCTGTAATTAGTCATTAGACAGTAATGAGTCCTGCTAATGAATTTGTATATTGTTGGAAGGATGCGAATATGCTAATAGGTTTGACCCACATGTATGTTGCCTAGGTAGATGCTTGCTTAGCCAGGGAAGAGTATCAGGACCATTTTCTTGGTTTTTTTTAATAGAAGTTTCTGTAAAGTGAGAATTCGAAGCATTCTAAGACATGATGTAGGGTGAGTATCTTTGCAGATCCTCAGAAAATAAGCAGGATTAGCTTTGTGATTTTAGCAATTATTTCAGATTATCACTTATCACATGAAAATCATTGATTGATTGGTAAGACAGGTCTACTGCATATTAAAATCATCTAGATGTTAAAAAGATAAGTATTAAAAGCCAGTTGTCATAGTAGATGCCTATAATCCTAGGACTTGGGAAGTGTAGGCAGGAGGATCAGTAGTTCCAGATCTTTCTTGGTTTATTACTGAGTTTGAAGCAAACCTGTGCTCCCAGTCTCCTGTGTCAAATCATATAAATCAATCCTAAAGTCATATGAGATGAGATATAAAGGCTTTAAGATATAAAGGCTTGTCCAGGTTTGCTGTTACATAGAAGAGACAGGAGATCCCTGGTAATTGCTAGTCTCATAGTTTAGCCAAATTTGTGATCTCCAGGTTCAGTTAGATACCCTGTATCCAAAAATAAGGAGAAAAAATCCAACTATAGTTCTGATACACACACAAATACACACACATCCATAACACACACACACACACACACACACACACACACACACACACACTTATATGAACCTCTTACGTTCACATATGTCACACACCCACAGAAAAAAAATATTAGATACAAAGCCCCAAATATTGTATGCATTCTAGTTGTATCTACCTGTATGAGAAAATTATATCATCAAATTATAGAGACAGAGAACAGGATAGTTGTCGGAAGAGGTTGGGGCAAGGGATGAGTGGGGCAATTGTTTAACCACTGCCACTGAACTATATAATTAGAATATTGAAGATGGTCAATTTATATTACATGTATTTTGTCATAATGCATAAAAGTGCATTAACTTTTGGAACCCACACTGTGAGTGTTTGAATTAGACCTTTTAATGACAAAGATTTAGACACAGTGAACTGAAGAAGATTCTTGTACAAGAATCTGTGGAGGGCTGAGGAGGTGGTTTCATAGCTAAAGCAATAGTCACGAGGACCTGTGCGCACTTCCCCAGAATCCACATAAAGCTGCCCTGGTATTGCATCTGTAATCCCGTGGTTCCCACACTGCGATGGCAGGCAAAGAAAGGACAAACCTCAGCAGCTGGCCTGCTGATGGCAATGACTAACTACATAACAGAATCTTGTCACAGACAAGGCGGAAGGCCAGCACAGGACTGAGGTCAGCCTCTTTCCCCTACAGCCAAAACTACAAGAAAACCCCACAGAATGGGGCACTAGAGAGATGGCTCAGCCACAAAAGTGCTTGTTATTCCTGAATGAAGACCTGAGTTACATTCCCAGTACCCATGTCAACAAAGTGAGGTGCTGTTTCTTAATCCTAGCACTGGGGAGCCTGAGATAGGTAGATGGCTGGGGGAGTCACAGGAATCTAGTCTATCCTAATCTGTAAGTACCAGATCCCTGTCTCAAAATAATACGTTGGATAACCAACTGGAATGCTCTTCTCTGGGAAAGATTATCTGTACTGGCCCGTGCACATTCCATTCCCAACCCCAAGTAGTCCTTAGTTGCCTTGTAGCTCTTGTATAGGATTGGGGATTCTTGGGCTTCCCCCTCTTCACTTGTTCTGTTGTTGTTCTGGTTCAAGTCCATGCTTAGGCAGTCATGGTGGTGAGATTTTAAGAGTGTAACATCTAACATTACTAGGAGACACTATCTCACAGCAAACTCCCTGATCCTAAGGCTTTTTTTTTATACCTCCTCTTCTCCAATTCCCAAGCTTTTGGTACAGGAGTTTTCTTTGGATATATTTCAACTGGGCCTGGGCTACACAACTCTGCATTTTGATTAATCAAGGTTTTCTGTAATGGTCTCTGAGGCAAAGAGGAGTTTTCTTAATAAGAGGTACGATTAGACTTATCTGTGGGTATAAGGACACAAATATTTGGAATGTAGTTTAGGGATTGTGCTAAATAATAATCTCAAAAAAGAGAGAGAGAGAGAAAGAAAGACATTAACAACTAGGATTAAAAGTACCCAATAGTAATCCTTGGCCTCCATATAAAAGTGCAGACAACAGAGGCATCCATGTACACACATGCACATATATACACATAAACATATTCACAGAAGGTAGGATCAAGTTCCATTAAAATCAAGTCTAAGAGCTTCTAGTTACAGTAATCATCATCATTGGACAGTGGTTTTCATGACAGTAGCTTTAGGGTTATACACAATTTGGTGATTACATAGAGTGCTTTAATTCTAAAGCAATACATTTATGTTCTTTTAGGTTATTTTTAGCTGTTTGAGATTTCTTGATCCAGATTTGCTATTTCTACATTAGAGATTGAAAATCCTGGAATTTTGGTCAGCTAGAATTACTTGCCTTTTTATTGCACACCTACCACCCATTGTTCGCAACAGAGCGGAAGATGCCTAGCTAAAGGGATGGTAGCTCTTTTAAATAAGCACTGCGGGAATGATAACAGATTTCTATTTCTCTTTCAGTCATTTCAAATTTCATAAAATCATGTGGAATGATTATGATCTTGTATAGGTCTTTCACTCCCTATGGTGAGACACTAGTCGGACGCACCTCAGCTAGCTCCTTCTTGACCATAAATCAGGACCCTAAATGTTCCTGACTAATGGCCCTGAGCTCACATTCTGGGTCTGCTCTAGCTTCTTTCCAGCTTCTCCCTGTAGGATGCTTATTCTGTGGGTGTATTGTCCAAATCGCAGTGACAGTGTATTTGGAGGATGCTGCACGTGGGAGATGGAAGTTGGTTGTTATGGGAGCCAGAGGAGTGTTGGAGATGGGGCTGGAGAATAGTCTATTGAAATGTGTTATTGTAATATTTCCTTATATTCTTCCTCTTTTTCTAAATGTATGTGTGTTTTTTTTCCATTACCTGGTCTCAGATTTCTTTGTTATTACAAGAATCTTCAGGTTAAAAAGACTTCTCTTAACCACTTTAAAAGCCTAACTTCACTTGAAAAAGGGTATTTGTGGTCTAACAAAGGAAGAGGAGGCTTTGGAGGACATTTCTCCTACAGTAGCTGTGCTGTTTAGTTTTTGTCACTGTGACACAAAGCAGAGTCACCTGGAAAGACAGACTCTTAACTGAAGAATTGCCTCCATCCTGTTGGTTTGGGGGTATATCTGGGAAGCATTTTCTTGATTAATGATTGATGTGGGAGGGCTCAGCCTCCTCTGGGCAGTAGGAACTCTGGGTAGATGGACCTGGGTTGTTTACAAAAGCAAGCCCGGTATGCCAGTGTTCACCATTGCTTCATGGCCTCTGTTCCAGCTCCTAACTGCAGGTCCCCTCCCTGAGTTCCTTACCTGGCTTTTCTTGAACAAGGACTCGCACTTCTAAGCCAAATGAACACCTTTCTCCTCAAGTTGTTCAAGTCATTGTGGGTAGTACGGCAGCAGTTAGCAAACTTGAACAGTGACTCTCTCTGGATGGGTTTTTCTAGGAAAGATAACTTGAAGCAACAGGGTTCTGAGCCTGACTAAATATTGCCTTCCTCTTTTGAGACAACACAAGCAGAAAGTCACTGGACTGCAAGGGTCCTTTGCTTTCTTGATATTAAGAACAATAGAAAGAACAATAGTTCTTAATAGGGATATTAAGAACTCCCTACTTCTGAATCATAAAATGTCTTCAAATGATATAAACAATGCATGTAATCAAATATCACTGCAAAAGAATTGTTAACATATATGAAATATAACTTGATTAGAAAAATATAGAGAGGCAGGGTGGAAGTCTAACATGGAAGAGGCAGTGATAGGAGAGTTGTTGTGAGTTCAAGGCCAGCATGGCAACATAGCAAGTTTCTGTTGAAAAAGAGAAAATAAAGAGGGGAGGGAGAGAATGAGAGAAAGAAGAGAAAGAAGAAAAAGAAGAAAGGAAGGGAAGGAAGAAGGGAGAAATGGATAAAATTTAATAAAATAGATATTTTCATCACTTTTTTTATGGTATGAGATCTCTAGCTCAGACTTGCCTTCAAGTTCACATGGAGCAAAGGATGACCTTCAACTTCTGGTTCTTGTGTCTCCATTTTACTAATGCTAAAATTTTGGGCATGAACCACTGTTTCACAGTTTGAATGGTACTGGGGACCTTACCCAGAGCCATGTGAATGCTAAAAAAGCATCCTGCTAAAGGAATTATAGCCTTATATTCATGTCCGACACACTAGAAATGTGTTGGGTTGTTGTAACTCTTAAATAATGTATCTGTGTCTGTGTGAGGGTTGGTTTTAAGTGTCAATTTGCCACAACCCAGAATCACCCAGGAAGTCTCAACTGTGGAAGTAACTATAGTAGGTTGGCCTATGGGCAGGTCTGTACCGTATTGTCTGGTTATCAACTGTGATAGGAAGAACCACCTGAATCTGGTGGCACCCTCACGGGATGGGTTCTGAGATTTTTCTTTTATTATTATTAATCAGTCCATTCATTTACATCGCAAATAATACCCCATTTCCTGGTTACCCCTTTAACAAACCCCCATTCCATGATATCTGACTTCCTGGTTACTCCTCTGCCATTCCCCCCATCCCAAATCTGCTCTCCTCCTCCCTTTTGCGTGTTGAGAGTCCTTCCCCAACTACCCACACTCTCCCACCCCACCGTTCCAGCTTCCCCCTACTCTGGGACATCAAGCCTCCCCAAGACCAAGGGCCTTCCTTCCCGTTGTCGTTGTTAGGCAAGGCCATCGTCTGCTACATATGTGTCTGGAACCATGGATCTCTCCAGGTATATTCCTTGGTTGGTGGCCTAGTCTCTGGGAGAACTGGGTGGTCAGGCCAACCTATATTGTTCTTCCAATGGGGTTGCAATCCTCCTCTGCTCCTCTGGTCCTTCTGCCAACTCCCCCACCAGGTTTCCTGAGTTCAGCCTGATGGGTGGCTCCAAGCATCTGCCTCTGCATTGGTCAGTTGCTAGCCAGACATCCCCAGGAACTGCCACATTTGGTTCCTGCCCACAAGTGCCTCTTGACCACAGCAACAATGTTGGGTTTGGTGTCTGGGCTTTGAGTTTTTTAAGAGTGAGGAAAGCTAGCTGAGCATCAGCAAGCAAGGACTTAGGTGTTTCATCCCTCTCTGCTCTTGAAGCAGATGTGGTGCTTTGAGTCCTTGCCTGGATAGAATAATAGACTGCTCCTACAGTAATGGGCTGTAACCTGGAATGTGAAGCCAAATGAACCTTTCCTCGTTCAAGTTGCTTTAGGTCAGGACATTTTGTCACGACATTTTGTCATTTTGACATTTTGTGTGTCACATTAGCAGTGAACACAAAAATAGAAGAATATGTGCACGTGATATACTGAAGTGTTTAGTATGAGACACTCCCTGTTATAATTCCTGTCTTCACCATAACCCTGTGTGCTGGGTACAATCCCCTCCCCCTTTCAAAGGTATCTAAAGTTTAAAGAAGTTAATATGCTGAAGACATAATTAACAGTGAGTCAGAGACCCTAGTTCAATCTGATTCCTTTTGATTCTAAAGCCTATATGCCTCCCCTGTATACCATTATCCAGTACAAAGAATTTAAACTTTAACACACAGATAATAAGAACATATCTCATATCTCCACGCTCGCTTGCTTTGTCTGAAATACTTTCATGCACAAAATCCATCAACTTCTCATAATCTAGTGAGATAAGAGCAGCTATTAAAGGGTTGGAACCATTGTCTGATAAAGGCACATCATTAGCAAAAGAGAGAAGAACTACAGTGGTGCGCAGACTAGATCAGATTGAGATGTAGGGAGTGGGAGTAGGGAAGTGAGATCGGTTACATGGCTCTTGTAAAACATGCTGACCTGGGTTAGTGCCAAGTCATGCAGTTAAGGGAGTAGTCAGGTATGGTAGTGAATATCTGCAATCTCAGCAACTGGTAAATTGAGGCAGAAATCTTGGATAATGACAAAAGCGTGTTGGAGGGGGAGGTATGCCTGGAACAGAAATTTTTAAACGTTTTATTGATTCTTCTTGAATTTCACATCAGGCATCCCATTCCCAGTGGTCTCCCAGCCCTTCATATCTATGCTCTGCTCTTGCAAGCTCCTTGCCCTAAAGAAAAAAAAAAAAGAAAGAAAAGACAAAATAAAATAAAAAAAAAAATCTTACCATCTTGCCATCAAAGCTGTGGTGTGTTACTCACTCACTGTGTGACACACCCTGAGCCCTTCTGTCCACACATCTTATGTTCTTGTTGCATGAGTCATGGGTTTGGTTCGAGGCTTCTGGCTTCTGCTACACTTTCAATACTGGATCCTCTCCTGGACTGCTCTTGGATATTCTGTTGTTGGCCTGTGTTATGGAGATCCTAAAGCTTTTTTTATTTGGCAGGATCACCCCATTCAAATGCTCCAGTAGTTCATAGATGGGCAGATGCTGGATTGGACCAACTCTGAAGCCCTGGATTTGGGTCTTGGTGGTGGCTGAGTTGGTCAGCCTACCAGCTGTCCTGGAGCAGGAATGTTTTTGATTGGATTGAGAGCAATGATTAGATAACTATAATGTTAAAAAGGACTCTTACCTTAATCATTTTTTAAAATTTATTAATTTTTTCATATGATATATTTTGGCCATATTCTTCTCCTCCACCATCTCCCAGATCTTCCCACCTCCCTACTCCCCCTGCTTTTATTGAAATAGATTCTCTCCTCACACCATTTATCCTGATTACAGTTTCCCCTTCCTCTGCTCCTCTCAGTCCCTTCCCACTACCCCTCCCATCTGGATCAACTCCTTTTTGTCTCTCAGTAGAAATGAACAGGCGAGAAGAAGCTAATTTATGAGACAAATATCTATGAGAAGATTTATCTAGGAGAAGATAATAAGATAGGACAAAATAAAATGTAATAAAACAAGAATTATCACATCAAAGTTGGACAAGGCACACCAACAGAAGTGAAAGAGCCCAAGAGAAGGCACAAAAAGTCAGAGACCCACTGGTTTGTGATCACAGGAGTCCTATAAAAATACTAAGCTGGAAACCATGATGTCTATGCACATGAGCTGGTGAAGACTTCTGCAGGCCTGTGCATGCCTCTTCAGTCTCTGAGAGTTCATATAGCTCTGCTCATGTTGATTTAGAGGGTCTCATTTTCTTTCCACCTCCCTACTTAATCTTTTAATATTATACTCATATGAATCGATTTATCTGGTAAGTCAGAGATTTCTTCTTTAATTCTGTACTGTTACTGTTATATAAATAATATTTGTCTATATTGAGAACATTAAATTTGATTAAGAATTGATTTTTATGACAGTCAAAGACTTTAATATAACCATTAATATATTAATATAATTATGTATGTTTTCTTCTGTTTTGAAGGTATTACTAAGCTGTTTTCAAACTTTACTAGAGAGGCTTTGCTTTATATATGGGGCTTAATCTAATATTGTTTGGTAGGTATGTACATTATATTTTTTAGAGAGGATCTCAGATAGTCTAGGCTGGCCTTGAATTACTGATCTTCCTGCCTCTACCTCTCCAGGCCTTGGATTACAGGAATATTCTGCAATGGCCCACACTTCATATTTATAAATGTCCAGGCCTGATAACCACCAGCTCTGTAATTCCAGCTCTTGCAGAGGCTAAAGGATTATAAATTTCAGACTACCCTGTGCTATAGAGAACAGCAGGAGTAATGGAGAGTCTGCTTCTCTGTTTCCATCCCCAACAATGCAATGATAATAATGATAATAAACCAAAAGTAGTGTACACACACACACACACACACACACACACACACACGTTCCTCCTTACAATCTCAAGGGGTCACCCTTCTTCCAATTTATGTCTCACAGCCACGTAGCTGCTACTTTCGAGATACAGCAGAGTCAGGTAGATTCTCTCCACCACTGGCTTCTATCCTGTCCCAACCTTCATCACCTGCCATGCCACACACTGGCTATCCTGTCTCCCAGGTTCTTTCTCTGCTCCTTCAGAGCATATTCTCTCTAGGAGGGTTTCTTCAGTATGCAAACCCTATAATGTTACCGTGGGTCAAAATGCTGCAGTGACCCCTACATTTCACTCATATTAAATCTGTACAGTGGTTCAGAAGAAACTTGAATTTCTACTTAGTTCAATACTACCCGTAGCATCCCTGCCCACCGATCCTCATCTGTTGCTATTCTATTTTCTCTGCACAGGAAAATTCATGCACTCTGATCTTTGTTGGAGTTTATCAGGCCCTTAAAACACCGCCTCCTCCCTAAAGGCATGCAGGCATACTGTTAGTCATTAAGATGATAACTGATGATTAACATCGTATGTCAGATAGACTTTAGATAAATTCATTGTTCGTATATATAGGAATAAGAGTTTAAAAGACAAATAATAACTTAAACTCATTATGAAAGAAGTTTTGTCTTTGAAGACCATCATAAAAAAGCTTGAAGTAATGCTTGGGCCACACCTTAGGAACTACCTTTCTATATAATTGTTATTTGATACTGTGCATAATTTGTATTCTATATGTGTTCCTGTATGATTGCAATATATTTTTACTTAGCCTCTCCATTATTAACTCCTATTTCATAGATTGCCAGAAATAAAATCCCGAAGACTACTTAGGTTTATTGGATATCTGTTACTATAGCTTTAGCAGAGTCTTCAAAATGCCAGTGTCATAAGCAGTAGGACCTATTGGGATACCACTGGAGACTGAAGGGACACTGTGGCCAAAAGCAATATCCTGACATTAACTATGCCTTTGAAAATAAGCTTTAAGAATCATTTAAAGATATATTTTATTTTAATTATGTGTATACATGTGTGTCTCTGCAACAGTATATGCAAAAATGGGTGCAGTACCCACAGAGGCCAGGAGAGGGCATTGGATCACCTGGAGCTGGAGTTAAAGGTGGTGCAAGCCACCTGATGTGGGTGCTGGAAACCAAATTCTGGTACTCAATAAAAATAGTATACATACATTCTTAACTTCTGAGTTGTTTCTCCTGCCCCTGAAAAAGTAAACTAAAAATATAACGAATTAATAGAGGCTGGAGAGATTTCTCAGGGGTTAGGAGCACTGGCTGTTCTCTCAGGATCCTTCTGCTCTCACTTTCATGAGTTATCTGCTGATGTATTAGTAAACAGGTTTTGGAAATCTGAAACATAGCCTTAAATATTTGTTCAGTTACATCTACTTATAGCTTACTATATACATCCAGAGAAATAGAAAGTAATAATGTAAGAACAGCATGTTAACAAATGATTCTAGTGTTGAAGATGCAAGCAATTCTTAAACTATTATTTCTCCTTTATAATTTATTTGATATTTTTCATAAGAAAAATTTGGAAAATAGCTGTCACTCAATCAAATGATATTAAACCAAGTGATTATTTGTAAAGGACATATTATCTAAAGGACTAATATGCTAGGAATTTTTTATTTTTATTTTCGTTCTTTTAAGACAAGATCTCACTGGAGGTGGGGCTAACCTGGGCTGACACATTCTGTATAGATCAGGCTAGCTTCAAATTCATGGTTATCTTCTTGCCTTAGCCTCTGAATGTTGGATGTCTGGCATGTACCATCACTACCTGCTGGAAAAGCACTATTCTAAAAAGCACTTTCTAATATCATCCTTGTAATTACATATTTCAGTGAGATATTGATGAGCTCCCATCCATCTAAATGAGATATTTTCTTTTTTTCCTTCTGATGTAGTCTGATATGACCTTACACAACCTCTCAAGGTTGGTCACACTTATCTGTAAAATGCATGGCTAAAATAGGCTAGTGATAAGGTCATTGTAAAAATGAAATTCATGTTATCTATAAAACCGTTAGCCCAGTAATGCCTGGCAAATAAAAAACATTCAAATCTCATCTTCTATCATCTGTCATTACAGATTCCAAGCCTCGGCTTCATTCAATGAGAAAAACAAATGGAAAAAGCACTGCACTTAATCACTTCTATTATCTTGCAGAGAAATGTGGTCTCTTACTTCAGGGCCAATGCTGATCCTTAGGAACCAGGACATTTGACCCATCTGTAGAAATTACTTGCAATTAACATACAAATTGGTATAACACATTATTTTAACCATAAAATATTCTTCTCCGGTGTTTAACATTCTGTGTGCAAGTTTGTTCTCTTAATGGGTTGCCTTCAGCTTTTCAAACCAGAAAGCCCTATCTTGAATTACCATTCACCAAAATTATTGAATTCGCAATTGATGTCTTTTGATGCATTTGAGAAAATTCAGCTCATCTCTTTTCCAGATACAGTGTCAAACTGACTATTCCTAGGTTGTTTTGTATGTGGAATTCAGACTACTGGTAGATAGATAATTCTTAGCAAACAGATTAATTATATGATAGAACTTATCCTGTGTTTAAAGAACAATAGGTTATGCAATTTTAAAGAACAGAGTGTTTTCAGAGTAACTAACAAGCATGAACTCACTATATTTTTTTTCTGTTGAATGATTTTCCTTTAAGTCCAGAAGTGAACTGGATTTTACTGGTGGTTTTTTCTTATTTTTTTATGCTTGAATATGGTATGTGTGTGTGTGTGTGTGTGTGTATACATGTGTGTGTATGTATATGTGTTTGTATGTGTGCATGCATGAGTATGTGCATGTATGTATGTATGCATGAGTGTGTGTTTATGTGTGCACACATGTGCCTGTACATGTGTATGTTTGTGTGTGTGCACATGAGTGTATGAATGTGTGTGTGAATTATGTGGGTGGTGTATGTGTTTTCTCGTGGGGGCCGGAAGGCAGCTTTGGGTGTCCTTTTCTGTCATCTCCACTTCATTCCCTTGAGTCAGAGTCTCTCACTGAACCTGGACTCGCCCCGTTAAGCCATCCAGCAGCGAGGCACAGCAGTCACTGTTTCTCTCCCTGCTACAGTGGTGCTGTGATTACACATGTGACTACACATGTAGATGGTGCTGGGATTTACAGGTGTTCCTGCTGGGATCTGAGCGCTGGCTCTCATGCTGACACAGCATGTGCTTTATACCTGCTGGACCACCTGGTAGCTCACTTCTTAATGCTTTCTCTTATAAAGGATTCTTTATCTGTTTTAATAAATGCTGCAAGAGTTTTGCGTGTGTGATTATTCGGTGCTGGGGCTAGAACCAGGGCCTTAGGCTTGTTACATAAGTGCTCAATCCCTGAGCCAAATCCACAGCCCCAGCCAAGTGTTTTGAAATATTTAAAATTGTAAAGTATAATAAATTTAAAATATCCTTCTAACTCCAAAAATTTTTGGTTTTACTTAATGTGCTGCACGGTCAAGGAAATACTGCTTTGTTTTGTTTTTTTTTCCTCATTGATAGCTCTCATAGCACTGAAAATAATAGCACGCTTTCCAAGGAGCCTGTGTTTAAATAGAAGCTGCCCTGTAAAAGTAAGGAGAGGTTTTAAGACAGCATCCAATCATAGAACTCGGTTGCAGTGTGTATTTTACACAAATACTCAGTGCAGTAGAACACCAGTTAATCTAATGTCTCAGGATTTGAAGTAGAGTCCATCAAAAGAACAAGAAAGAGGAGGAGTTTTCCAGCCCTCAGCACTCAGGGAATTAGCTTCTTCTACTGTGCTTCCCAGTCTTCCTAACACTGCCACCCTTTTATATGGTTTCTCAAGTTGCGGTGACCCACAACCATAAAATTATTTTGTTTCCACTTCATACCCATAGTTTTTCTACTTGCTATGAATCGTAATGTAAATATCTGATATGTGACTCCCAGAAGGGTCACAACCCACATGTTGAGACCCACAGCGCGGTCATCTTCTGTCCTTCCCAGTTGTTGAAATTGATTGCCATCTGGAAATTAAAGCTTATCTGGCACAGACCAGGGCAGTAAGGAGGTGGTCCTGGTGAACTGCTATACCATTGCATAAACCCTGGGGATTTATCAATAGGCTTTGCCCTGAGTAATGGGACTTAAAGTGATAAATTAACAGTAGACTGGTTGTTCATGCTTGGTTCAAAGCCACATCGCTAAGGCTCCTTCCATTGTCTTAGTCTCATATATCTGAAATTGTGCTCTACATCAACTACCAGACAAGTGATATGCTGTCCTTCATGCACAGTCTCTCCCTTTAAGCACCGAAGCCTGGGTAAATGGGATTTTAGTCCTACGTGCCAGCTGACATTTTCATTAGACTTTCAGGAAATACACCTGACTTAATGAGTGTTAGTTTATTGCTTATTAGTTCCTATATAAATGACATTTGGGTTGGGTGTGGTGATCCATGATGGTAAGGCTAACATTTGGGTGGCTGAGGTAGATTACCATGAGTTCAAGGCTAGACTGGGATCCAGTGTGAGAACCTGCATCAAAAAAAAATCCAAACAAAACAAAGCCCAAAGCAAATAAATATTTTAAAAATTAAGCTTTTTTCAGTTTTTACCTTTGACATCATTCATTAATTTCACTTGCTGTTTCTTGGGAAGAAACAAGACCTGGGGAAGATGAAGGGAACTAACATTTGCACCATAACCATGTAAGTTTTCATTTTAGCCTGTCTGATCCGAATACACGTTCTCAAAGCAAAACCCTTCCTAATTGAGGCCACTTCTAAAATAAAGTGTTAATCGAAGCACACAGGTGCTTAGCCAGAAAACCAAAGGCTGGGTGGTGGGACCATTTTCCAGCCATGATCTGAAGGGCAAGGTAGCAATTCAAAATGCCCTTGGGCAGGCGCAGAGTTTAGAGTGCTTTTTGTCAACTCTGTAGAAGACCTTGCGTTGACTAGGCCAAGTGGGAAGGATGCCTCAGAGCTGGGATGGGAAGGGTTGGTAGGGCAAGCAATGGTGCACCCTAAGCTGGTGTGGTTGGATTAATAGTCTGTCAAGTTAACACGTAAGCACAGGACCAGTGATCCTACAATTTAGTCCTGAGGAGATTCAAAGCTTTAGCAGCCATTCCAACGCATACCTGGTCTTCATCTTTGGGTTTATAGCTGTGTCTGCCCACTGCAATCCATCTCTCCTTTTCCTCTCCTCCAGTCCATTGTCCTAAAGTATCAGTGAAGAAACAGCTCTGTCCTTAAAGGAACAAAAGAGATGGCTTATTCTGGGACCTAATATGACTGGCCCTGGCCCAAGATCACAGCTTTGAAGTTCCCCAAATATCATGTTCTAATGAGGTCACAATTTTCTTACTTTTGTTGATGGTTATATCTGGTAGGCAGGTTCTAAAATAGCAAGGGAAACTTCTATAGGTCACAGATGATGGGTGACAGCATTTTCAGTCTTTCAGTTGGTAGAAACTAGGGCTCGGTTTATACATTCTATAGTATTTAACCAGAAGTTACCAATATCTCAAATCAAACACAGAGAATGGTGATTAGGAGTGCTACAGATGCCCTGGGATAATTGTGCTCTGCACTTGTAATGTTCGGACCTCTCTGCACCACTGAAGTCAATCAGGTAATCGGGTTTTGTAGTCACAGCTTTTTTGTAGGAGTTCTCATTCATGGACGTTAGAATAGCACAGAATTGTGTGTGTTTTTCTTTCTTTTTTTTTTATCACTGTCTTATGAAGTATTCACAGTCAGTGCCTTCATAACTTGACTCAACAAATGATACTGGGCTTATGAATTTTGAATCCCACTCAACCCATGTATAGTTCTTGTGTTTAATGTGCTTTCATCTTCGAAGTAGACATATGCTCTCATGAACAAATAAGAGATTAAAGTTTGGACACCTCAGGTCCATCCTCATTTCTATTTATTCATGTGACTTTTAGGGTCTCAACCATGATGGGGAGTCTCTCTTTCTCTCTCTCTCTTTTTCTCTCTGTCTGTCTGTCTGTCTGTCTGTCTGTCTGTCTCAGATCACCAGATTCCACAAAACTCTACCACTGTTTATCAGATTACAGTTATAATGAGCACACAGAAGAGCTGGGTATCTCTGAGAGGCAAGTGTGTCCCTCTAGTATGTCCTAAGTTAGAACCACCAAGACTTTGAGCTAAAGAAAAAGAAAAAGAATCATGCTAAGAGAAGCCGAATTAGTAGGTGAGATGTTGAGGAAAAAACACTGTTGAAGAATACTTTCAGGTCATGATCAATTAGAATGTCTTGAAGGGTAGGTAGGAGCTACCACAGAGAAAGTTGTGTATGTAGGAAAATCTGGGAAAAGAAGGTGGAGCTTTGTGGAATCCGGTAAGAGAAGATTGATGGGGGTGGGGGTTATCTCCTCATCATGGCTGAGGCCCTCAAAGTCACATGAATAAAAAGAAGTATGACTTGACCTGCCGTGTCCAAACACTATGCTCTTATTTCCAACATACTATGACTAGTTTCATATCAACTTGACACAAGCGAGAGACATTAGAGTGGAGGAAGCAGTGATTAAGAAAATTCCTAGAGAAAGATGATGTAGTTATAGAGCACAAGTCTGTGGGGCATTTTCTTAATTAGTGATTGATGGGGGAGGGCCGAGCCCATTGTGGGTGGAGCTACCCCTGTGCTGTTGGTCCTAGGTTCTATAAGAAATCAGGCTGAGCACGCCATGGGAAACAAGCCAGTAAGCCATATTTCTTCATGGCCTCTGCATTAACTCATGTCCTCATGTTCCCGCCCCAAATTTCTTCAATGATGGATTAAGATATGACGTGTAAGTCAAATAAACCCTTTACTGCCCAATTTTCTTTCAGTCATTGTGATTTATCATAGCAATAGAAACCCTGATGAGAACAGAAATCGGTGCCAGACAGTGGGGTATTGCTGTGACAGACCTGATCATGTTGCTTTTAAAAGGAATGTGGAAGGACTTTGGAACTTAGGGCTAGGAAAATAATTGAGTATTGAGAACTAACTCACTAGGATGTTCTGTAGGAGCCTGGAAGACAGAAATGTCATGTTGATGGGGCCTGGCTTGTGAAGTTGCAGTAGGAAACAAAGACCCTAGCCATTTGTTTGAAGCATCTGTGGTGTCTAGTCAGCTGGAACTGATGAATCAGCTGGAGTCAACAAGAGACCAGAACCACTAAAGTCAAATCTTTGCTTCCATGGTTTAGGGATGCTGGTCAGCTGGGACTGAAGAATCACCTGTGATTAAGTAGGTTAAGAGACCAGCATTACTGAGGTGAAGACTTTGGAGATGTGTTTTCTCAGGTTCACCACACTGAAGCTGTGTTCCAGAGGCACCCAAGGTTGTACGCTGAGCTGCCAGTTAAATTTGGTAGAGAAGCTTCCCTCAGGAGGAGGTGGTTTTGAAGGCAGGAAAGGGTCATGGATGTCAGCTGAGCTTTGGCACTGGGTGGCAGAGGTGAAGTTCCCTGAAGAGAGCTGAGGAGAGGTTATTGCTGAAAGTGCAGCCTAATTGTAGCTTAGAGACACGGGCACTTTAGAGATGCCAGTACTGTGGGATGACCACCAAGAACAGCAGCAGTGGTGGAGTGGAGCCTAGAAGACAAACTGTGTGTACTGCAGTGAACAGAGCCAGAAAAGTGACCCAAGCCCCTTATCGGAGTCCAGGAGCTTCTGAGTGGATCCCAGATAGTAAACACTGAAGTTCTTTGCAAGTTGCAATTCAGTAATGTTTTTTATTTGAATGTGACTATACCCTGGTTATTCTCTCTTGAAGTAAGAAAGGATTTCATTTACTTGTCATTTTAAAGGAGTCAAGAGACTTAAAATCAGTTAAGAGACTTAAAGAGATTTTTAGATTCTTAAGAGACTGAACTTTTAAAGTATTTAAATTTGGAAGGCTGTTGGTACTTTTAAGTTTGTAAAATGTTTTACATTTATATTAATGTGTGATCTTGAGGGTGACTAAGAAAGAAAAGTCTGAGTCTTAACAGTGATGTGTTTGTCAAGATGACAAGAGGTCACTTGTGCTGGCTAGTTTTATGTCAACTTGATATAAGTTAGAGTCTTCTGAGAGGGAAATTAAGATAAGGTCTTCATAAGATCGGGCTGCGGCAAGCCTGCAGAACACTTTGTTAGTGATTGATGGGGAGGGCTCAACCTATTGTGGGCCGTGACTTCCCTGGGCTGATGGTCCTGGATTCTACTAGAAAGCAAGCCATGAAGATCAAGCCAGTAAGTGCCTCTCCATGGTCTCTGCATCAGCTTCTGCTTCCAGATTCTTGCCGTGCTTGATTTCCCATCCTGACTTCCTCTGATGATGTGGCAATGTAAGCCAAATAGACCCTTTCCTCTCCAACTTGTTCTTGGTCACGGTGTTTATTCCAGCAATAGAAACCCTGATGGGAATACATACCCTCTCCTTGCTAGACATCAAACACACTCAAGTCATTAGGTCATTATCTGTAGATTCTTAGTCATGAAATGTTTGCATTTTTCATACAGCGGTATTTGTTATAGCAAGCTGCCATGCAGGTGTTCAGCATCTCTCTTTTTCTTTTCCCCCCAGTGTTCCAACATTCCAGAGCCTTCCTGATGAAATCCTCAGCAAGCTGGCTGATGTCCTCGAAGAGGTAATTGTTTTGATCCTTTGCACATCTTGAGATGAAACCCAGACTGCAAGCTAAGCTGCACTGCTTTCTTTCACAGCACTGTGATGACAAATCAGAAGCTGCCAAAAGACCCTGCCAGTTTGACCCTAGCTCTGGATGAGCTATAGATTTGGCTTCAAATTAAAAGCAACTTAGCACACCGAGGAGTTACACACATTACTTTGACATCTATGCTATGCTGGCATTGTTATTCTTACTTTAATTAATTATAGTTGTTGTCATCCTGATATTAACAACTTTACAAGAAGAATTAGTATTAGGTCTGAGAGGAAGAGACCTTCTTCTCACATTGGGAAGCTTTCTACTGAATTGAAAGCATCCTGTTCCCTCAGTAACTGAAGGAGACTCGAGTAAATGTTCTTCCTATATAGTTGAGTTCTTTCTAGAGATCTCTACTCAGGTACTTCTGGGTACTGATTGACAGTGGAGAATGTAACTCCAGGAGGAACCATGCACAGTGGCAAATACCTGTAGCCCCAACATTCGGGCCTCAGTAGTTCAAAGTCACCCTTGCTATATAGTGAGTTCCAGGCAAGATTGGAGTATACAAGACACTGCCTCTAAAAGCCATAAGGAAGAAAAGGAGACAACAAGGGGAGAGAAAGAGGAGGAGGAAAGTATCATACAACCAAGGCAAGGCAGGGCAAGAGGGTGTGTTTGGCCTTTGGGAGCTTTTAGATTGCATTTTTTAATGGATGTAAACTATCTCTAAATATAAAAGATTATGTAATAGTGTTTTGATATGCTTATTTTTATCTGAATAATCTCTTTCATAAAAAGATTATATGGAGGCTTATGATTGTGTTATACAAGTTTTAAATGAGAAAGAATAGTTGATTAAATAAAAACATTAAATCAGAAAAGGTCAAATGAATTCTTACTATAAACACAGGTCCAAAAGTGGTGAAGACATAAGTTTAGGCATTAAATATGCTTCTTAACCTTGTTATGAAATATTCTCAGAAAAATACAGATTTATAGATGAGACAAAAGTAAGGTTAAACTCAAAGGTCACATTTGTTTGGACTTAAGCATGGTTTATTAGCTGTTTCGATACTCTGAAGCATTTCTGAAAAAAAAAGAATTATCTATATGCAGGCAATATTCACTGTAATCTTTGATAGTTGTATTGAAACTCTTGACTTCTAGCTTGTGAAAGACTGAAACCAAATCCAGGGTTCTTTTCCTTTCTCATGTCTTTTCAAATTTTCTTGCCTTTCTGTCTGGTCTTGATTTTAGTGGTTGACATCATTCTCTGTAGGTAATGGACATACACATTTTAATTCACATTGAAAAGTTAAGAATTTCTTCCATTTGGTTTAGGAAGCATAGGCACATTGATAGGAATCTTGGAACAGTTACTGGATGAGACAAAGTTAACCACTAAAATAGGATATTATAGTTCAAGTCAAAAATGCAGGGAAATTGGCTTAAATCACTGTAAGGATGTCTTAAATGTCTTAAATGTTTAATGTCTTAAATAAGACATTCATGCAACATGCTGGGAAGGCCCTCAGTTCCCGAATACTTGCCAAGCATGAGGAAAGCCTTGGGTCCTGTCTATCCTGCATAGATGAAAATCATGCAGATTCCTGACTGGGTATGGTGGTTCCTGATTATTCCAGCACTGAGAAGTATGAACAGGAAAATAATGAGTTTGAAGACAATATTGGAACAGTAAATTCAAAGCTATGCAAAAACTACAGTGCCAGACAGAGTATCAACAAATAAAAAGCAGAGGATAGGAAGAATGAGCATGAGGAGGATGGGGAGGAAAACAGAAAAAATTAATTCAGGAATTTGGAGAAAGCCAAGAAAGAGACAACATGGATAACGGCAACATCACAGGGCAGGTTGTTAGCTTATATTTTCTTTTAACTGAAGATTTATTCAGTTAATCTTCAAACAGGACTCTAAAGATAAAACAATTAAAGAACAGTCATGGTCAATTCCTTATAGAGTTTGCATTCTAGAAAAGGAGAGTTCTTCATAATCAATTAGTTACAAGAAAACTTAATTGAGGGACCAGAGTGATGGCTCAGAGGTTAAGAGCCTTTGGCCCTGCAGAGGACTTTGGTTTGGAACACAAACACACATTTTTAAAGTCGTGCTTTAAACACCCTTGTCCTCATAGTTAATAAAGACAACTGCTGAAGAAAATAATTTAAGCAGAATTTGAGAGAAGATGGAGTCTTAGGAATGAGTAAATAGCATCAGAGTTGTCAATTGAATAAAGGGCATGAGAGGGGTGTCCAGGGGTTAAGGAAATCCTCCATGAAAAACCCCTGGAAAGAGTGTGCTGGCACACTTAGGAAACAGTGTGAGGAATCAAGAAAATGAGATTGGAGCTGGGAGTCATGACAAGGGGTGTTATAACCCGTATAAAGCTATATAAAGCTACACAGGGGCAGGAGAGCCATGCAAGACCTTCTCATCCACTGCAGATATTTAGTCTTTCCCTTAGTCTGAGATGAGAGCCATTGAATGGCTTTAAGTAGATTAATAGAATTACTTGACTTATACTTTTATCATGGTTCCCATGATGGGGAGTATTGGGAATGGTGGTAAAAGAAATGATAATCACTTTGTTGACTGTCATAAGAGGAGACTGAAAAAAAATGGTGGAAACTGATTGGCTTTGAGAGAATAACTCAGAAACTTTGCTGTTACATTTACATGGTGGAAGAAGCCAAGGGAATCAAATATGTCACTGGGACTGCTGACATGAATACAAGGCAGGATGGGGTTAGTATCAATGGGAATGGAGAAGACTAGGAGAGGAGTATATTGGGGTGAAGAGACAAGGAGAGTAGGAAGGTGGGAAGTGGAAGAATAAAATCCTTAGGGCCCTGGCCAGAGCAGATGCCGTGGAGCCATGTTTGACAAGGGCTGTTGGTTATCTAACTGTTATTCTGAGGGACAAAACTTGAATGAAGACTTAGGCAGAATGTGAAAGCTGGTAGCAACCAAAACTTACTAAAACAGCATGAATATAACTGAACATTCTAGAAGCTAGTGGATGAGGAAAATGGAGTAGAGTGCTGACGAAAAACCTCAAAGAAATTTAAAAAAAAAATTAAAATGTCATTTCTTTATATTAAAGTATATGCATATAAAATGCTTTTGGCTTATTAATTATTAACGAAGTCTTACTAATCAGATACATATGTATGGTTACCTGTAACAGAAGGGGGGAAAGGGATCTAAGCAGAAAGAAGGAAAGTGACTGACTGAATGAATGAATGAATGAATGGGAGGGCACAGAGTAAAGCTCTGATTTAATCTTGAGAAGTCAGCTCTAAGAGACAGGAGAGTAAATGGGGCCCAGTGGAACCTGGGAAAATGCCAAGAGCCCTCAGAGCTTGCAGTTGAATTTTGTTTAAAAGACAAGGACAGCAATAGAGTAGGTAGATGGATGGACAGGGAAAATGGCACTGGTTGGCACCCAGGAAATACAGTGGGATGGGAACAGCACCCAGCACAAGACAGTAGGCGTTCCAGGCAGAGACAAGGCAGTGGGTGTCTTATGGAGAGTGTGGGCGGATGCAGTGGACAGAGCTATGCAAATCCTGACTGAACATTTTGTTTCCTTGGTGATGTAGAAAGCAGGGATACAAACAGAATGGGGGGAGGGATAGACAGCTGAGTGGTTTACGGAGATAGATGATGGGAGGAAATGAAGGTTTAGAAATATGGTGAGATTACCAAGTATCATGAAGGCCCAATTTGATGCTAGCAATTTCTTATCTAAATTAAACTACATAGAGAAAAGATTTGTTTAATTAACTTACCAGGGGTCTTGCTTTTTAGGCCAGGCTGATCTTGAACTCATTATCATCCTGCATTAATCACCAAAGTGCTGGGATTACAGGTGTATACCATCATGACGGCTTCAATTTTTCTTTCACTTTAAGTCTCTCTTTATTTTTCCTTTTGCATGGAGTCAGGTTCCAGAGAGGCAGGCAACTGGACTTAACCAGGACTATTATTTTTCTGAGAGAGGATGAAGTGGCTGAGTGAGGGAACAGGTAATTGAGGTTACTTGCAAGAAAGATCAAGAGGTTTGATTCTGGAATTCGAATTGGGTAAGGCCAGTGAGAAGCTGTAGGATCATTTAGGCTTTAGTTTTGTGAAGTTGAGGAATTGTTGGAGTTAGGTTGTTAGAGTGGCCCAACATGAATGGAATTAAGGATATTTCTGTCTCTAGGTAGAAGCTGTACTGGAAGATCTGTGGTCCATTCATACATTTGTTGAGGCTTATTGAAGCCAGCTGTCCTATGATTTATTGATCTCTTTCATGTGTGACCACAAAGTGAACCAGAGCATGGCTGCATTTGACTTTTGTGTTCCAAGTATAAAAGAAATTCATCATAAGAAGTCAGGGTGTATTTCTCTCTGGATGTGCTGACCTGTAACCTCTGTAAATGAAAACTGCTTTTCCTGGTGGGTCTTTTGGCTTTCATTTATCTCTGTGGAATACAGGGAAGAAATATCTGATGAATGTGCATTTACTTGCATTCACACACAACACATTCAACACACACACAAAATGCATACATGCACACAAACACATATAAACATACATACATACACCTACACACTGTGTGTGATGTCCATGTGTAGGTTGTGTGTCTGTGTTTCAAAGAAATCAAACTGAAGCACAAATTCATTAGCCCCAATCAACCTCTTTATAAAGCAAAACAAAATTAAGAGCCCGTGAAATCCTTTAATCATTTTTTTCTTCTTCACAGCTGTGAAAGTGTTTGTGCTGTCTTATGTAACAATCGCCACAATAGCTCACAATGTATTTTGGTATTGGGGGACTGTGTTTTCTTTTCTTTCTTTCCTGTATCATATGAATGTATATCGTATGAACCACTTCTCGTAGGTGTATGCAGAAAGGTACATGGTGTACAGGTGAGTGTGAGAAGACCAGAGGTGGACACTGAATGCCTTTTGTTACTCTTCACTGTAGCTTTGTGAGACAGCCTCTCACAGAACTGTAAACTAATAGATTCAGCTAGTATTGCTGGATGCAGAGCCCAGGATCCTCCTGTCTCCACCCACACCTTCAGCACTGGGATTATAAGAGTGTGCTGCCACATCTGATTTCAAGGGAGGCTGTTGATTGCTGAGCCATCTCCCCAGTCTCTAAGTCACATTTCCAATTAGATGTTCAGATGTTTGGATGGTGTACAAATTTAGTCCCACACATTTGGTTTTAGGACATCATTATAAGGTAAGTGTACCAAATATAAATGTGTTATCCGGTGCAGGCAGAATGCTTAAGGTGAGTACACAAGAACAATGGGAAGTTAGGTTGGAATAACGAATCAGATAAAGTGAAACAAATCCAGAACAATAAAAGCCACAGCAATATCAGCTAACACCAAAGACAAATGTGCTCACATAATAATTAGGCTTTCTACCAATAGCCATAAATGGAAAAAATCCCAGATTATTTCATAAGGAGTATCATTATAGCCAATAAGTAAGTTTGCAGCTTTGTTTCTTAGGCAGTCATGTATGGAACACCTGCTATGTGTCAGGAGTTGCTCTAGGCCTCGGGGATTCAGGCTCTGCAATCCCATGGCATATGTTCTACTAGCTACAGATAAGGGAGGAAGTACATATCATCAAATGATAAGCCAACTGAAGTTATTATTGATAGAAAAACCTCAGTTGAGCATAGTGGTACAAATGCAGTTTGCTTAGATTAACCCCACAGCCAAAGTTAAAATATGTGTAGAAGCAGTGTTAGGTTAAACTTAATTCAATTTGACTTTAATAGGGGAAGGTAAGATTTAAACTAAAGTCTAATAACCTATCTAATGAAGTTCCACTGGAGCAAGGAGAGGAGCAGATACATGGTCTTAACATAGAAATGAGTTTACTGTTCTAATTGGGGAGAAAAGTTGTGAGAGAAGGCTTCAGAAAATGAAACAAGATTGTGTCATTGTGGGTTTATAACTGGATTTTCAGAGCAAAGGGACTCACTGCAGGATTCCCAGAGGACTAGCGTGGCCATACATCCCAATATCCCAATTAAAGAGATGAATAATTGTGAAAAGCAGAGAAAGGAAATTTAATAATGCACACTTTGGAAGAACAGAGAAAGAGGATCCGATGGTTTTAACTTCATCTTGTGGGTACTGACACAAAGCTTTAGGCTTAAGTAGAAAAAGGAATGGGTCAAGGGACAGAGGATATGTATAATTAAAGCACTCTTGGGCAAGCGGATCCTATGGGTGATGAGGTCTCTCTCACCAAGTGCTGCTAATCCAAAATGAATACAGGTCTAGGACAATGACCTTAGGGGAATCAGAAGCAGGACACTGTAAAAATCATCAGTAGGATGTCTCAGTTTTAGTCTTGCCTCATGAGACTAGAAGGAGGCAAAGTAGATGAAGCAACCCCAGCTGCTAAAGGACACACCCAGAGTGAGTACTTACAGCCTATCTGCAGAGGTGAGCAGGGGGACTCCTAGTGGGAAAGGATTCTCACTGAAGGCAGGGACTCCAGGCTCTCTGTTACAAAGTGCCTGCTGTAGTTGTGCCCAAGGTGATAAAGAATTTGCTTTCACTCTGAGCACAAAGGGGAACAGTATGCATTGTAGCTAGTAAAGTGGTGTAACTTGTTATTTACTTATTTTGAGATAGGGACTCTTATACTCCCAAGGCATTTTGAAAGTTCTGACTCCTGCCTCCACTTCTAGTGTGCTGGGATTGCAGCACCTTGTACTGAAGATGGAGGGCTGTAACATAAGCTGCCCTGCATGAACCAACACTCTATCTACTGATTTATATGTCAGTCACTGTATAATGTCATAATCATCTCTTCTTAGGGTTTATGAGAAGAATCAATTAATAGAGCCACTCAAATTAAAAGGCTATTACAAAATAGCCAGGTAAGGGTAGGTGATGTGTTTATTGTTTTTCCAGAGGAACAGGATCTTAAAGAATATGGAGCAGAGGGGTGACTATTAAGGCACTGGAATGATCTAGAAGAGTACATGTGATAAGAAACAGATGGATAAATATTTTGTTTGAGAACTGAAAAGAAAAATGGATGAGTAGAAAGGGGGTAGATCCAACCTTGTGTTGGCCTGTAGAGAGGGATTTGGCACAGGAATTCTGGGAAGGAAAAGTATATTATCTCACTAAAAGGATAATTATTCACTCTATGTCATCAGCATGGCTTAAGGTGAATCTGCCTTTCTAGAGTGGCCCCCCTTCCCTGAGGGGTGGTTCCTTTGTCAGGTCAGTGACCCAAATCAACTGCCTCAACTATTTCATATCTTGGGTAGTTTAAAATGCTAGGTCTAGAGAAATAGCTTCCCTTGATACACAGAGCCAGGCTTCTGTGATGAGTATATTCTCAGAAATGGAGTGGTAAATGTTTAGATACTGTGATAAAAATATGTTTTATTGGAAACTTTAAATTGGAGCACCAAATTAGGTCAATAAATCCACCAGATACAGCTATATTTTTCTTATCTAAGAAGTGGGGCATATGTGCTGGGTTTAGCTCTTCTGAGTTTTAGCAGAAATATAGTAAAGTAGATCAGAACTACTTCTTGCCTGTATTAATGCCCTTTACATGCCCAATATTTTCTCTTTAAACATTCAGTTGGATTTTCTTAGAATTAAAATATTTTCTTCAAGAACATTTTAGGGGCTCTGTACCATTGAGTCTGCACCTTTTTCTAAGACTGAATTGGTCATGGACACATTCGAATGTATTTGTGTCCTGGGTGGTACAAGCATATATGTTTTCCTGTACTGTTTATCCACGCTACTATTGTGACGACAAGTGCATAGACACATAATTGCTCATGCTTTTAATTATTAAAAGGGACATTAATGAGAAATAAGAGAGAAAAAAGAAAAGATGAATGAAGGAAAAGTGAAGAGTTTTCAGTTCAGCATGGTGTGAGTGTCTGGTACAAGGCTCTCCCTGTGATCATCCAATCTGGAGACTCTCTTGGAAGGAGTGGTTATAGAAGACGTACTCCTGGTTGTTAACAAGCTAATTACAGATACAGGGTTTGGTGGTTTTGCTCTGTGACTTCTTGTCTGGATATCTTTGCAGAGTCCATTGCATTACCAAGGGCTGTGAATAATATAGGGAAATATCTGCCATTGTTTATTATTGAAGAGCTATACGGCTTTCTCTTTTTGTCTTATGTTCTTTGATTTATGCATTTTTATCTGTGTATATATGTGATGTGCTTACCATGTTCTGTGTATGTACCTTTTATATGAACATGTATGGAGGGCCAGAAAATGATGTAAGGAAGGGTGGTCAAAGCCCCTCTGAAGATGCAGTTATGGATGGCTTTCAGCTAGCCATGGGCATGCTGGGAACCAAACCCAGGTCCTATGGAAGAACAGTAATTGTTCTTAACTGTTGAACTGTCTTTCCAGCTCCCAAATGTCTTCTCTTTTATCACTCAACTGTCAGGGTTCTTCCAGGAAGGAACTGATCAACTAAATTGGGGACATTATGAGTTCTCTTTGAAATCTTTTGTTTATAACTAGCTAACAAAAATACCTAACATCATTATTTCTTCTCTTCTTCTTCTTCTTCTTCTTCTTCTTCTTCTTCTTCTTCTTCTTCTTCTTCTTCTTCTTCTTCTTCTTCTTCTTCTTCTCTTCTTCCTCTTCCTCTTCCCTCTTCCTCTTCCTCTTCCTCTTCTTCCTCTTCCTCTTCTTCTCATTTCTTCTTCTTCTTCTTCTTCTTCTTCTTCTTCTTCTTCTTCTTCTTCTTCTTCTTCTTCTTCTTCCTTCTTCTTTTCTTCCTTCTTCTTCTTCTTCTTCTTCTTCTTCTTCTTCTTTCTTCTCTTCTTCTTCTTCTTCTTCATTCTTCTCTTCCTTCCTTCTTCTTCTCTCTTCTTCTTCTTCTTCTTCTTCTTCTTCTTCTTCTCTTCTTCTCTTCTTCTTCTCTTCTTCTTCTTCTTCTTCTTCTTCTTCTTCTTCTTCTTCTTCTTCTTCTGTCTTCTTCTTCTTCTTTCTTCTTCTTCTTCTTTCCTCTCTTCTTCTTCTTCTTCTTCCTTCTTCTTCTTCTTCTTCTTCTTCTTCTTCTTCTCTTCTTCTTCTCTTTCTTTCTTCTTTCTTCTTTCTTCTTCTTTCTTCTTTCCTTCTTCTTCTTTTCTTCTTTCTTCTTCTTCTCTTCTTCTTCTTCTTCTTCTTCTTCTTCTTCTTCTTCTTCTTCTTCTTCTTCTTCTTCTTCTTCTTCTTCTTCCT